>NW_009952694.1:1179840-1285622 GCF_000747805.2 Chaetura pelagica
AGTGAATTTAAAAGAAAAAAATAAAAAAAAAAAAAAAAAAAAAAAAAAAAAAAAGGGAGGAGGATAGGCACAATATGTAAACTGTGGGGACAAAAAACCTCCTTTACATCTAGCATCCCTTCCTGGGCTTTTATCCAGTGAATCCTATTTCTCTCATTGTATGTTTTGGGTAGAGTTCCTGTTTAGAAATTTAGCTAGAAGTAAAAATGCTCAGCACTTTCCTAGTGCTCATCACCCTTTTATAAGGGTCAGAGAAAAGTGCTTTTTTGTTTCTTTAAAGGATCACTTTGTTCTACTACACCAATACATGGACCAGTTTGGACTGTAACTACGATGTGATTCTATAGAGGCAAAGCAGGTGTTTGGACCCAGTGCATCTGCCTATTATAGTAATATCCCAGTCCACTTTCTGACGCAGTCTCCAAAGGCATCCCATGCCATTCATGAACATTGGATGTGGCTTTTGTTGCCTGTCATCTTCATAACTTTAGACTTTTCACTGGTACATGCTGTCCAAGTCCAACTGAACCTGTAACAATTTATATGAGAATTAAATCTAGCCTCTTATATAACAAGAGGAGTAGTAAGGAGCAGTAGATACTGAAGATACAGAATGCTTATACTGCTTTCTGAGGAAGGGGCAAAGATTCAGTATCACTGCAAACATGCCATTCAAAATGAAGTTTAGCTTTATTTTCATTTCAAAATCATATCTGAGTCAAATACCTCCTGAAACAGGATAAAAGCCCAAACTCCAAATGAAACTATTCTGTTTCCACAATAGTAACTTGCCCTTTTATACTTGCCCTTCTTTGCAATAGCATCATTGCTTAACTTCTTGGGGCAGCAGGCAATTTCACGTAAGTACACCTCATAAATTATTGACTAAAAGTATACTAAGTACAGAGGATTAAGCCAGAGACTTACTTCAGAAGCAGGAATCAACACTTGTGCGTTATATGAGACTTCCTTTGTTGTCAACTCATTGCAAATAGTACTGGAGAAGGAAAATGCTTTCTCCACTCTTGCTTGCTTTCTTGCAGAGAGACAGTTCTACTTGTCACAACTTTATAAGTTCTCAAAATTACCATTTGTGTGGTATTCTAGTTAATAACAACTGAAAATTCAGTAGTATTAATAAGAGCAAAAATATGTTTGGTTTTTTTTTTCTCTGCTGATATATTGCTAATTTTTTCATGAGCTTGCTAAAAAGTTGTTAATAATGGGAGAAATTAGTGTTAATGGAACATGCACTGTTGTTAGATCAATATGGGGGCTTTTTGATACTACTGACAAGGCATTTGTTAGTTCCAGTTTTGCAAGTTTTAAGGTCCCCTTTCAATGGGTATCATTTTGACAAATGTGCAGTTTTTCAGCTTGTACCTTCTGCCTTGTATCACAGTGTTTTAGAAGAATCTATGCTATACTTATTCACTAAGCTTTCAATAGAGAATCACATTAATCCTTTTAAGCTCCTTATTCTAATGATTTATTTTGTTGAAAACCGTAGTGATCCTCCTTTGAATTTTAATGATTGCTGGCTATTCAAGGATTCATTGTTTTGACTTCCTGTCCTTACCTTTGTTTCTTACATGTCTGTGGGGAACACCTGTCTAATACTGTATCTGGCCTTAGTTCTCACTGGCTTACCATATTCACTCAAGCCTATCTTAAGGTGTTAAGTTGAAATGCTAGCTACTCATCCATGAAAATAAATGTAGGATATTTACAGAGATAGGCAGATGGACAGCAGAGGGATGGCTGAGTGGATTGGGTAATTTTTTTGATAAAAACAATATTTTTGTATTAATTATATTGTGATGGTTGTTGCAAATTTTTCTCAATATAAAGCCAGAGCTTTAAAAACCATTAAACAACAACAACCTATGGGGAATTTCTATTTCAAAATTTTTGAAGCAAATGCAGTATGTCAACAGTTGTCAGGATTTGGCATCAGCCACTGAGTTTAGGTCATGGCACTGGCTTAAATTGGATTTCAGTTTTCATTTTCATCCACTCTGCATAAATACAGAATGTCTCTTTAGAAATATATCTAGGAACATCATGAGTTTTCAAGAATATATTATTCTAATACAAGATTTTAACAACTACACAGTATTTATGTATAATACATTTTGTTCCTTATCTACAGCCTTTTGGACTTTGATTCAGAATACCAGGAGCTCTGGGATTGGCTGATTGACATGGAATCCATTGTGATGGACAGCCACGACCTGATGATGTCAGAGGAGCAGCAGCAGCATCTTTACAAGGTTAACGCTACCGTTACTGCCTTTACCTAGCTATAGAAGATCTGATTAGCTTGACAAGTCTTTTTCTCACAGGATATCGCTGCGTTCATTGTATGTATCATGGTGTCTATTAGAATTCCCTTCCCTGTCCCCAACCTCATTTCCATCCCTTGTGCACTGACAGGCTGCAACGACATCATAATTGCAAGAAAGTTCCCTTTATCACATTCTATTTGGTGTAATTCTATAGAAGGACAAAGATTTGTCTTCAAGATGAATAGAAATAAATGAACTGCATTAATAAATAGACTGAAACAAAATGAAGGAAAAAAATGAAATGGTAGCATTTAACAAAATGTGTTTTGATTGGAGCTTTTAGCTGGATTCTTATCCACCTTTCAGACCTCGTCTGGGAAGAAAGAAATTTGCCTTGATTTTGGTTTGCTGCTGCCAGGATACAGGACTCTTCCAATTTAATTTTTATTAGCTATACATAAAGCAGACATTGTCATGTTAAGTCACCGCTCTTGCTTGTGATTTCAGCAAAAAATTTTTGAACTTGAATATTGATTATAGGGTCATCATCTAATATATATCTATATGCACATACTTACGTATATATATGTGTATATGCACACACACACACGGTTTCTCATTTCTCGTAACAGCCTTAGCCTGGAAGCTTTAGCACTTCTCTTAGATAGACAGTACTTTTAAGAAGTTCCCCAAAATGTGTGATTTGATCCTAAAATTGATTTAGGCTTCACTGTATGTCTGAGAAGCTGTAGTCTGCGGGTCCGAGGAGTGGTGGGGGAAAGAAAGGAGGGGCTTTTGACAGAAATATCAGGCTGCAGTAAATCTTCCTCATTTAGGCAATTTTTATTGGAGTAATTCTGACAGTTGTCATCCTTGAATTGCTTTGAGCATATGGCATATTTCAAAGAGCAGATTGTGAATCATAAAAAATAAAATTAATAACTAACCACAGAATCAGCAACAGTATAATGACAAGAAACAACTACCCTCTAGCTTTTTTTTATTTCTTGTCAAATAAATGGTACATTGAAGGTCATATAGAAGTTGTTTTGTTTCTTCTGTGGTTGCATGGTTTGGTAATTTCTTAACTATATTTTTTCTCTTGTTTTGGCATCCTAACTTCTTGATGGTTTTCTTGCATTTTATTCTTTCTACTTTTAGTTCTTTTATTTAAAATACCCAGTGAGAAAGTGTTGTCACATGAGTTAAAATATGTTTATAAATGGAAATATGGTTCAGATCCAAACTATTTTAGGCTGCAAGTGAGTTTAATTCAGAGGCCTCCATTTCTTGCTTTGACAGTGATTTCTTATTTTTGCTAATGTCTTTTTCCTAACTTGCTAGTTACTTAATTAGACTTAATCACACATTAACAGCCCTGGCCCTGGCTAGGCTCAGAAATAAACAATGTCAGAAATGGATAAAAAATTTCTTGCAAATCTAAAATAAGGTGTTTCGGCAGTGCCTGTCCATATCAAAACAGCTTGTGTCATGCCTAACCTAACCACTAGTTTTAATCCTCTACAGAAAAAATCAATGAACATAAATTTTAAGGAAACAATCCATCAGTATGAAAAGGAACAAAGCTTAAGCAGCCAGCCCAAGTATTTTAGGTGCTATTTAGGGTAATTCCAGTACCCAAAGGTAACCATTGTGAATAATTATAAATGGCAAGGCTGGGATAATCACACATGGTGAGAAGAATAAAAGAGAGCAATAATTTAAGAATCAGTTTCCAGTACAGTATGGCAGAAAAATGAGGAATATTGTATATTGAAAATAAGAAGCAATCATTTCTTAATATTATGAAATTGTGTATTGTGATAAGTATTATGATAGTTTGCATCAGATAGAGTAGCTGAGTCTGTAGTCTATGTGGCACAGACAAACCAGCACTGCTTCCGAAGCACAGGCACCTTATTTGTTCTGCAATTTGTTCTCCCTCTGCAGGGAGGTCATCTGCTAATTAAGAAAGCTCCCATCTCAAAAGTACCTATCTGGTCACTGCAAAACCACTTGAAGGAGAAGGGTAGAAGCAGCCTGCCTAACCTCCCGCTGTGATTATTCTCTGCATATCCCTTTCTAGTGAAAGCAGCAAGGAAATTGTTAAGGACTGAGGACTTAACTAGAGATGTGGAGTTTGGTTAAGAGATGACTAAGGAATGTCCATAAAACAGGAGGGGTATTTTCAGTTAATTTTCAGTAAAAGGCTTAAATTCATTAGCCTTAAAAAAATATAAAAAATAATCATTAAAAAATCCCCTTAAGCATCTGAAGTGCTGAAAGCCCTATCCCTCTAATTTCAGATTTATTTTAAAAGTAGACAAAAGAAAACATTAGCAAATGTAATTGAGGGAACAATTCTGCACCAGCACACGAGAGATGAGATAAATCACTAGGTCTTTATCATCCGTAATATCAGAGATCCGTGTAACAATGAATCATGCCCTCAAAATGAGTATTAATAGTTTTATAAAACTAGCCTAGTAAACCTATCTTCTAATCAATAGTGACACCCTTTTTATTTGGATGTTCTTATACAGAGTTGTGGATGGTCTGGTGCTCACAGCCAAGGGGCAGGATCACTGCCTACGCTTTTCAATGAACACAGCCATTCAGGTCTGTAGGGAAGGAAAGCTGTAACGGGAAATTCAGGCAGCTATTATTATCAGCATTTCTCAATGATGTGGGGTGTTATGAAAACACAGGTCTTGCTTTAGTTATTCTTTATCCGTTACAGCTTCAAATGTGAACCTGCTAATTGCACTCTCTCCATTTTGGTGGATTCTCCTAACCCAGCAGATCCTTCTTCTCAGTTATTGAGCTGACAAGTAATTGCACCTCTGAGCCAGCTCAGCAAGCTTCCTTTGCCAGGGAACCTGCTGTGGTATCACTATTACCAACAGTAATCATTGCCCCAAAGGAAGCTATGAATGGGAAGGAGCAATGATGAAACAGATAAATTGGAAGGGAAAAGCATACATTAACGCAGCATAGCATAGTATAGAAATGCTAAAATTGCATATGGGAAAATAAAATGTTTTCTTATGGTTAGACTGTTTTCCCAATACTCCATTTTCTGATTTAATACAGATTTAAGTTAGCTCTCCGTTTAATTTTGTTTCTTAATATTCCAGGAGCTTCAGAGTTTTTTATTAGGATCCTTATTATAGCTCTTTTATTAAAATAAATATGAATATGTATGTATACCTTCCTCTAAATTTCCTAGATTTTGATGAAAAGATTTTGAAAAGAGAAGAATTCCTCACTGTTCTCCGCCATAGCCCTAAATTTTTTCAGCTTTACGGTCAGCTAACAATTTTGAAAATCAACTAGTGTTTGATAAAATGGCAGACATGTAATGAATTGACGACAGTTTATTTGTCCTCTAATGCTTTATCTATTAACTAAGAAAAAAATTAAAAGGGGCATTTCCATGTGTTTGGACTCTTGCTTCTTTGTACTGCTGTCGTAGCTCAGTTTAATGCCAAATGTATCATGTTTATTTCATTTTAATCTACTGCATGTGAGCCTGATCTCATAAGCTCTAAGTACACAGAACTTGCATTTACTTCAGCTGTATTCATATGCTGTTGCTGGAGGATCAAACCAAAGAATTTAAACTCTGCTAATTAGCCCTTTAGTGAGAACTTGAGAAATTCTGTACCTTGAATGTTCAAAAATGAAGCAAATCAGTGTTTACTGAAACTGCAGTGATTAGAAATGAGTATACTAGGCAGAAAAGTTAATGATAATTTTTTCCATTTTCCTCAGAAGATTAATTACAAAACTTAATTGTTAGATTAAAACCCTATTTAAATAAGTACAGTATGATCATTAAAATTGTTACTATGTTCAGAATAAAATTAACTAAACATTTTTAAACATCAAATAAAAGAATTTATAACTTCTTGTCTGATTACAAGTAAAGTATGGTGTTTTAAATACAAACTGCTTAAGCCCTAAGTCTTCACTCTTCAGCATCAATGGTCATGATAGATGGAAAAAGACACTTAAGTAGCAGTGCAAAGATTTCTGAAAGCATTTAGTTGACAAAACTTTTGAATGGCTGTTAAATTATTTAATCGGAGGGAAGCTGTTCATTGTATTAAATAACATGAAAATGCACATCAAAAGCTAAGGATACCTTTCAAAAAAAGTTGAGGGGAAAAAAATCTCCCAGCACTTTTTGTTTTCCTTACTGGAAGCTCTGCCTCTTGGGAAGGTGCAGCTCGTTTTCTCCTCTGGGTGTGCTGCTGCTCCATTGTGCCTTTCTCCCTGGCTCAGTGTGCTATGGCCCTGAGTGGATCAAACAAACCGTGGTGAAAGTTTCCCTCATTTGCATCACTTCTAGACAGCCCTGTCGTACTCTTTGCTGACAGGAAATCACTGTCTTTGTCACCTTTTTTCAGCGATCTCCTTTTGGCAGAGATCGGCCATGTGACCAGGATTAATCACAACAGTTCTGGCTCAGAACTCAATGACATGTTTTCCTCAGCACTTCAATAATGGTGTAGAAGAGTCAGTAGGAAATGACTACATTAATTTCAGAGTGAAAAGATAATTAACACTTAAAGACCAGTGCTATAACCTATGGAGCTATTATTCAAATTAAAACTAATTTATTGCAAACTTGGGGGGAGGGGGGGGGAAACACCAACAAACAAACAAACAAAAAAAAAACCAACAAAAAAAGAAACCCACAACCAACTAGCCTTTAATGCAATTGTTAATGTAGTCTTACAAATGACCGCACGTTTAAAAAGAAGCACAAACAATATTTAACATGGTAATATTAATACATAAAAACTTAAACATTTGGAACTGGAGGCTGAAGTATGTAAAGTGCTTACTTAGATGATATGAATAGGATACTGGCAAACAAAAGCAGCAGTGTGCTCCTAGAATGCTGTGCTTCAAGGAGTTTCCTTGGCAACAGAAATGCAGTTCCAAAAGTAGACAGAACTTTCCTCAGAAAACATACTATTAATAACAACCTTCCGGAACAACTTGGAACAATTTGACTACTTGGCAATAATAATGCCAAGTGTTCTGCAAATTAATCTAACACATAACAGTTATATGTTTCTCTTGCCCATAATTCTCCTGAACTGGAGGACTGAGTTCTCTGCCGTTAGAGGATACAAATGTGCAAAGCAGTTCCAAATGCTGTGCCAACAGAGAGAGGGCTCAAATAGCAGCAGCCTATAAGGATCAATTAATGTGCTTTGTATCATTTTAACTTGTAAAACAGATTAGTTTAATTGGATTACTTCGTTCCATTTAAAATGAATCCTGCGTACCTAGTGAAGCCATGTTGTCGTTCAGTCTTTATTTCAAGCAGATTTTCCATATAAAGAAAACTTATTAAAAGATTAACAGCCTGTAGAGTGGACAATATGCTTAGGGGATTGGTTACAAACTAGAAAACGTGAAGATTTTTGCTGCTATACTGTGTATTCTGCACGGTCCAGGATGCCTTCTGTCTGTCTGGTAATCTCTCAGTGCCTGCATGGAGCTGCTAAAACAGTCAGTGGGAGAAGATGATGATCATCACTTCACAAGTAGCTCTCAGCACACTGCAGAATTGAGCCCCTTCTAGGTAGCAACTACAAATCTATTATGCATGCACTATTTTTAGATATGTCATCATTTCTGTCTGAGCCAAGAGAATAAACTAATTTCAGATTTGCCTTGCCAATAGAAATCATTAGAATTCCACTAAAGGCCATAAGTTTGCCAGACAGGAAAGGTAGGCTGTGCTACTACCTCGACTTTTCCTGAATTCTTAGATCTGAAGGTTAAAAGTAATCAATATCTCATTGTGCAGCCTGATAATAAGTAATAACCATGATGTTAAAATCTAAATGTGATTGCAGATAGCACTTAGGTGTGTTGACCCATTTGGGAGGGATTTTTAATTGCAATCAGGATAGTCATTATAGTTTGCTAATACATTTTTAGGCTACCTGGCAAAAATCACCACCTTTTTGAAACACAACCTTAATGCTATTAGCAAATTATATCCCGAAGTGAAAGCTGTTATTTTATCTGACAAAATGCATGTAACACTTAAAATAATAATAATAATATGTATGTTTATATTCTACTAAATAATATCAGTGGAGATATTCATTAGCATTTGCAAAATGTAGCATTAACTTATGTCAACATACAAGGATTGATACATGCCTCAATGGAAGCTATTCTTTGCCTTTGACATTGTAATATTTTTTTAGCTGCTATGCATAGTAAAATGCCTGAGCTCAGTTTTGCAGAAGACTCTGACTTCAATTACTGTTCTTCACAAAGTCCAGTAATTTCCATGTACTAGGCTGTTGGGTTTTTCCCTCAATAGATTAAGAACCTCAATGACTTTCCACACTATGAAGGAAAACAAATGGTTTGTACATGAGGTCTCATAAATACAGATACTTCAAGCAGCAGTAAAAATCTGACTGCTATTAGGACATCAACTAAGTTAGTTCAGGACTTTACACAACAAAGTTTCCTGGACTCCTATTGCAGGGGGTGATGCGCTTTTTTTTTTTTCTTTTTCTAGACAATTATTTTCTCTTCAGTTGCACTGGAGAACCGAGTGAAAACTCTGTGACACATACTATAAAATCCAGCTCGTTTTTCAGTGGACTATGTGTTTTCCTTTGTAATATGATTAAATTCCTTACTACTTCTGGCAAATTTTGTATTTTAAAAAGCAGAAAAGAAAATTATTGTTGGCTAAAGGTCTTACTTAAAGCAGATAAATATTATTTTAATGTCTTATATAATTACAACAGGAAAACACTAATTACCATGCCTATGGAATTACAAAGTAAGTCTAGAGAAGGATAAAGACAGAATATGAAAACTATTTTTACATTTTCTTGGTTGCTTCCATAATACATTTCAAATGTAAACATGCACTTTTAAAGGCAGCATTGTAATTTCTATGGAGCAGACTCCCTGTATTTCCTCAAGAAGTGGCTTCATGCGAATAAGTAGGTTTCTCCTATTTCTTCCCAGCATGACATTGAAGATGAACTTCGCATTGTAGCAAAGCAGTACTTACTGAGCTTGTAGCAAAAGCCAGCACAGCTTTTGGGAGATTAAAGCAGTGTGTCTAAAATGAAAGAGGCATTCAACTTCAAACAAAAGTAAATGTGTACCACATAGCTGTCATCACCATTCCTCACTACAGCTGCAAAACTTGGACAATTTACGTTCATCACGTCAAGCATCTTAGTCAACTCCACATGCTCTGTCTTTGTGCCCTTCCTGGTATAAAATGGCAGGATAAGGTCCCAAGGAGTGAGACCTCAATGCATTGTCAAATATTCAGCGCCAAAGCAATGGTTTGGCACACTCAGCTGTGGTGGTTTGAGTAGTTACATCCAGCAGTAAATTACCCAAAGCTGTTTTCTGTTCATCAAGCATTTTCAGTTTTTAAAAAATGGAAATGACTCCTTAATTTAACCCAAAGGATTATGAAAGTTACAACTTCCATTGCTTTCTATATGCTAGGACTGCCTAGTGTCCAAACAAAGTAGAAAGACCTCATAATTAGTCTCTCATACACTGAATTTTTCATATTCTCTAAAGAACAAGTAATAATAGCTGAAGAATAGAAGCATTCTGGCCTAATATTGGACCAAGAGTTCCTGAGAAAAGGTGATCTACTTGTGCTATTATACATGCAGTCAAACACCAGGGACAACAGTACTGGTGCCACAGTGTTCTTCTCTGCCTTGAACTGAGTAAAGAGGCCACGTGAAGCTCCAAAATATGAGTATGTTCTAATTTACATTGTTCTTACCTTTCAAAATTTTATTCATTTGTCTAAAGAAGTTTAGGTTATCTGTATTTTCTGGTCTCCTGATACACTGGATCACATGCAGAACACATGTAAGCCATGCAGAGTCCTAGGAGCTGCCCATTCAGGCTAGTATTTAATACATTCCAGCATATTTTATGGAATTTCATATGAATAAGCTGACTTGAAGTGATCTCTTGAAGTGATTTGTGAATTTGCAGTCAAAATTCACTCATAAAATCTCATATACAACTATGCCAAATAAGTGAGATCAGCCCTCTATGAAAATAAAGAAGTTTAAAGAAGCCAGGATTGGTTTCTCTTTATCACACTCTTTATCTCTGAAGCTTTAATCTCAAATTTCACAGCCTTTGTTCTGGGTTGTGAAACCATGTACGACCATTCAGATCTTGTGCAATTACTATGTAACACAAAAATGGCTCCATCAGGACAGAGGATAGTGTGTCCTATTTACTTCCCCAGATATTTTTCTTCCATGAGGTTGTCCAGCAATCCTACATAACCTTACAGAAGCCACAGCAACCTGCCTCAAGGAGTTTTGCCCCAAGCTATAACAACCCTCTGTGCAGTGTGTCTGTGCTTATGTCTGCTCTAAAGCTGCCTTCCACTGATCTCACCAAATAGTATATTAAAGTAAGTTAAAATTAGGAGTGTTAATAACACAATGACACATAACTTTTGGAGTTGTGTGCAGATGTGTTGGTTGGATCCAGCTTGGTGGATTAGGTTGTTTCAGAGGGAGGCAGATAAAAAGCCATTAGCAAAAAAAATACAGGGTAGTAGTATTATCCTATTCCTCAAGTTAGCTGTCAGTTTTTAATTTACTTCCCTATTTTTTCACCTCATACTCCAGGAGAAAATACATTTTTTTCTAAACTCATAGGAATTATGTGCTTTGTCCATGATGTTTTGCTTCATAAACATAATACAGGAAATACCGTTTCCTTTCCAAATTACTCCTCATCAGTATACATTATAAATAATCAGTATTGTAAAGTTTCTTTTTTAAAAATAAACAAAAAACATAGTATCACAGAAAACCTTTTTAGCAGATTTTCTATATGAAACCCAAGTTCACAAAATCTCTGTAAACTTGCAGTGGCAATATATTAAATGCATTGTATCTAAATTACATAAATAAGTTGTAGTGAAGTGTACCCGTTTGCAATCTCCTGAATTTTTATTTGTGATGAATTTTATTGGTATTTTTCAAAATTGAGTATATATATATTATATTTATAGATTGAAAATACATATAATTCCAATATAGAATATCAATATAAGATATTTATTTGTAGTTATTTGTAACCTTTTAATATACCTAAGGTTAGATGATGTTTTTACATTGTGTGCGTATATTTTTAATACATTCTACTAAAAATGGTTACAGCATTTGATACTAACTTCTCCATCTAACAAGTTAAAATCTTTACAATTTCATTCATAATGGTTGCAGCTGCAACAGGTCCAGTGGGGTCCTGGGGTAGACTCCATCCAACTCCTGTGGCCAGTGAGAAATGCCTGTGGTGCCTCCTTTAATTCTTGTGGGTGCTGATATTTTAGCATTGCAGAAAACACGGTTGCTATAGAATTTTGGTTAAAGTTGACTCACTCTATGGAGAGGTGCTCTGGGGGGAAGACATGGTTGTACCCATGACATCCTATTGTTGCAGAATAAGAGGTGCTGTTACAGATGTGCAGGACATACTCCAGCAGTGTCACTGAGCAGACCAGCAACTTGCTGTCACAGGCTGCAGGGAGGACTATGGACAGATTGTGGTTTCCCCAGTAATACATTGGGAGAAGGAGTCATCTATGAAGTCTGATTTAGACTACTAAGAGAGCTAAGTAGACCAGCCTGTATTGAGAGGTTCCTCTAATGGGTGATTCAGAGCAGAATCTTAAGTCAAGCACTATAAAACAGTTTCAGAAGAAACCTTTTCTCTCTCTTCGCTGATTGTATAAAGAGGTTATGAAGATCAGCCTCACTTTGCATTACTTCTCACTGACTCTCAGTTATCATCAAAAGAGGGGTTTTTAGTACCATTGTGTCATGTCTATGCAGTATTCCAGTTTGAAACCCTGCTGTGATTCATCCAGATTTTGACAGACATTACACTAAAGTTTGATCATCTCTACTTTATCCATTGATTATTCTTAGAAATGGGAGATGATAGATACAGAATTGCTGTTATGAGATTTTCAGGTGGTAACTTTCTAAAGATAAACATTAGGCTTTTTGAATGATGTATTGAGACTGACACACAGGTTTTTTACTGACCTTCATCAAGGAGGACTATATGTCTACTATGCAGATAGAAGAAAATATTTCCCAAGATCTCTTAGTTTATTATCAAGTGTGGAGAGATCAAATAAACATCATCAGAGGTGAGAAGTAGTTAGTCATGTGATCTCACTTTGTCGTCTCAAAAAGTTAAACTCTGTTGTTTTGGTTTGTGGTGTGTTTTTTTTTTCAGTAAGCATATGTAATTTAGAGTCAGGACTCATTTTTCTTCAGCAAGTCAATAGTCAAATGTCTCATAGTATGTATAAGGAAAATATTTTGTTTCCTTTTTACTTTGGGTTGGATCAAAGGAAAATTCTACTTTTAGAACTTCTACTTTTAGAACCTGATTAATCTCCAGTTATGGTTTTTAGGTGTCTCTTTTTTGTCAGCTATCTACTAGAATATGTAAGGTATTTACGTCAGAAATTGAAACTTTGAATAGTTTCAATAAGGAGAGAGAATATAGCAGGAGAGGAAAATCACCCCTCATTTCTACTTTTTCCTTTCTGTCCATTGACACTGATGATACTATAAGATGTCAATTAAAAAATTGGAATGGGTACAAATATACATATTTTATTAACTTTTAATTATTTGTTTATTTTTTAATAAACATAGAGAATAGGATTATTTTTTTTTTTGTAAATATGGCCAAACAGAAGTTCCTCATCAACTCATGAATACACATGATAGATTGGTAGCTGATGCCTGGTGCCTAGAGGATTACACACAAGGGAGAAGGTTTCATTGCAGGTGAAGACTATTGGTCTGGGATCCCTGAGCCTGCCAAAGTTTAAGAATCAATCAAGCAAATAAAGAGCCAGCTTGAGACTAGAAATATTAAATTATTCCATGTTATCTCCCCAAATGTAGCATATGAGATCTAAGATAAGAGTCACATTAGAGAGGAAGGAAATTCCTATTAATAACCAGGTAAAAAAAACACCTAAAAATCATAGCATATAGATAGGAATGACTCTGAGCATGAGGAAAAATGGAAGTTCAGACAAAAAAAAGACTTTGTTTAGAGGCAATAGAAACAGTATTTTAGTCTCTAAAAAATAATTTATCAGAATGGTACAAATAATTCTAAGTAATTTTATAGCTATAGAAAGCTTTTCTTCACCAATAACAAGGGGCAACATGTGCAGGTTGGAACACAGGAAGTTCCATTTAAGTATGAGGAAAAACTCCTTTAGAGTGAGGGTGATGGGGCACTGGAATAGGCTGCCCAGGGAGGTTGTGGAGTCTCCTTCTCTGGAGATATTAAAAACCCACCTGGATCCAGTTCTGTGTAAAGTGCTCTAAGTTATCCTACTTCAGTGGGACAGTTGGACTAGATGATCTCCAGAGGTTACTTCCAACTCCAGTGATTCTGTGAATACCAGAAACAGAAAAGGGGATATGGTATGGTGCCAAGAGCTAAAGTGCCCATGTGTAACTGGAGACATAAAACATTTCTTAGTCGTAACTGTTTGCAAGATCACTTGTGACATACACAGTTCCCATTCACAGGGGAGACACTAGACTAAAGCCAATATAATATATGCTTCCAAACAGTGACTGAGCTATCTAGAGAAGTGCCAAAACAGAAACAGCAGAACACACATGTAGATTTAACTCAGAGAATCCCATGAAGCAGGACAGATGCAGACTGGCTGGAAATGGAGGTATTTTAGTGTAACATGTGTAGAGTAACTGGCAACATGAAAAGTAAAAGGAAAAATGTTCTTGAGAAAAAGAGCCAGGCACACAGATTGAATATTGCAGTTACCTTTGAAATGAAAATACAGCATCTGAAACCATGGAGAATTTAAGGTTTAATGAAGAAGGAGATATCTTTAATGTGACTTCAGCAGATCTTAAGATTCTCTGTGTTTTGGCATTGCAGAAGGCTGCCATACATTCAGTTGCTATATTTGCAACTATGCTATTAGATCAATGACTAATTTGATACCAGCTGGATTGTGGAGCCAGCCGCAGTGCAACACTGATAAGGAGCAAAATTAGACTGGAGAGTTGCAACCAAACACTGCAGATGTGCAATGAAATCATTATGACACCGGTGGTTAAATGAAATCAGTCAATAAGGAACCCCTGAAATAAGAGTTGTCAACACTTAAAGTTTACTATAGTAGTTTTGCAAGAATTGTACACACCTATGGCCACAGACCTATACAAGCTCTGGTTTCAACTAGAAGGCAATAAGCAAAGCAGTACCTGAAAGATACAGGAAAGTCACTTGCATTGCTTCCTAGTATTCTACCTGGATATAACATATATGAAGAAGATGGGCACTAAGAAGTTGCATTGAAGTTAGCATGAAAGCCCACAAATCGCCCTAGAGTCCACCAAAACAGGATTCTGTTAGTCTAGTAAAAATGCTGAAAAAGGCAACATGGCAAAACAGAGACCATGCACCCACAGAAAGTAATGCAGATTGGATAAACAATCTGCTAATGGTCAGAAAATCTTGGAGTAAACTTATTCCAGTCATTGAGCAAAATGCTGAAAACCTGCGACATTTTTTCGTAGCAACAGTGTTGACTGTGATGTAAAAAACTGATTTTGGCATATCAATCTGAATTAATAACATAGCCATGGTTTTGCTACATATTTTGTCAGGTATCCATAGGCTTTTATGCTCATCAGTCTATGCTCCTAGAGGTATTCCAGCGTAGTATGGACTAGACACTCTTCCTTTAGTGAGTACCTGATGATAACCTAAACATAGGAAGAGGCAATCCATAAGCAATTCCTAAATGGACACCTGGGCAGGAGTATCAATCTAAAATCAGAAAACTTGAAAGAATCTGAGTCAATTGTGGGTGGCATCTCTTGATTTTTGAAGGGCTTTGCTGCTGGCCATGAGAAACCAGGAGCTTTCAGGAAGCAGGCAGAACACTTGAAAGAAAGACAATCCAGTCTTTCACAGAGATGAACAACTGATTTTACAAATTTTTTGCACACTTGGTAAAAGCCTGTGGAATTTTGCCGTGGTCAATACAGATTGACTCAAAAAACAGACAGACTTGTAGAGATTTAGAAGAATCTCCTGGTGATATGGAGCTCCTTTAGCAGCTCCTCTATAATTTTTTCCAGCACACTGGTAGAAGTAGTGAATGAGAGTAGGGGTAAGTAAGAATGAAAATAGCATTCTTTCCAACAGAGATCCCCAGAGAGCCCTGGTTTCTGAAATCAGTGAAACTAGGAATTTCTGTCTTACCCAGAAGCAACAGCCCATCTTCCTCCCTTCACATGAACAGTGCACTTTTCTTCCAGCAGAGGTAATGTACCAAGAGTTTTCTGATGGTCAATATCTCACCTTTAAGACATCACCTGCTGCCTCCAGCTGCAGACAGACCCACACCTCACCATTTTTTAAATCTCAGTTCAAGCAATGGATGTTTCTCTACAAACCAATGAGCAGTACTGAGTCCTTCATAAAAGCAGATTAAAATACTTAGGAACTTAGTATGTCTGCAAAGCAAGGATAATACAGTAATTTAAAGACACGTATTTTCATTTAGTTCAGTTGTCTGTAAGATACAGATCAATATATATGTACTTTGTCTAACAACACAAATGCTAAATAAGTGAGCTTTGCTATTCCTGGCACATTTCAAAGTTACTCAGAGTATTAAAATGTTAAGCAATAAAATGTGTATTTCATGGAAAATGTTTCTCTTTGGCTCACATTAATTAAAATTAAACTCTTCCTGCTAGAAGCCAGATTAAAAGAGAGGTAGAATATTGTTGGCAACCTGCAACAGACAACATCAAGCAGAAATGCTTATTGGGGGGGATAGGTGGGATATAGGTGAGGAGCTTATTTCATCTCTTTTAAAAGCCATGTCTCCCACAAGTTATTTCTTGGCTGAACAGCAGAGTATTCTGTCTCTTGGACTAACAATTTCCACAGACAGTTCTCCTCATTGCTATGGTAAACCAGCAGGTAGGAAATCCTGACCTTGGTGCTGAGGCATTCTCAGATGACAGCTAAAATTTTCTGGTTTGTCCCTGCCATTATAAACAGTGAGGAAATACATTTATTGCATTTCACCTAAGTGAATTCATACCAGAAAATTGACCTTCTACCAATTTCTGCTGTTTCCTTCCCCTCAATATACTACAACAGTAACTTCCACATAATTTAAAAACTACTATGCTCATGTGTGCCTATATGTGTTCTGAACATGTCTTCATTGTCTGGGTAGCCTCCAAACAGTGAGACCTAGAGTGATGGGAGTAATGGTTTCATTAAAATCAGCATAGACCATGTGGATCATGCATATGATTTGTTTGCTAATTTAATGTAGAGATCTTATGAGAAAAGTCTTTCATACTGGTATTTATGGGTCTATAAGGCTGAAAATAGCAGAGAACACCCGGCATTTCTAGTCACATGCATATTGCTTTGCTCTCTGGCACTTCCGAAATTCTTCCCTCCTGAAAATATGGTCCCTTTTCCAGGTTCTTCAGAGACTTCTGCATCTTTTAATTCTTTTTGTAGGTATATCTTGCTGACTTAATCTGTCAGGGTCAGAATATGATACCCTAGCTCTACACATTTTAACACCAGCAGATTCTGAGTGATTAAACCTCAAAACTAGGCACTCTCCTATGTTCCGATCCCTACTTCTCAGGTCGTCCAACAGTTGGGGATCTTTCTGAAGTTTTGACCTTAACTCAGGCTTCTCTGCTACTTGTCACCTAGTCAGCAGTGACCTTACAATCCATATATACTTCTTTTGTGAGTGTGAGTGAACAATCTCTTGCACTGATGCCTGTTGTTGTTGCTTTGTATGGCTGTAAGATATCTGCATCCAGATCTGTGAGCACAGAAGTCTTAGTTCCCGTGTCCTTCCAAGTAGTGGTGCTGGCCAGCACACATTTTTGCATACCCTGTGTTCAAGCTTCCCAGGGAAGTTCCTGGAAAACAGAATTTTTCATCTCTTTTGATCTTTCCGGGGCAGCTAGGGGGTATAGAGTGATAGACTCTCCTGTTATGGAGCCTTACTTTTTAATATGGCACAGAAAGGCTAAGGAACTTAGCTACTGATAATTTTTAACACTAGAAAACATTTCTCAGTCAACCCTCATGTCCTGCCCCAAGGAGTGACCTCTCCTGGAAAACCCAAGATGAAGAAACACTTTCTTTATATATACTTACATTTGTTCCAACAGGCTTTAGTTGGTGTGGTTTTATGCATTTCTTTCATGCTTTTCTTTTCTTCGTAAGGTCCTCGAATTTTGTTTGAAATGGCTAATTAGCATGTTTGACCACCAGGTGGCCTGCTACACTGTGCTCTTGGCGTGTGCCCTCACCCACGGCTTGAGAAGGAGGTGCAAGAATATTTATTAACACTGCTGTTGTTAGGCAGTATTATTCATCATCTTGGTCCTTTTTTGTTATACCAATCAAATGCAAATGCATTCATACTAATGGAATTTTTTCAGACCTAAGAAATCTTGCAAAATTAAAAACATAGATAAAGTCCTTTAAGATTTTTCCATGGTTTAAGTATCCAAACCTTTTTCTTAAGTGCTTAATGGCTTTTCCAAAGGACAGTTAACTTCTGCCTCTGCCATTTCTTCCACACTTTATTAAAGAGGCAAAGAATAAAATCAATGAAATGACAATTCTTTGAACATCAATACCAAATGCCAATCACCAATGAGCTGGGAAAATTACATGGAACGGGGTTAATGTAGTGCTAGTATAGTTACTTAATGTATAAAAGCTGTATGGCCTGTTCTAAAATATGTATTCATGGCTTTAACTTTTTTAAACTTGGGTTCTATAGCAACATACTATATCTCCAGCACAACATCTAATGAAATTACCTAAAATAATTGACTCAGATGTAGGTTCGGAAAAAAAAAAGTAGCCTAGTACTGTTAGGCATGTGGATTATTCGACAAGGTATACTTTTTTTATTTTTAGAATTGTCACTAATTATGAAATGATTGTTAAGCTAGGAAGTACAGCCACTTAAACTAGGAAGTGAAAACACTTCATGTCATTGGAGTGCTGACAGAGAATCAGAGTCACCTATTTTTGCTGATATTCTCAATAGAATGTATTCCTTCAAAAATCTGAAAAACATAGAATAAGCAATAGGATCTAATTCTTTCCCCCTCATCCTTTTCTCAGGTTTTTTTTTCATCTATTATTTCATCTTCATAATGGAATGACTAAATCCCATACCTACACAGCATAGTATCCCAAACTTCTAGTAATAAGGCAGACAACAGTTAAAGTTGAAGACATCAATACACATTACTTTAGGCATATGTCTTGTCTCAAAGGGTAAAGATCTTTCCAAATTGTATTTGAACTGCCAGTTATTAAGGCATGCAGGGTTACCAGGATAGGCTTTCCACAAAGCAGGACGAGAGTATTTTTAAAGAATGCCAGAAAGACAAAAGTTTGCGTCTTCCCTAGAGTTTGCTATAGCTGAAGTAGATTAAAAATACCCTGAATTTGCTTAATATTACTTCACTTTTGCTTTTGTGTCCTGGTATTCTTGCTACTGTGGTCCTTTGGAGCATTTATTTCCTTCTCAGATATATGCATATATTTTCTAATTTTCAATGGAATGACTAAATCCCATACCTACACAGCATAGTATCCCAAACTTCTAGTAATAAGGCAGACAACAGTTAAAGTTGAAGACATCAATACACATTACTTTAGGCATATGTCTTGTCTCAAAGGGTAAAGATCTTTCCAAATTGTATTTGAACTGCCAGTTATTAAGGCATGCAGGGTTACCAGGATAGGCTTTCCACAAAGCAGGACGAGAGTATTTTTAAAGAATGCCAGAAAGACAAAAGTTTGCGTCTTCCCTAGAGTTTGCTATAGCTGAAGTAGATTAAAAATACCCTGAATTTGCTTAATATTACTTCACTTTTGCTTTTGTGTCCTGGTATTCTTGCTACTGTGGTCCTTTGGAGCATTTATTTCCTTCTCAGATATATGCATATATTTTCTAATTTTCAAGACAGGCATTTTTTGTATTTTTTACACAGAATTCAGACATTAAAATAGCAATAACTTACCAGTCCCTAAATCCACTGACATTGCAAGGGTTATCTAGATTTGAATATTGATGCTATAGTCACCAGTCTATCAGTCTGCTTAGAGCACAGAGATTAGCATTTCAGCAAGTAAACAGAAGTCAACACAAACTTGTGTTTTGTTTTTTTCTAAAATAGGTTTCTACAGTTTCATTACAGTATCTTTACAAAACTATTCTTTTTTAATTGCTGAAATACAGATTCTATTAAAATACAGGTATTATGCTGTGTGCTACTTTCAGAGAAGCTCATTACAAAGTTCTTAACATAAAGGGGCATATTCCCTAGTCTGTAAAGATCACTTCACATTCAACTTTCAAATTTGCAAAGTGAACCTGGAGTAGTCAGTGCTACACACTAGAAAATACTCTTCTTGTGGGTGAAATTCTCATTGATATCATCCACTTCATCTGCTACTGGGGTGTTTTTCTCCTGCCGCTTGTCATCCCTTCCAGCATGAATAGAAGCAGAAAAGAACCTTTAAGTGAACTAGAAAAGCCTAGCAAGTAAAAGCCAAAAGATTAATACAGGCAATATTGTCCATAAGCTCAAATTATTTTTCATTTATAACAGGGCCAAGTTCTTGAAAACTGGCTTTCTGGCAGCCCTTGGAAGAATCAAGCTATAAGAATGGCTGAAGTATGTGTATTTGAGTTCACCAGCCTGTGCATAAATTGTTCAGCTTCTCTATGTTTTGGTTCTATAAATTGTAATCCCAGAAACACCAAACAGAGTTAACCCAGGATCAGTGCAAGTCATCTGGTTTGATGTTTGATTCTTGTAGTAACGTCATGCTTTCACAGACATGCAAGCTATTGGCAAAGGTATGAGAAGATAAAACATCTGGAAGTTAAAATTAAACAAATTCTAACTGGAAACAAGCCGTGCAGTTTCCAAGATTGAAGGAAGCTGGTTATTTATCATCTTACCAAGGAATGCTATGAATTTTTCATCACTTATATCTTGAAGTCAGGGCTGGATGCAATACCAAAAGATCTTCTCTAAGCCAGAAAGCTGAGAGCTTAATATAGGAAGAGAAGGTAAGACTATGGCACATTTTATACAAGTGGTGAGGTTAGATTATGACCATTTCTTGAACTTCACATCTGTGAATCAGCCCACATTTTGTCAGAGTATTTTGGCAGGATGCCATTAGAGATGAGAAGACACTTCCAGCTTTCATCATGGCAACAAATAACAGAGTTCACATTTAGCAGTAGCATAAATCCTTGAAATGAGGCACCTGAAACTAGGGAAATATAAAGAAGCAGAGGAAAAGTTTATTTTGCTTATGTTTCACTAGTTTTTCAGCAGACAAGATTAGTCTAGTGTCACTGCATTCATGCATTCTTTTAAAGGTAAATATCCATGTTGGTTCTTAAATGTCTTGTTTTCTTGTCTCAAGTTCTATTGAGTTTAGAGCTTTTTGAGTTTAGGGTATTTTCCATGATGGTTAAAAGTTATCATAATTACAGTAATTTTTATTTTTTATCTTGTTATTTAGTCTAGTGTGAGGCAAACAATGTTAAGCTGTTCTGAGCTCAGAAAATGTATTCTGTTGGACAGAAAGCTGGAGTGGATCTCAAAAAACTTTTGTTCCCACATCCGAGATCTTCTCTGACAGCAGACGTGGTGTCTGTCTGTATCTCAGTTTCCCATTTTAGGAGGACAATATTTCTCCACCTCACAGGACTTTTGCAAGTCTGCAGCTATCTGGAGCACAGGAATGGCAAGCTTGAGCCTGCCTATAAAAGGCTGAGTTTGGGATACCCTTGCTGGCCATTTGTAAAGAGGCTAAATAGCTCTCCTAGGCACAGCAGCTGTTGGAGAAACAGAGAGACTGGCTTTCAGCATGTCCTGGACTGTTTAGTTTCCAACATTTCTGGGCAGAACTGAAGTTCATAATAACATCTCACTCCATCACTTCAAATCACAGGATAAGAGTGCATATTTCTCTTCCTGATGGTTCATTTGCTCTTAAAGAGCAAACCGGATGTCACATGCAGGTGGCCAGAAGCAGGATTTCTTTGTCTTTTTCCTTTTTCCTTTACCGTGTTTGATAGTTCTTATTTTTATTGCTTAGGCTTTGTCTTGATTAAATTATTTCAATATTATAACATTCAAAAAGTCCATTTTTAGAAATTAACTCAGAGTCTAATTTTCTAAGCCTCTGAAGGTTAAAAAAATAATGTAATCTATCATATATGTTAGTTTTTAGAAATAATGGCCACAGTAATGTAGTCTTTAAATATTATTTGGCAAATACAGTGCTGTTGTTAAGTGTTCCAGAATTGAAATATATCTTGGAAGAAGTTTTTCCACCTCCAGGTTAGTCTGATTCTTGCTGAAGAAGCTGCTTGGGCATCATGCTGTTGCAAACACCAGTAAGGGAGAGAAAGGATCTGTGTCAAATATCACTAGATCCATCAGGGTGTTACCAGTCTGAACTATTCTGAAGAAGGCTAATTGTTAGATCCTGATGTTCAGTCATCTTTATACACTTGGTTTGTTTCAGGGAGTATTGAACTTCTGTCCATAAGGCAAAAAATGGTCACTGCTGTAGAATTTACCATCAAAGCTGCTAATACTGAAAAAAAAAAAATAATAATAAAAAAAAATTCTTCCATGTTAAAATAATTCAATGACATTTGTGAGGTGTACAACTTCTTGCCAACTCTTCTAATTTAAAACATTATCTGTTTGAGGAAAACATATGTTACAAATTTTTATTTCAGTGATAGGAAAGGCACTAATGAAATATGCATGTATGAATTTTGTATTGCATAAGTTTCCTCTTTCTTGAAATGTGATTAAAAGCCAAACATCTGGATTATGTTTAAAAAGCTTAAATTTCCAGTTTTCAGAGAGATTCAATATATTTTGACACTGTACACTTAGCCTTAACATTTTCAGCATGCTGTTAACATTACTTGCTATTGTAAAAAATAAGTTCAGGTTTAAACAAAATTTGACTTCTCCTCATGCAAAAAATGTTTCTGAAATAGCTGTTTCTGCAGCGTCCACACAGCAATAATCTACCCTTTATCAGCACTTCCATTATAAATTTGCTCTTGAAAGTAGTTCGTAGTTGATCATAAAAATAACTTTTCAACTCCAGATTATTTTTTATTTTATTATAAAAGTACTGGTTTTCCTAGAATAATATTTAAAAATTAAATATTAAGTTCTTCAGAATTTATAAAATCCAATATAGAGATTCAAAATGAGATTAACCTACTGTTAACACAGATAATGGCATTGGGATGCCAGCTTTCTCTTTTTGTTTTAATAACATCAAAGTGCATTGAAAAAGTTAGTAGCTATTGTCTTCTAGTTAGTACCTATTGTCTTCTATATCTCTTGAAGGGTTCAGAATATGTCTATCTGGAGATGACAATAAGTAGTTACCTATATAAGTTTCTTTCTAACATGTTTTAGCAATAGTTTTGATGCTGTACATAGTAATGATATTGTTGTAAGAGGAAGTACAGCAATTACCAGTGTTTTAGGTAGTCAGTGGAGATGTTTTAGCACTCCCACTGGACCTGCTGCTTATGCCAACTTTGACATAACTCGAGGGAAATGATAAGGAACAAATCAAATAGCACATTATAAAAACTATTAACTTTCCCTTTACTTAACACAGTGCATGATGTGCATTTAAAATAAAAATGACATTTTTCATTATAACTTTGGAGCAAATTGAGAAATCTGCTGTCAACACCCTTTCTGATCAGCACCTAGGCAGGCCCTCAAACAGAGGTAGGTTCTGTCATGTAGAAAAAAGTTCAAATACTTTAAAGATCCAGATGTTAGCCTAGATACTCCAGATAATGAGAACTCATATCCACATGTTCTGTGGTCAGAGACTGACCAAGCTAGATGCAGATTCTCTCTGGTCTTGAATTGAGGTCACTCACCAGCCTGCAGAGCTTGCAGGGCTATCACCACAGTCCAGGGAATGTTTTCTTTACTCACAGCTGAGAATGTCTAGTAAAATGGATTACTAAAGCAACTGTGCCTTAAATGGTGGGTGTACTGATCTTTGTGGATTCGCCTGTCCTTTGGCAGAGACTTTGAGTTCTGCTTCTGTTGGTCTGTGAAACTTAGATTTCCATTTGGCTTTCCATTTGACTCTTTTTGCATAGGGGAACCTCTTGTCCCATGAAAGAGTAAAGCAAATAGATAATAAGAAGAAGAATCCAAAGATATTCTACCCTCAAACATATCCCAGTAGGTATTGCTAGAAGAGAGGATAATTTATTTGTCGATTTTCAGTCAGACTTCACTCATGGGAGGCTATTACTGACCACCATTAGCATTCTGGCTGAGTAACGATGGAGTAAGGACTTCAGAAGAGCCAGTCTGTGAAAGATAAATGCACAGGAACATCCATTTCAAAATAGAATGCTGCCTGTAACACACATCCTGACAATAGTCAGAGCATTTGGAATTAAATCTTTGCATAGAGGAGTTCCAATATTATGTTTCATACATTCTCTAGAAGCAGGCACAGCTTAGCATAAGGGAGGATAACAGGTTATAAATTACTTTTTCTGACTATCTTCTTCCAAAAATCTCCATAATCTTACATCATTGTATTTTATTTTGTAAAAAGGTAAATGTAAAAATCTAGCTATATGAGATTTGGTACATGTAGGGTCCGCATTTTAGAACATCCAGCTGAGGACGGAGCTGCAACTACACCTTTTTGTTTCCAGACCAAGCAGTTTCTTTGCCATCAAAAACATTATCCGCTCAGTAATGGACTGTGGGAAACGGCCCCTTGGTTCGTGACATGGGCTAACTGCAGTCTACACCAGTATTTTGGAATCTCCCATACTCTGTGGGGTTTTTTTCTAAATACATTTACCTAAGCACTAACCCAAAGGTATAGTAGTTGTTAATTCCTAAAGAGCACTATTTTTTATTTATTTAAAATAAATTATTCTCCAAGCAACTAAATACATGTAAATTAAGCTAGATCCCCATTTGATATCTTGAGCATGTCTTTTGGTTGCACCTATATTAGTCTGTGCCAAGTCACCTCTGGTGCCAAGGTGTGAGAAGACCCTCAGAGCTCCAGCAGCATCATTGAAAGCAATGCAAGATGATTCTCTGTTCATTCATATCTTGGCCAGAGATCCCAGTATAACACAAATCTTACAAGATTGATAAATGGTTATAACATGAAGTACACCAACTCTGTGGCCTTACAGGAGCTGTGCTGTAACATGTATTGTGGGATCATGCTCTACCAGGTTTTGTCTTTATTTGTAGATGGGCAGCAGTTTATAGATCTAGTGGAATCTCAGCCACCTGATACTTGATTACTCTTGCTGTATGAATTCAAACTGCTGTATTTTGGCTATATGTTCTTAGGAATTTAATTATATTTAAAATCTGGTTAATAGTGTAGTAAATAACTGGTATTGCTACAAAATTGCATTCTGAAGGTAATGGGATTGAATTTCAACACAAGTTGACACTCAATTAAAATTTCCATATATCTAGTGAATTAGCCCATTCTTGGCTGCTATATTAAGGTGGATGTCTTCCTGCTTAACTGAACACTGAGCAAGACAGGCAAAATGCATAATAAAGCCAAATCAAGACTTAATATACCCACTGAAATTTTTATTGTTTATATCAAGGAGTAAGCTTGCAGAAGAAACTCAGGAATGTGGATGTAAAAAAAATTAAATAATCAGTATTTAAACAAAATTCCTCTATATTAAGAGTAATGAAGCTAAAAAAAAATAAACATAAATAAAAATAAAAGAAAGAGAGAGAGAGAAAAGGCTTTAAAACTTATTACTGAATTACTGCCATCAGCCAGTAGATCCATGGGGCTTGTTCGGCTAAAAGCCACAACAGACTTTGTAATGCAATGATGTAATCTTGGCTTTGTGTCATTTATATTCAACCTAAAAAAACAATTTTCTTGAATAGACAGGCTGACAACAATATTGTTCAGTGTTGGTTTTTATTTGGATTGTTTCCAAATGGTTCATATGCCTCCACAGCAACATACCATGCCCGCTTAAGTTTTCACTCTGAATTCCAAAGTTTCCCCGTTTTCCTCACGTTTTATTTCGCTTTTAAAGTCCCAGTTCTGTTTGTGAAACTAGCCAGCTCGGCCACAAAATTAGGATGTATCTTGCAGAGTGCATTCATTTTACTTTTTGCATATTTTTCCCGAGGTCATGTCAAGGTTAGTTTGAATTCCATCCTACATTAAGACTTCTTTCACAGCTATTTAGCTCTGCAGCCTACTCCCCGCTGGGGTCTGCCCCTTGGGCACGTCAAAGCTTCAGACCTGACAAATCACACACAGATGAAGCTGTACAGTTTTTTAAACAGTTTCATCAGTAACATGGGGTTGGTTTTTTCGCCTTTACACTATATATTTTTTTTCCCCTCCACTGGATTTTGTTTTCTGAATTGCAGTATCCTGAAGACTGATTTTCGAATGGAAAATTCCCTTGCACAGGAGAGATGTAAAATAGAAACAGTGTTGTATATTATGTGCCACTCACAGCCTCATAGAAACTGAAAGTACTGCAGATCCTCTTAATTAGTAACAAGCTATAGTTCCTTGTCTAGTAACTGTAATCGTATTGTTAACATCTAGTTGCAAAGAAGAGCCTAAAACTATAAAGGCTGATAAATATTCAAAATATTCCATCCATATTGCGAACCCATTAGTTATCTGGGAGAGTTGTTTGTTGTTCTTAGGAATAAACTTCTGACATCGTGGGGATTACTCAGTTGAGTAAATGTTCATCAGTGTCAAGAAATGACGTTGTGCTTTAGCAGCAATACTTGTGGGACTTGGGAAATTTTAAGTGGGTGTATATGTGTATATGTATGATTAACTTCACAACTGCATGCAGAGCTTTCACCGCCTACATTCATGCACAGACACTCCCCTCCACCTCTCCCACCCCCATCCCACCCCGATGTATATGTTGCTGCCCAGAAAACAGTTCGAAGTGTATAATGCAGCTTGTGGGTGAAAATCCATTTTTCTGAAATTCTTAGCTGTAGACTCCTATCTGTATTTTAGCATTTTGTGAAACTAATGGTGAAACACCATTTCCCCTTTAATTGATTAAGTTAAAATGCTTGGCTGCTAATGAGTGTATTAGCAAACAATATACCCTTAACAAGCTTAAGCAGCTCAGGATTTTAAAAAGCTGCTTACTGTCCTCCTCATTTTTATAAGACAAAATGTACTGCCTTCTACAAATTGCTTGATCGACTGATGAAGTACTATAATTATAGTTGTATTGCAGTTTTGACAAAGCCACAATAACAGATTGTAGTTTAGTCCCCACTCTAGGCACGCAGCTCTTTGCATTACAAAACCCAGTTTTACTGGTCTAATTCTTACTGAGAACAAAAGGCACCTGGAGATGTTAACTATATACTAAAAGAAAACTTGGAATCTAGGAAATAATAATATTGAAGCATGACTTTTCTACTAGCAATTTGTTCATTGGGAATGGTATCTAATGAAGAGTTGTCTAAAGGCTTGCTTGTTTGGAACTAATTAAAGACAGATATCCTAAATAGAAAAAGGATCATGGGAATTACATTAGGTGTCTGGAGACTTGTTATTCTTTTGGTACTCTGAGTAGATTGTGGAAGTTGTTAGGGATTCAAGAAATAAGGCAAGCTAATAAAAAGTTCTATTTTTTTCTGGTTATTGGCCAACTATTGTATTTTTGTTTGCAATAAGATTTGTGCCAACAGGCTAGGGGCTTGAATAAAACATTTAAACATTTGTGCATTAACACATTATGGTGAAAAGAGAGTCTTGTGCTTTCACTCAGTGCATTTCAGCCTTCAATTAATGTGAAAGCACTACAATGCCTATGCAACTTCTCTTGCCTAGTGGTGCACCATTTATCATTGCAGTTTTACATTGACCTTGACACCCACTTCATTAGAATAAAGATTGTCTACCATTTAGGTTACATTGTTCCTCTGCACAGAGACCCCATGCAAATTTCTGTTCAGATAGAAGAGCTGTGAGCCTGTCAGAGGTCATCTGCATTAAATGATTGCAGCTATTTTCCAACTGCTTCTTTTCATTCTACTCAATTCAGGCTAGGAGGATCAATCAAGCCCTCTGCCTGAAACAGTGGGACTGCTGGGAATATAACTGGTTTTGGTAGTAGTGGATATGCCCTAAACAGTATTAAATATTTAATATAAATTCATTAAAGGCCATACAAAGTCTTCAAAAAGATGTTACATTTATAGTAAAATTTAAAGGCTTGGAATCACCTACCTTTAAAAAAAGATAGAACAATGGGTACTGACTGCATTATTTTTTAATGTGGGCAAAATTTAGTTCATGAAGTTACTTAATATTTCTTTGGATGTGTTTCTTTTTCTGCCAGAGAAAGGAATGCACAGCAGAGGTGTAATCCACATTTGCTACTTTCTGAAACAAAAAAGCAAGGTGTCTGCAGAGGTTTAAGACAAAAGTGCTAAGATTTGTTTTGCTTGCAGGAATATAACCATACACACAAGCACTCTCACACAAATACATATTGTACCATTATGCTTATTTGTAGGGGGAAAAAGCAAATGGAAATAAGTTAGCTCTCTCCTTCTTGAGTTTTCTGAGTGATATAATTGGAATTAAATTATTAATGGGAGATACTTAAAAAAGATTGTTTTATGATCTTCTATTAGAGAATTTGCAATTCATTTTAATATTTGTAGTTTGATTTATATTAAAGATAATGCAATCTATGTCCAATTAACAATACATAGCCAATGTAATATGATTTCCAGATCATGCAAATGGAATAAACTAGAAGAGGAAAAACTGATTCTTAACCTCAGATGTAATTTGCAGTGTGAGTTCTGGCAATTTTAAATGACATTGCACTTTTTAATTTTTCCAAAGGCTCAGCAGCAAATTTATCCCAATCAAGAAAGCCTATTATTAATTTACAAGGACAATTGTAGGAGTCTTTATAATTTCCCTGTGCAATTATTTGCCATAAATTGCTAGTAGTAAAATACATGAAGTTTGCAAGAAACAGCAACTGCTATTTATCTAGACAGATCACTCAGCTCAGATCTTGAATGTTGTCCAGAGGTTCTAGTGCTACTGACAATGTAAGAAATATAACCAATCTTCTGGATGGTTTCTAAAATGTTTCACACCGATGGTACCAAAAAGGTAGAAGCATTAAGAGCTATTGTGAAGGGTAGGCTGGCCTCTAGCAGATTCCTTCACTTTGGTTGTATACAGCTGAGCTTTGGACCCTGGACTTTGGAATAAAAAGAGTCTTTGTTCGTGACTGAATGGCATTAGGCATGGGCTTCCTAAGGGGCCACCATGAAGCCTAGCATGAAGAGTGCAAACATTACCCAGAAAGCAAAATGAGAATGTGTGTGAAGAGATGATGGACAAATATTGCTACATGTACATTGCTAGATATTTTTTTATATATATATATATAACATATTTGTTGAATTTGATTCTGGAGTACTGTTTACTTGATTTTATGCATGGGGTGTATTTTGTGCATGTGTACCAGTGCTGACTATGCATGCACATACAGACACTGAACATGCATGTATATGTGTTTGTGTATATGTGTGTGGGAGTAGGAACACACCTCAAGTGTTTAAAATTTGAAGATCCAGTCCACGTAAAAGCAAAATTGCAGGTAACTCAGTTCTGATCTCAGTTGTATATCATACAGTGCCACTCAACTGAAGGTACTTTGTTACTATGTGAATGATGGAATGCAGAACATCTACAAATAACACACCCTTATTCCAATAATGGAGAAAGTTCACTGGCTTAATTCTTCTGTACTTCGTAGCCATAGCTCCACTGTGTGTTCAGTATGTCTAGTCTCTTTTCACTATAACCAACAGAAGCACCATACAAAAGTCTTACAATGGATGTCTTAATCTCTCTGTGTGCTTTTAGAGCATTATTTTGAATTCCATCATGCAGGCCTTTTTTTTTTTTCTTTCCTCTTCTGAAGTTTTATTACAACAACAGAATTCCCAGGGAGCTTTAGGAGAAAGGTTCGCATAATATTGCCCTAAAGTTTTGGTTGAGGGGTGGAATCTGCACCCCCAGACCTGATAATCTTTTTGTGGTGTTTCTCTTTCTGAAAGATGCTGTGCGAGTTGTTAACTGTGTACAGATTTTTTTATTGTTTACCAGACAGTGCACATCTACAAACCTTTCATGATGATTTCTTTCTCTGACCTCTCAGTGACTAGGCATCTTGTTCCTTAACACTGAGGGAGGCTGAAAAATGCTTGAGTTGCTCAATGTGTGCCTTCTATACGAGTTTCAAAATGGCTTATTCTTCTGGTTTCCATGGTGACAATTAACACTGTTACAAGGCATTGTTCCAGTCTCCATTTGGACAGAATTTTTGGGTGTGATTTTTCACACAAAAAAATGTTTTATGCAATTTTTAAAAGAAAATAACAAAAATTTAAAGAGGAAAACAGAAGGCACAATTTAGTATAAACTGTCAAAAAAATGTGCCTCAATCAAGCCTCCCTGGATTTCTTAGAATATTCTATCACAGAAAGTAAGCTTTTAAGTTGCTTTGTTTTAGAATTCAACTTCTCGTGGTTCAAATATTTTTGCCAAACTTATTAATGGATAGATGCTACTGCCTTCTAGAAAAGCCACTATTTGTTGTTTGAAAAAATACTGCTCATTTTATGTGAGAAGGAATAGAAAGCCAGAATTCTTTAACTTACATAAAAATGTTTTGGATTTCTTTTGAGTAGCTTCAAGAACACCAAACCAGCCATGCATGCACACAGCTAATCATGCTGTAAATATTTGCAGGCTTTCCAGTATGTTGTTTGGGGCTTTTTTTTCCCAGTATTTTAATATGACAGGTGTTTTTGGCAAGTAAATATTACTAATTTATTTATTATTGTGGCTGTTGCAAGAAACCTGTGACTTTAATTTCCTTAATCTCAATTTTGCCTATTAAACAGTAATCTGTATCATAGCATCCACACACTGTCACAATGGAGCAGCCTGTGCTCACTTAAAGCTGAGGAAAGAATGAACCTGAAGATTAAATTATCTTCTCACCACAGGATTAAGTAGTCCTACCAAACTAGGGTTGTGCAGTACTGATAGAGCTGGTAGCTAATTTCTACTGCTTAGAGTGTAGGTGTTTAATGGATTAAAAAATAGCATTAGCAATAGCATCTTGTGCTATCAGTTCTCAAACCATACCTTCTGTACATTAAGCTTTTACCTTAACTTAAAATGTACACTGCATGTTAAATATCCAGGAATCAAACAATACTGACTCAGTCACATACCAATACATCTAATAACGAACCAAATTCTTTAATCTTTTACAGTTACAGTATAAAGCATTTTCTGTCAATCAGCCCTTTCATCATGCTTGTTTATACAGTAGGTTACACGGTGACAAAGGCAGAATGTATACATAAAATCTATTTATTTATTTTTTGATGTAATAACCTTTTATAACATCTGTCACACTGCTTGGATTATGATGCACTGAATTATTTTATCTGGTCGAAAATTAAACGGAACGTCTTCAGTTTCTATGTTAACAGGAGCATTATAGTTATGAAACATGCAATATGTCTTATTTTCTTCATCTGGGCAGTCCCGCACAGCGCAGCAACATGCCCAGCCCCAGTCCAGGCAGCAGCCACTGCCTGCCTAGAAGAGGTGGTGAGCAGTAAGTAGCTGTGCCTGCACCAGTGTCACGCAGCTAGAGGACTCCCTCAGTCTATTAATTCACTTGACAAAAGAAAGGGAGTCGCACAAACTGGATTACAGTGCCTAGCAAACTGGACTCTGGATTCCCCTTGATATTACATGTACTTATGGAAATAATTATGCAAATCTTTTCCAGCTATATCATCTTTAAATAGAAATCAGATTACATAAAGAAGATTGTAATCTCCTCCTGTAACTGTTCTAGCTGAAAAGGCAGACTTGTTGAACATTTTAGTCCAATAAGATGGTGTTGCCTCTTGGCAGGTCCCGTTCCCTAGTGCCAAACCTGGTTGGTACCTATTGTTGTACATTTCTAAAACCTTAGCCACAATAAACCAAGTATTAAAAGGCAAGTTCTTTATAAGCAATTCCTTGTTTTTTAGTATGCATATTCATGTAATTTTGGATACACACACCTGATCAGTGTTCATTAATAATGAGAAATTGTTTGAATCACCTCATTTAAAACATTTGCTCTATGATCTACAAATGACTAATATTTGCTGAAGTTTACATAATACAAATGATGTGCATGTGTTGTGTAAATGAGAGATTAAAATATGAAACTAACAATATGCAAACATATGCATAGAAATGCTGAGGACCTGTTAGCTGAAACAGTGATTTCACACCTTTATTATTTTCTTTAAGCTGTCTCCAATTGTATTTTTGCTTTGTTTTCCTACAGAGCATGTTCTTGGATCTGGCAAAGGCACCTATATTTTAAACATTCCTTATTCTAGTTTAATTTTTTTACTTACCCAGTTATTAACATTTTCTGTATGAGCTGCTATAGCGATTTTCTTGGCTGAATTTAAAGCAAAGCAAGCTTAATGTTTAGGATGTGATTTACTAATAGCTATGCATAATTTATGTAAGTCTTGTAAAGAATATGTGCTGAACTCTCCTCTTTTAGTAAATGCTGCATTTTTTGTTATATCAGAAGTTCGATTTCTATGACTGTTTTAAGAGGGAGAGGGAATTAGCTTAACTATATGGAAGGATTGTATGGGAATGGATGCCCATGTTTTAAATTTTGGGTTTTGATTTAACGTACCAGCTACTGAAACATAATTAATCACTATAGTAACTATTATATTTAATACTTAATTCAGATATTCAGAGAATACAGGCTTTTAAAATATTAATTTGTCAGTCTGTCCATAGGTTAGGATACATTTTTAGAGATTATGTAAGTATTATGCATCTAAAATATAGACAAAATTATATTCAAGTAATTTTGAAAGAAGTATCTGTTTTAATTCCTGTTTTACATGGTTTAATTTTTTGTTGGTTTCTTTTTGGTTTTTTTTACAATAAATAACAGTGCTGGAAATAAAAAGTAGTTTCATCTTGAAGAAACTATTGGTCTGTATGAGCACTGTAGCTGTTCTCATTTCTGTGCCATTTCACTGCTCCTATTGGTTGGTGTAATAAAAAATCAAGTTACTGGTATTGTGTTGTAAGAGAATTATGTCTAATTGTTTTTCTAAGGTGAAACTGACTTTTTCATATATAATAACATTTAAAGCCATATAGAAGTCTGAAGGACAGAGAGAATAAATAAACTGTACAGGAAACAAAATTATATTATTTCCTTGCTGTTGATTTTTTCAATAGGGAGCCTCAATGTTACTTGCTGAACTAGCATATTTGAAAAATAAGATACCACTGATTTGAATGAGACAAAGGCAGATCAAGCTTCAGATGAGTGTTAGTGAATATTACTGTACAAGTGAATATTGTGAGTGAGTGAATATTACTATGTGTAATAAGTTACTAGCTGCCTGTATAGATACATCACCCAGAAGGCTACGTGCTTGGTCCCTAAATCTCTTACAATATGTCATGAGATGGATGTGTGCTTAAAAAAAAAATTAAAATTCAAAGATGGCGTAGAGAGCATGATCATAGACACATAGACACATAGAACACATAGACACATAGGACACAGAACTTAAGCTTAATTTATTATAGAGAAAAGTCTTTACAGTAGCTAATATTATCTATTTATTTTCATTTTAGAGATACAGTGTAGAAATGTCAATCAGGCACCCGAAAAAGATGGAACTGCTTAGTAAGGTTGAAGCTCTGAAGAAAAGTGGTGTTTTACTACCAAATGATCTCCTTGAAAAAGTGGATTCAATTAATGAAAAATGGGAACTGCTTGGGGTATTTGCATTTTTATTACTGTTTGCGGGTTATGTGTACATTTTTGTGTGTTGAAGTACGCGCTGTCTGTCTGATTTCTAATTTGAGGCACAAATATCTCTCTCTTTCAATTCACCACGCACATTTCAAACAAGCTACTCATGCTATTATAAAAAACTCCATAGTATTTTCCTCTTCTGTTGATTTTTTTTTTTTATCCCATGCTTGTCTCCTGCCTGACTTTAATCATTTTAGTTCTTTAATACATAAAAAATGTAAGTAAAATATGCCATGTATTATGGGTATGCACCAAATCAACTATAAATGCAGTATATCTGATATACACTGACTGTCATGCTTGAGTGAATGTTAATAGAATTTATTCCGAAGGTACATGTTAGAGACATCTACTGTTTAACTATTTACTATACCCTTAAGATGAAAAGTGGGGTTGTCACTGCATATTTCAGGTCACACTGATGGCTCAAAAACAAATATGCAGATTCAGTACAAATCTGAATACCTGAAGCTAAGAATAGAGCCAGGATATGTTTCATGCTGCTGTATCCAGCTCACTTTTGACAAAAGCCAAAAAAGTTTCATGTAATTCATTTCACGCTATGATGGGCTGGGTCTCAGCCAAAGAGTGAGATACAAGAATCTGGCAAAAAAGGCAATATAGTGATTCTGTTACCCAGAGACTGGTGATGGCACTGTGCAGGAGACACTATTGTCCTATTGTTGTAAAACAGCTGAGAGACAGAGAGGTCAAACTATATTTTTCCATCCACTTCTCTCCTTAATTGCCTTCACTTCAAATCAAGGGTAAGATAAATTTATAAATTACTTTAAATTATTAATTATAGATGTGTGATATTAGCAATACAGTTACATTGTATAGCTTTGCATGCTATAATCTTAAAAAACATTTCTAACATATTATGACTAAGCTATACATGCAACATGCCAACAGCATTTTAGATACTAACTTGTGTCAGTTTAGCTTATTTGGTACTGCAATAGCTATTTTACAGAGAGTGGGGTTTTTTTTAGTTCTGCACAGTTTTTGCTAATCATTTGATTCTCTAAATGTGCAAACTGTCAGAAAATGTTAAAGTTAATTAAAATAGTGAGGTTTTTACTTTTGAATTTTAATCTGCATCATCAACATAAGCATTTTAAAACTATTTGAACATACATTAACAATTTTTTTTTTTAATTTACTGATAAAAATGGGACTTATTAACCTATTCTTTTACATCTAATCATGACAACTTGTACTTTCAAAATAATTTCAGTTGTAAGCCTTATATTTCTGACTTTCAATGTGTTTAATTAGGTTAATTCAGTGTCACTGATTAAAGCTGGTAGGATATAAAACTATGAGATAAGTTACTGACCATAATTTTAAAAATTTGGAATGATCCTGTCTTAAAAATGTGAAGCCCTCTTCTTCTCAGTATGTTAAAATAAAAATATGCCTCTGGATTAAGTTTTGCCATTAATTTCAGGATTTACAGAAAAATAAAATATATCTATTATAGTTTTCCTGCTAAATGCAATTTCATGAATAATAAGCAGAGTTTGATAGAGTTTTGTTTAATTCAATAAAAACCTCTGCAGAAACTAACGGCACTAGGCATACTGTTTTAATTGGCATGATTACGTTTTAATTGGCATGAAAAAAATTAAAGACAAGGATTTTAACTTCTAACAATGGTAAAATAGAGGGATATGGTTTTTAATATTACTTTCATCTAAGGTGAACAGAGTGGAATGGAAATACATTAGAATGAAATGTCAGTGGTGCGTACAGTTTAATCTGTGAAATTTTGTCCCCTGTGCTGAATATTACTCTGTCTCAATTGCATATTAAACAACCCTATCAAGGCAGGCATTGGCATCTGCTGTGCTGACACAAATTGTGAATTAAATGAAATTGATGTCCTCTGTCGTATATTTATGAAGACGGACCATTCTCTGAAGTATTCTGTTTATGAAGAATTTATGATTGCAAACTGTTCCAGAACAAAAAAGTGGCAATAAATTCTTTTTTGTGACCCTACCCTCCAAGGGCATTGATTTCACCTCCTGCTGCTACTTTTGTTACAGCATAAAAACAATAGCTAGTGCTGGATTCCACTGAGGGTCTTCAAATTATCAATATTTCCACCATGAAAATAGCAGGGTGTTGCCAAGAAGGCATGTTTTTCGGTTATGATCTCCTAAAGACATTGTTTACAGAATGCCACAGAGTAGATAAATGTCTGTTGGTTTAATTTTATTTGTGGTTTAAAGCTTATTTTTGGAAGCTAACAACAGTGTTATAAATTATTTTCCAGTAACTTCCTAAAGCATGTGTTTTCCACAGACAGCCATACTGGGTGACCTAAAACTGTATCTTCATGTTACAACAATTAACCACTGCTAATTATCAGTTTTAAGGGTTATTGGATGTGATTGTCAGTGTATATTCAATATTACACAATCAGTAACACAGATCTAGTGCTTATAATAAGTGTCAGCCTGACAGCCTCTTATAGGTCAGATAAAATACTGCATGGCATAGAAGAAGCAGGCAACAGCAAATCTCCCTTGTGATGTTAAAGGATTGTATTTCAAAATACTGAAAAGTAAGGTAACTTTCTATCCCTGGCTTCTTCACAATATTCATTATGCTCCCTGCATCCACTATCAAAACATTATTCAGTGGTTCTTTTATTAGAAATACTACTTTGAAAAGCTATAGTGAATTAGTTTCTTTAGCTATCAGAGGTGAATGTTTATTCTGGTCCATTCTTTTTAAAGTGGATGCTTAACATAGAGAACTTAAATCCAAATTTAGTTGCCTAAATATTTGGCCTGATGTTCAGGATCATTGAGGCTTCACAATTTCTAGTTTATTGGCGTCTACATGAGCTCACTGACTTTTAAAAGCAAACCAGCTGGTTTGTGACGTAACTGCTCCTGAATACAACCTCAGGGCTACCAGATTGGAAACTACAACCTGGCAGTTCATACCTCAAAAATATTTCAGTGTTTCCCAAAAAACTTAGTACCTTGGGTACAAGTTTGGAGAACTCAGTGCTTGTCATATTTCTCTTCTGATCTAGAAAACAGTAGCTGTCATGGTCATGTCTAAAGCCATGGACAAATTCTGTAGAGCAACTACTTAAAAAACTTATGTACAAGTTTATCTCCTCTGTCCATAGCTGGTCTTAATAAACATTGATTTATCATGCTTCCAGCAGTCAGTGACCCAGAGAGAACAGCATAAGTGAGAAACAAGGATACAAAAAATGAAATTGATTGAAACAAGGAAACAAAGAATGAAATTGATTTATATCAGTAGTATTTATTAAAAATCCTACATCTCTATTCATCTAACAGATTATTCTTGTTGTACATTAACCTGTATATGTTTTGGTACACAAAACTAATATATGTTTTCTTTATCTGTTGCATTAGAAAACCCTAGGAGAGAAGATCCAAGACACAATGGTAGGGCACAGTGGGTTAGGTCCACGTGACCTGCTCTCGCCTGAAAGCAGCAGCCTGGTAAGGCAGCTGGAGGTCAGGATCAAAGAGCTGAAAGGGTGGCTGAGAGATACAGAGCTTTTCATCTTCAATTCCTGCCTGAGACAAGAAAATGAAGGAACAATGAATGCTGAGAAACAACTGCAATATTTTAAGGTAATAAAAAAACAATCATAGTCTTCATAGAGAGAGGCTCCTTTATGGTAGGATAAAATATTTATCTTATACATAACGAAAAGCAATGCATGTACTGTGTAATCATATATTCATATTTTTCACCTTCATTTATGTACTATGCATTCATTCATGTTGATTTTATTGAATTTTTACAATAATAATTATTTTTTAGCGTTTTTGTAAAAGAGAGCTGTAGAGGGCTAATCACACTGCAATTGGAAAAGCAGCAGAATTCTTTGATTCTACTTCACGATAAAACTGAGTTTTGCCACAAAAAAAATCCACTCTGAATTTCACTCCCCATATCAGTTAAATTTGTTCATGTGTCGTGTGATTGTGAGTTTAATAGCCTGTTTCTCTCCACATATGAGTAAAAAATAGCCTCTTCGAGATCACATTTACATATATGAATTTAGCATATATGAAAAAGCATTCAAGTTTGTGATGAATAGGTATGTGGAAGAAGACATATACACTCTGAGATTTGCATTCATCTAGGCCACATCTTAAGCCTAAACCTGACAACTGATGGGCAGGAGGAAAAAGAATTGCAGTCACAAAGCTGTATTTGGATGGATAAGCTCCTTCAACTGAAGGCCAGCATTCAGCTTTGCAACTGACTTAAAGGAGGTTGTATGGGTTTTCCCATTCCCCAAAATAAGTGGGACTGTTTAAAAAAGTGGGCTATGAAGTTAGCAAACAAACCTGGTAGAACCATGCAATTTTCTTCTCTTCATAGCTATCACTTCTAAATAAAACCTCACCTTAGTCATCATTACAGGTCACTTTACTCTGTAAGTGATCTTTGACCAAAGAATCAGAAAGGAATCACAAGTAATTGTTGAGCTTTAGAGGTAAAGAGGTTTTTCTCTTCAACTAGTACATTACAGTGCCTGGGGCAACACCACTCTTAAAAAGTGATGGACAATTTATTAAAAACCTCAGAGAGTATGTTGCAAACACTACTAAACCGATTTTTTTTATATAAGAATTCAAGAAAAACAACAGCACAAAAATTAATGTCTTCCCATTTAGTCATTCCTTAACTCTTTCTTTTCCAATTACTAGGATTAGTTAGAAAGTTGTGTCAATGTAGATAAAGCTGGTAGGGGGGTTTTTACAGGTTCCTGAGCATGTCCATTTGAATGCAATTTTAAGCTTTTTTATGACACCTATTTTTTTTAATTTTTTTTTTATGATATCTGGTCTTCTGCTACTGGAGAAAAAAATGTTGCTGGTTTTGTTTGTTCTATCAGCAAGCTTCAAAGCTACTGATTACGAAGGACTGCTGAGAGACCTGCAGAACTTCACAGCAATAGATCCATGTTTTCCCTAGAAAATACTGGATCCTTTTTATTTCTGTAGAAAACAATGACATTTATTTAAGTGCATAATTATGGTTTTAAAAATCTAATTTCTGAAAGCTTATAATATGTGGCTAAGACATATATATGTCACATATATATATATATATATATATATGGACAGAAATACCACTGTAATGTTACTTATGTGCTACTTATTAATTTGGAATGTGCACAAGTCTCTCAGGTAAAATATTTTTTTATATATATGACATGATGTCATTAAAAGAGTTTGAGAGGTGTTAAACAGGATAGTACCACCCACCCTGATGTAACCAGAGTATTTCATTACTTGCTTGATTATCTATTAATTACATAAATAATACATTAATTATTTCCAAAATGGTAGCCATCTGAGTATAAAAAATAATTACCTATCAAATATGGTGAGAACACATAACTTTGTCATATATGCTGAACCATCTTTGTCTCATTACATCTGAAATCCACTAGAAGGAAGTTTTCCATTCTTCACCCATCTCCTGGGGAAGTGTTTCAAAGAGAAAATAGATATAATTAACAATACTGCAATGTATAATACATATATTTGGCAAAGAACATTTAGAACATTTTAAAAAACATTAACTGTGCCACTAGTAGGAAACCTGCTGGGGTTTAGTTTGACTCACTTTCCACTTAACTTAATAGTTTAACCGTATTATTGCTTTCACTGTGATAAGTGAATCACTGTTTCTTGATGGAAATGTAGTGTGTTGCCCCACCCCAATTATACATATAGGCACTGTATGCAGAGAGACATTTTTAATAAAACAAACTTAACAATGCTGTTGCTTTTCATTCCATAGTGTTCTATTTTAAATTACACTTATGCCTTAGGAGAAACAGTTATTTCATTTTACAAGTGTTTTCCTTCCATTTTACACTTGGAAGATGAATTAAATGTGTAGTTCACATGCAGTTGGGACCCAAGATAAGAACAACGTGGTGGGAGCAGGGATTGTTAAATTCACTAGAAGGAAATTATTTAAATGTCTTTATTTTCTTTTATAAAATATCATGCCATATTAATATGAACATTCTTTTTATTAAAGAATGTGCTATTTCATTACTTTTCTTTTGGAATGATATTGTGTAGGAATAATAATAAGACTTAGAATTTCTGTAATACAATCCAGTCAACAATAAGGTAGGTATTATTATCCCCTTTTTAGAAATGAAAGAAATAAAATGCATGGACATTAAGTGACTTTTTCTGGTTTTCACAGAAAGTCAATGGCTGTGTTAGGGTAGAACCCTGCTATGGTGACCCTAAGCTTTGGGACTAGCCACAAGGCAGCCTTTTCCTCCCTCCCTCCCTCCCTTCCTTCCTGCCCTTCTGCCTTCCTGCCTGCCTTCCTGCCTGCCTTTCTGCCCTCCTACCTTCCTGCCTTCCTGCCTGCCTTCCTGCCTGCCTGCCTTCCTCCCTCCCTCCTTTACTCCCTCACTCTAGGTTACTTCTCAGTATATTTCATTTTCATATTTGATTAAAAGAGACTGCTTCCTTATGTTTACTGCTGTTTTTTGTTTATATTCAAAGTTCAGATCTTGCTGAATATGTTTGGCTGATTTTTGTCTATTTCTATTAACATATTTCAATAGTAAAGTTAGAATATTGTTAAGTAAGGTCATTAACCAGTTTATGTAATGTTCTGTATTGGTTTTGTGAAAACTATGTGGTATACCTTGGTCTGCCCAGTGATTTCTGTGCAACTTAACATGTGACCAGTCTGTAGACCCATTTTGTTACTCATTCCACCAGCTTTAGAGCTCCTGGCTGCCTCAAAACATTTTGTATTTAGTTACAAAGGAGAGGCATGAACTTTGCTTCTGCCTGAGCTGACACTTGCTGGCTATTGCACAGCAGCATTAAGGAGGCTTCCAAGTGCAGCCTAACCCAGACTTGACTTCTGTCAAGAAGGTAGGAAGACTGAACACAAATTGCCCAGCTGTAAAGGAGAGAGCATGGGTGTCTTACTCTTGATTTCTTGTCTTCTTTTGCAATATGAAAAAAAACCCACAGTAATCTGGAACAAGAAAATCAAGAGATTGACTTAAAATTCATGAGCTCTTCATAATTATCAAATTACACTAATTTTATTTTTTTCATCCTTTGTATTTCTCTTCTGCCTTTTGAGTTCCTTGAGTTCATGTTTTCTAATTTTTCATCAAAATGATGAAGATTAGAACCAGGAACATACATTTTAAGCGAAATATAAGATGCCCATGTAAACACATAATTCTTGCAGCTGAAAGACCTAATGTCATGAGACTAATAATCGGCACAAACGATTTCCTAACCTAGTGATGCATGACAATTTTGTGGGTCAGGAGAAATCTGGAAAAGGAAAGAAAGAGGGACAATAATAAAAATAACTCACATTCTTTCATGAAAGTTTTAGCAGATTTCATTTGAATAAGTTTTAGGCAGAAATTTGTGTGCTTGTTGGCTTGTAAGTAGAAGTGTTCTGCCACATTTGCATTGTGTCTGGGACTTAAAAAAGCTGTTTTCTCTGCAAAATGCTCACAAAAAGACAGCAAGGAAGCCTAAGTAATTAGTTATATATTTATGCCACTTGCAATAAAACTCATTACTTTAAGTGCTCAATATAGAGAAGTGACCCATCAACATCAAAAAGATAATTGTTATAGCTTTGGCTCACAGACCAGCTACTCAAGAACAAGCTTAGGTTTGTGAGTATCTGTCCATGTCAGAACCCCTTCTTAATCACTTAGAACTAAGAAAGCTTCTCTTGCTTTCAATACCAAGATTTATAGAGGATCCTGTTCTTCCCATCCGAACTTGGTTTGGAGGGACAATAGGATTTTCCTGTTCAGAAGAGGATTTTAGTAGAGGGTTTCTGCTAAATTACGTTCTTTGTCAACAATAGTATTTTTTTTCTGGTTGTTTTCTGTTCTGGTTTTATTTGAAGTGATAAGCAACTTGCTATATATACTGTCATACATGTGTCCTAAATCTATATTTGAGCCTCTAAAAAAGAGATACTTCACTTTCAGTAGTACTGAAAGCTTGTGGTTCTCATTTACCTTAGTCAATGTATTTATTAAAGAAATCAGGCTGCTTATTTGCACAAAAAAATGTTGGAAATGTTTTCTCATGTAATGTTTCTAAAAGTCAATGGTCTATTGAATGCCGCTGCTAGTAATATTTGCAGCCGTTTCTGTTTGCCTTGTAAACAGTGTAAATTATCTGATGCTTGCAACTATTTCTAGTGACCAGAAGCACTCAGAAACCTTTGTTTTCATCTTCCACTAAATTTTTGTGACTGAGCATACCAGATGATGCAGTCATTTAAAAAAAAAAAAAAAGGAAAAAGTCTTTCTCTGCACCATTTCTTATTCCTCCAATACCTCAAGCAACCATACTTTCTGATTAAACAATATATGTTCCATAGGTAATTAATAACACATCAGTTAATCGATATTCCTTATGATGCTTTTCATTTTAACTGAAAATTTTGTGTGTCAGCACTGCACTTCTTACGAACAATTCAGCTAAATACTCCTCCAGCAAATAAAATGCAACAGAGTCTGGGAGCATAAAGGATGATGACTAAAGTGAAATACAAGAAAAGTACTAACTTTGAGTAAAGGTTTGGAGACTCAGAGATTGGAGAAAAGTGCTGGCTGTTCCTACAGGTGCCAGGAACTGCTTTCGCTGCTGCATTTTGGATCCTTTACAATTTTTTGAATGATGTTCCTGGCAGAGCTGCAATCAAAGAATTACAGAAATTCAATGTGCAATGTAACAAAAGTATGCAAAACAGTTTCCAATTGAAAGTCCATAAGAAATCAAGCAGAGATTAATCCTTTTTATACCTCTAAGGTGATTTAAGAAAAAGTAATAATTTTAATAAATTTATCAGAAAGACTGTGACTTTAGAGCCATAAATCTTTTCACAGATGAAGAAATGTTTACTCAAATTTTGTTTGGAATAACTGTTAACAAACAGGAAGGCATACACTATTAAATCATATGAAAAACAGGTAGAATTTCAAAGACAAATGTAAACTGATGCCACTTACAATGGTTTGAAGCAAACTCAGACTGAATATGCATAAACCTCCATCCCAAGTAGCACTTCTGCAGACCCCTTAAATGAGAAGCTGCCTCTTTCTAGTAAAGCAGCTCTACGCATTGTTTTTGCCAAAAATGTGGTATTTGGGCCCTAATACAATACAATACAATGTTTTATAGCTCTATTTTAATATACTCAAATATTATACTCAGTACTGTGTATATATATACATACATATATATACACACACACACAATACTCAAATAATATACTCAAATTTTAACTCATATACATTATTGCTTACTGAAAGTCCAGTTCATGTTTCAGTAAGGTGTCCCTCTAAGGCAACTAATACAATTTACAGCTCCCATTTAGGACTAAATGTCCCATCTGAGGTAGCATCATCCGATTTGGACTGTGAAGCTTGAACTGTGAATTCTTTGAGGTTTTTTTTATTGTTATTCATTTCTTAATTAATCAAAATTTCAAAATTAATTGTAAATGCTATCTGCTTTTCTAAAACTGTTTTGCCACACAAGTGCTCCTTTGCTGGGGGAAAGAAAGGGGCACTGAAAATTGACCCACCAGGGATGATTAGAATTGACATGCTGCAGGGTCCCACAGAGATATCATAAAATGCCTGCCTGCAGTTCTAATTCACCAGTGGCCTTGGGCTTGCAGACTGCAGTTGGGGTGTGAGATATAGGTTACTGTAGTAACAGGAAGAACCCTCAGCTCAGCAGAATTCAGATACAGCAATACACAGAATCATTTGGCAGAGAAAAGGATAGCCTAGTGGTTATTTTTAGGCTACTAATTCATCTTTTACTTCATTTTCAGCACATCATCATTATTATTATTATTATTATTATTATTATTATTATTATTATTGTTGTTGTTGTTGTTGTTGTTGTTGTTGTTGTTGTTGTTATTGTTGTTGTTGTTGTTGTTGTTGCTGTACTTTCCCCTTATTTATGGTATACCCTGCAGCCAGCTAGCTAGAGGGTAGAGGTATGTTAAAACAGGCTAGCTTTAGATAGCTACAATGCTGAGATCTTGTCTGAGCTTCTTTTACAGTAATTGGGGAGAAAAAGGCACTTTTGGGATGCAATTAATCTGTCCTGTTTTAAGCATCTGGCTATGGAGAAGTTGTATCGTACCTCAGAATACCTGCTTGTAGGTGAAGCTCAGGCATCAGGTTTTCCATTAGCCCAGATGAATACCAGTCAGATGAATACCATCAAGAATGTCTTTAAGACTTGAGGGACTTCAAGATGTAGAGCCAACTGCAGTCCCATCTCAGAAAGATTTACTGCTAATATCTGTTTCTCCCACACTTACTACTGGCTTATTTATTTTCCAAAAACGTTGAGCCTGAATTTCTCTTTCAGCACTCCTGAATGTGCAATAGAGCACTTATTTGAACCAATGCCTTCTTGCTAACTGATGCTGGTGAGAAAGCAACAATGGGGCTCTTGTCCCTTTCTTTCTTACTGTACTCAGATGGTCTGAATTTAATTCTTATGTCATAAGTATGTTTTTAAGACCTGAGGTCTGACTCAGGCTGACTAATGCAGAAGACACCCTGGCTTACAGAGAAAGGTGTCCCAAACTGGCCATTACAAAGCAAAACTTGTGATTTCATAATGACAAATGGCTTACAATTCTTTTCCCAAACCTTTCCCATCAATGACATCTGCAGACTTTGGGCTGTATTTCCTCTCTCAGTTATGGCCTTTTGAAGAGTCAGCTATATAAACATGAAAGTAGCTGACTTGGATTCTTTTGAGAGAACATTCTCAGTTCCACCAGTTATTATTGTCATTATCATTGAAGATATATAATTGATTTTCTTCTTTTGACCCACCCAGATGATTCCTTGAATATGTGACTGCTTATTGCCTTCAAGATCTAACTCCTGCAAAAACAGAATCTGTACTCTTGCTATCATCCAGGAAAATGAAAATGAGAAGAATGCAAAAGATAACAAAAGAAAAATAGAAAAAATTCTTTCCCCTAAAAATAAGCCCTAACTGACTTGCACTAATCTACAAGGAGGGTTGGTACTTGGTTGGACTCTAAGCTTTGTTTCCTTTGTTAGTAGCAACATTTAGAAAAACAAGGACAGTGTGTACCGGAAATATAGATTACAAAAAATCACTCTACTGTCTCCATTAATGTCCACTTTGTTCTACTCCATGTGACAATACGATTTATTTGATTGTCTGCAGCAGCCCTCTTGAAAAAAATGCATTGCATTTTCACGTGCAGATCTCTCCAATATTAGTGGATTATTGATTGAATAGTGTTCTCTGGAGCCATTAAATCCTACTAAGGATATTTTTCTTTAATTGGTGGATCATTGACCTAGTAGAACATTGCCTAATTTTGGTTTAAGTACTGGACAGGCTTCCCAAGTTTCATCTTTGCATGTAAGTTAATAGATCGTAGTCCTGAAATGGAATAGTATTATAGACTGCATTAGTACTTTTACTCACACTAAAACCAATTTCAGACTGCCAGGAAACCCATTTATTTTAGTAGAATTATTTACAGTATGAGTAAGAATATGAGTATTAAAATAATGGGCCTTCAGTATACATTCTCAAGTGTTACTGCAATCCTTATCAGGTATATTATGTAGCACAAGTATGAGATGTCAGTCAGGAATGGGATTTGCAGACTGGCAACATACTACCAGAGACAGTAGAGTGGCTTAGATTATGCTTCCTGCAGAAAGTCAGTGGGAAAAAAAAACAACATAAAAAAATAAGAAATGCATTTGGATCCCTGTCCTTTGCAGGATGATTTGCTTACTGGCTTGTTAGGAAAGTGCTGCATTTCATCACCCCAGGATAAAACTCAAGACCTGACCTCTAACCTGGTGGATTTTCTGTGCATTTCTACAACAGCTGATGATGCAATATCATATTTTGGACACAGTAAGAGGAATCTTGTTATGTTCTCTAGTGAAGGAAAGAAAGCCTGTTTTGTGCCCTCTGCTTTCATCCTATCTAGTCTTCTTACCCCAAACTTGTTGTCAAGGCAATTAAAGAATGGCAGCCGAAGGTGCAATAATATGAGTGACTCTGAACCTCAAGACCATCATACACAAATAGTAACTCCTTCCAGGCACTTGGCTTTTGACAACACCAAGCTTTTTGATTGCTGTCCACCTGCTTCTGTCCTCACCTCTAATTCTAGCCTTCTCATAGCCCTGGGGCTAAACTGTGTATATCAAAGTCATGTGTGCTTAACACTTGCCTAAAACTGATTTATTCAAGTAACATACTGAGGCAGGCTAGCCCACTTAGATTTGAATGAACCTACCTCCTCACAGTGCTGCCTGGCTCTGGTTGATGCTGCTGCAAGTAACTTCTGTTGTTGGGGACTTTGAGTTTTGTCTTGAGCTAAAAAAAAAAAAAAAAGAAAAAAAGAAAAAAGAAAAAAAAAAGAAGTCTGTCAGTGTGTGTATTTATGATTAAGATGTGGCAAAAGAATGAAAAGAATGTTGTTATGTTTTAGTGATACATCCATTCTGAGGATGTGTTGCTTTTTTGAAATAAGATGTGGAACACCATTTCTAGAAAAGCCTGCTGTTGTCCTTGTGCATATATAGATACACATGAAAGCATCATAATATATTTTCCTCTGCTTACCCCAGAGCAGCTCAAGCTGTACATTTCTGAATCCAGGCTAAACTTTCTTCACTGATGCAAGAAAAAAGCCAAATAAAATAATTTTTTTCCTTACTCATTACACATGTTTATTTTCCCCTTCATATCACCCTACGTGTCCTGAAGTCTCTAAAAGATTAGTCTAATTTATTTTATGTTCTCTGCTTTTCCATAAAAAGGTAATGCCAATGCACTGCAGGATGTTTTTTTTTCCTGTAATTCAGAATGGGGTAAATTCTCACTACATTTTAGGATATACTAGGCCCATTGCACACAAGCAGCAAAACATGTGTCTACTATCTCTGCGGGAACTAGGTTAAGAAAGGGAGTAAGTACAATATTAACAACTGAACCTCAGCCTGAGGTTTACAGGTATTGATGTACATCCATGCAAGGAAGTTGCTCATTTAAAGCCTCTTCTATAACTCTGAGGCAGGATACAAAGTTTTAAGTTTTAAATGTTCATTAAAGGTGGCTGAAATCCTGATACCTAACAGTTTTTAGACAACTGGAGGGAGTTTCTTGATTTATTTTAAGATGTAATTTTAAGTGAATTCAAACAAATGGAAGTGAAGTTGAGCCTAACTTCTGCCCAACTTGAATTTGTGAAGTTTACACCTGTACCTTAAGTCATTTGATCTCTTGAATTTCCACATATTTATTGGAAACTCTGCACAGTGTGGTGATCTAGGAAAAAATCCAATTTTGTAATGTCTGCTACAGGCAAAATAATTTTTGGGTAGTATGGTTCAGGATTAATTACAAAAGCAAAACATAGCACTGATATTTATCATACCTATCTGATGCTTTCCCTATTTTTATTTTGGGGCAGGGAGACAAAAAAAGAAACGCTAGAAAACTGTGCTAAGTCTTCCAATATTTCTCTACTGGATCTGTTTCTATGGAAAGAGAACTTCTGGAATTGAATGAAAAGGGGGCACCAACCAAAGGCATTTATAAACACACACTGTGCCAGATGAGAAAAATGGAATGTCCTGCCGTCACATCTGGCTCCTCTGTCTGAAATATTTGGCTTATCCCCTGGAACCAAGTTAGCCCCAACTTTGCAGTGTGTAGTAAATGTCTCTAAAATATTTCAGTGTGAAAATTAGTCTAATTAGTCCCCCGTATGAAGCACAAGAAAAACAAGAGTTGGAAAAACTATGTTGTATTTCAGTAGGGAAGATGCATTTACATCCAACACTTTTTCTTTTATTTTTAGAAGTTACCTACTGTAATTGCACAATAGTTTAGAGCTAAGATAGGAGCATCTTAACAATAATGGGCACTTTTTAAACAGATTATTGCCAAAACTGCATTCTTTATTCCAGGGAGACACTGTAATAGATACCAGTGCTTTAGTAATGATATAAGCAATCTGTAAGCTATTATAGTTTCTTTTATAGTAACTTTATCTTTATATTGTTTTATATGTCTGGAATTTTAATAGTGTTTTTAATTTATGTAGGAAAATATATTACATATTACTAGTTACACAGGAATATGAGCTCAATATCAGACCATCAAACTATATTCTTACAAGCAAATATTTTGAAGTATTTAATCATAGAATCCTAGAATCATAGAATCATAGAATCTTAGGGGCTGGAAGGGACCTCGAGAGATCATCTAGTCCAACCCCCCTGCCAGAGCAGGGTCACCTAGAGTACATCACACAGGAACTCATCCAGGTGGGTTTTGAATGTCTCCAGTGAGGGAGACTCCACAACCTCCCTGGGCAGTCTGTTCCAGTGCTCTGTCACTCTCACAGTAAAAAAATTTTTTCGGATATTCACCTTGAACCTCCTATGCTCCAATTTACACCCATTACCCCTTGTCCTATCACTGGTCATCACCGAGAAAAGCCTAACTCCGTCCCCCTGACACTCACCCCTTACATATTTGTAAACATTGATGAGGTCACCCCTCAGTCTCCTTTTCTCCAAGCTAAAGAGACCCAGCTCCCTCAGCCTTTCCTCATAAGGGAGATGTTCCACTCCCCTAATCATCTTCGTAGCTCTGCGCTGGACTCTTTCGAGCAGTTCCCTGTCCTTTTTGAACTGAGGGGCCCAGAACTGGACACAATACTCCAGATGTGGCCTCACCAATGCAGAATAGAGGGGGAGGAGAACCTCTCTTGACCTACTAACCACACCCTTTCTAATGCACCCCAGGATGCCATTGGCCTTCTTGGCCACAAGGGCACATTGCTGGCTCATGGTCATCCTCCTGTCTACCAGGACCCCCAGGTCTCTTTCACCTACACTACTCTCCAGCAGTTCAGCCCCCAACCTGTACTGGGACATGGTGTTGTTCTTCCCCAAATGTAAAACTCTGCACTTCCCCTTGTTGAATTTCATCATGTTTCTCCCCGCCCAACTCTCCAACCTATCTAAGTCTCTCTGAATGGCAGCACAGCCTTCTGGTGTGTCAGCCACTCCTCCCAGCTTAGTGTCATCAGCAAACTTGCTGAGGGTACATTCTATACCCTCATCCAGGTCGTTGATGAAGATGTTGAACAACACCGGTCCCAGCACCGACCCTTGTGGGACTCCACTAGTAACACACCTCCAACCAGATTCTACCCCATTGACTACAACTCTCTGACTCCTTCCTTTCAACCAGTTCCTAATCCACCTCACTTCCTGGTCACCAAACCCATACCTGATCAACTTATCCACAAGGATGCTGTGGGAGACGGTGTCAAATGCTTTACTGAAATCAAGATAAACCACATCTACCGCTCTACCATCATCTATCCACCTAGTAATTTCCTCATAGAAGGCTATGAGGTTAGTCAAACATGATTTACCCTTGATAAAACCATGCTGACTGCTCTTGATGACCCCCATGTCCTTGATGTGCCTGGAGATAGTCACAAGAACAAGTTGTTCCATCACCTTTCCAGGGATGGAGGTGAGGCTGACCGGTCTATAGTTACCCGGGTCCTCCTTCTTGCCCTTCTTGTAGACTGGAGTGACATTTGCTATCCTCCAGTCCTCAGGCACCTCACCTGTTGCCCATGATTTACTGAAGATGATGGAGAGTGGCCTAGCAATGACCTCCGCCAGCTCCCTCAGCACCCTTGGGTGCATTCCATCTGGACCCATTGATTTATGGATGTCCAGATTACTCAACTGATCCCTAACCCAATCCTCATCTACAATGTCAAACTCTTCCTCTATCTTGACTTCTTCTGGGGCTATATGAATCTGGGGCTCATAGGGAGACCCTGCAGGAGTGAAGACAGAGGCAAAGAAGGCATTCAGCACCTCTGCCTTCTTTATATCCTCTGTCACCAGGGCTCCCACCTCATTCCTCAATGGGCCAATATTGCCTCTACTGCTAGTTTTGCTAGCTATGTATTTGAAAAAGCCCTTTCTATTATCCTTAACCTGACTTGCAAGGTTAAGTTCCAAGGAGGCCTTAGCTTTCCTAATTGCCTCCCTACATCCTCTGACAACAGTCCTATATTCCTCCCACGTGACCAGCCCCTCCTTCCATGATCTGTAGATTTTCCTTTTCCACTTAAGTTTGCCTAGTAGTTCCTTCTTTAACCATGCAGGTCTCCTAGCACCCTTACTAGATTTCCTAACCATTGGGACGCTCTGATCCTGTGCTTGCAAGAAGTGGTCCTTGAATGTTGACAAGTGAGCATAAGGAATAGAACAAAGAAATTAAAGAATGTCATACAGACATAATAGCAAAATTTATGGAGTGACCTCAGAAGCATCTATTCTGGACTGTTGCTGGGTTTAATTGATACATTGTATTTCTAGGGGGAAATGGGAATACAGTTAATTTCAGAATGCTATTTAAAGATAAACATTTTATTTTAAATAGATGCATTTACATCAAATATATTTATTTGCATTATTGATTGCAAATAAACACAAATTCCCATTTACTTTTTTTCACAATAGTGAAATTAAATAACTCTGTTAAGCTCTTGTTTATATGTAGAACAAAAGCTCCTATGTTGATTTTTTAACCCACTACAAAAATGAAGCATTTTTTCCTATTAATTCACTGCCATTTTAATATATGTAGAAACAGGCACAATTCACAAGGAATATAGTGAACTGTGCTCGGTCTTGGTGGAGAGATATTGTAACACTTCGTTAAGCAGTGAGTAACAGAGAGATATGATCAATGTAGCAATTTAGTGGTTGTAATGCTATTAAAAGTGGGGGTTTCAAAAAGAGGAAACCAGTTTGCTGTTTTGAAAGAAGTCATATTCTACTTTAAGCTGTCATTCTGTATTTCTGAGTTGCAATTAGATGATATTTCTAAAATGTCAGCCCCAGATTCTGTTGTGACCGTCATGGTAATAAAATGTGACAGCAAAGATATTATATCAATACTTTTTCCATAATTAGCATTAAGGATCTCTCAAGGGTTAAGTACAAAGGTTTTCCACTGAATGGTCTGCAAATGCTGTGCCTTTAAAATCTTTTAATATAGCCAAGACTGGTGACAACCAGGAGACAAATCTATGAAGAAACCCGTTTGGAGAGAATACTTTTGTGGTGTGTGATGTATGTTACGTAAATGAGCTTATTAGGACTCTCATCTATTTTATTATCGGTGCCGAATTTAATAGAGGCATTTAAAAAACAATATTTCTGCCTGACTCCCTGAAATGAAGAAGATACATTGATATAATTGAGAGCAAATGATTGCATGTTGTGCCATTTAATCATGTCATTTTTCAATTGCTGTTTTTTGCACTTCACTGCATACTTATAGAATATTTAGCTTCAGTATAGATTAAGTCCCACAGTATGCAACAGAGTAGAGTTCCCCCATTAGATGACATTTTCTTTTAACCTTGAAATCAGCAAAAGCACACAGGTTTGACAATGTTTTTCTAAAAGATGCCAAGTCATCACTCATTTCCTGTCTTTGTCATTTCACTTTTTTATTTTGAGGAATTCATTGCTTACTAATAATTTTTGAGAAAGTATTGGTTTTATTTTTCATTCAGAAACAGAAATTCTTACTTTCGCCATATGTCCTGTGAAAATGGAACTTGAATTACGTCTCCCTGACAGGAGAAGTTCCAGCTGGTATTGCTATTTCACAGAACACTGAAAATTACATTTTACCCAACATTTGCAAGCATATTGTTTCCTGCTTTCCCTTTATTGATGTATTAGTGCTGTTAGCCATGATACTTAGAAGTTTTACATTAGTACTTTTGAAAACTGAAGTGCTGCACAAGCCAAAAATCAGATGTTTCTCAGAGTTGCATTTTGATTGTTGTGCTCAGAAAGGTACTCAGATTTTGCCTTAACTTCTGCTTTCAACTATTGTACTAAAGAACAGTTCCATCTTCATTTTGTCTTCCATCAAGCAACAACCCTCACACACCCACATCCCATAACAAGGAGCAAGAACAAGCCTTTAACGGAAAAAGGTTAGACAGAAACTTCCTCATGGATCTGGTCATTCCAGATTTATCCACAGTGGAACTTCTTTCATTTTCCTAAAAACATCCAATATTGCCCATACACAGGAATCTGACATCAGCCTAGAAATAGCATTTGTCTCAGTATAGTTTGGCATTTCTTCTGAACCTGAAAGCACAAAGAAAATCCATCTCAGTTACCATTTGTCATCTTCTAACTGTTTTCAAGGCTCTGGGCACCTGTACAGGGACCTTTATTATTCCTAATTGTAGAATGAAAGCAAGAAAGATGGAAATGCTTGAAAGAACTTCAGATCACATAAAAATTAATTCCCCAAACAATACGTAATAAATTATGATACAAAATTAATATCTCAGTATTTCATGTGGTGATTATGTGTGGATTATGTGGATTTAAGTGAACTAAACCAATCTTGAGCTGATTTTTAACCTATTTTTAAGCACAAGTCCCACCGAGTTCAAGGATTAATATTAAAAACCTGCTCAAAAGCCTTGATACAACATTGCTAGAGTGGCCAACTCGTACCAAATTGTGTGAGAAAGCCAACAGACTTCCCACCCATGTCCTTAATCATGCAGAGCAGGTGGTGCAGCACAGCCAAGGCACAGATGCACTGCAGGAATGCTGAGGGTTGGAGGGAGATTGAGGCTTGAGGGGCTCTAATATTCCTCAACTTCCCACCTTTCTATGCCTCCCACACTTCCTGGCATGGCCCAAAGCTGCACACATGTTTGTGGTCAAAGGCCATTCACTCAGGAGTCACACAGCTATGCAGAATACCTTCTGTTTAGAACACGGCTACTTCCAACCCCATAGATAGTGCCATTAGCCCATGGCTTGGAGAGAGTGTTTGATGTCCTTTGACTCAGCAGGGGCTTTTCCAGAAGATTTAAGGCATGGTATTAACAAGCTGTGAAAGTAGTTTCAGCTAGCCCTTTTTAGCTATGCAGGTGATAACTTCAAAACACTGAAAACAGGAGTAGACAGAGGAAAGAAAAAGCTTCCAAGATTCTAATGGCACAGACGGGATTCCTCAGTATGGGAAACCGTGACTCATAATAACATTATCATTAATAACACCTCAATGTTATCAGGATATCTGTTGCAAAGCAAAGGACTCAAACACAAAGTCAAATCCCTACACAGCAGCTGTAGCTACTGTGTGTACTCATTGCCTGCAGCAAAAAATTCAAATATATTCATTTACATCTTGATGCAAATGATTTGAGTGAATGTGTTTCTCCCACATTTGTAAAGTTTTGGGTTGTATTTACAGTTACCACAGCTCAACAGCTGCATGATGGTGTGAGGAGGCACAATCAAAAGTATCTGATCTCTTAATCTATACTTCAGTAAATCTTCTGTACATGCAGGAGACTAAGCAACCCAAAGCGATGTGCCTCTGTCTACTGTTAGCTCAGTTTCTGAACATCAAGTACCCAGAAGTTCACTGTAGCAACTGTAGACCAGTTGGCCCAAGCCTCAGTAGAGATACTCATAATCTTTCTTTTTATTTATTTAATTAATAATAACTTTTTAAAATTAAGAATGAATTATAGCTTTCAGTTCTCACTGTGAAAGTACCTTGCAAATAATTAAAGTAACTGTTGCTAGAAGCATACTTTGCCTGTACAATTGCTGTATCGACAGGTTTTTATACAGACGTTATTTTAACAGTAGCAGAACATGGATGGATATACAACAGTGTAAGATGTCATGTCATAGGACACAGGCAATTACTGTAACCCTTTAGGACACTGTATGCCAGAATCTCATACTGCTTAGATCCCTTATTGCTAGTGCTATCATATAGGGTTTAAAGATGTCTTTACATTATTAAGTTCTCTGACTTGTAAAGTATTGTTGCTATAGCCAAGTCTTTCAACACCCTGTTAGATACAACCACATTCTTGTCCTGTTTAGTATTAACCATAATATCATGTAATAAAATTGAAACAAAAGTGCCATAGGCCTAATTGTACTGTCACAGCCATGTAAATCAGAAATAGCTTCACTAAAGCTACTGTTATTATGCTGGTGTAAAATTGATGCAAATTAGAAAGGACTTGGATGCTGTAGCTATGCTTTCAGATAACACAATGTAAAGGCCTCACTTCAACTCCTATATAATGGCTTATGAACGAAATACTCCTTGCCTCATCATATTATATGGCATTGTATCAAAAAAGAACAGTATTTATAGGAGATGATGTAATTAGATAGATTAAGCTCAGTTAATGCTTTGGGTCAGATTCTGAGCTGTATATTGACTTCCATGAAGTTAATGCAGATCTACATAGATCTGCCACCAGGACAAAACTCACCATCACTTCCACAAACAAAAATTGCTTAGCTATTTTTCTTATGTAAAATAAGAACATTGACTTAAAAAATCCAGACTTCATCTTCAGGTAGAATTTTTGGTTTGGTTTGTTTGGTTGGTTGGCTTTTATTTCCAAATGTGATGTTAGGCTAATGAATAGCATCAGAAAGGAAATGTGCCAAATGTGGTGGTTGCATCAGGAACTATATGGGGAACTAGTAATGAACTCTAGGAAAATAAATAAGGGCAAGTGCAGGAAACATAAGTGAACATGCAGCTCTGCTATAAATTGAATAATAAAATTCTTGGTCATATTTTCCCATAAATAGTGGTTTGGGAATTTGTCATTCACCTTATTTAAAATTCAGAAATATTAAAGGTACAGGGTTCTGTCATTATAGAAGTAATAGAATTCCAGCTATTATAGAGTTAGGGTAATTTAAATAGCTATAAAATGCATTATATCGATAAGTGGAACATCTGTATGAAATGTCCACCTGCTGATATACTACTCAGTGTACTTTACAATGAAATGTACTTAATCATTTTCAGACGTCTTCTAATTAACCCTTATCAGGATTCACATTTTGAACACAAACACTTCTAGACACTAAAACTTTTGCTTTAAATGAGATTACATTGTCTTGTTTACCCTTGTTGATTAATAAGTAATCTGTTAACTGTGAGAAAGGCCGTTGCGGCAGTGAAAGGAGATTAGTAGTTCAGCTGTTTGTGGGTTTAATCATAATTTTTCTTGAAGGCTTTGAATTAAAAAAAAAATCACTTGCACATTATCCACAGGCAAAGAAAAGATACCTATTTTTAGATGTGTACACCAATGTTTTGCTTCAGACTTTCAGCTTAGCACTATTGATCAAACACATACTTCTTGCAGCAAAATACTCCTTTGAGGTACAATATTTGAAAAACCCAATTTTTAAACAAAAAAATCTGGAACTTAAATTCCCTTCCTATAGAGTGTTATTGTTTAGCTAATAAAATTGGTTTTTTATCAGTTAATGCTTGTGAACAGCTTTGAGAGATTTGGTGGGTTTGTTTGTTATTTTTGTTTGCTTATTATGATCAACTGAAAGCTTAAAGGCAAATACCTGTCTTCAAAAAAGATGATAGTTCAGATTTTCTCGTGGGGTCATGCACTTTCATCTGTGGCATCCCACAGAGGGAATCAGATGTTGGCAAGTTACAATTTAAATTATCTGGAAAGCTCCCACTTGTAGAGCGCAATTCTGTTAAAATCAGGAGTAGCGCAGGCCTGTGATAACAGTTGCATACTTGAAGCATGCAGTGCTGTACAAGTGTAGGATCTCAGAAGCTGGGCTGAAGCAGTCACCTTTAGATGTGTCTGTGCCTTCTGTACTCAAGCTTCATAGATATTATTATTAATAAAATGCATTATGAGTTAATATAATCCTGATTTGATGTTGAATTATGGTAGAGTGTGATTGTGGATAAAGCTATGCTTAAAACAATCCATGCCATGAACTGCTTTCAGGTGGTAGATCTCTCTTTAATTTTGGCACATACATTGCATTATTTATATTGCTGTTCAATGCAATTCTCAGCGTAGTTAGTTACTTAGGTTTCTGGAGAGGAACCAACATATCCTGGCTGCCATCAATATTCAGCAATATTAAGGCTTAGCAATTGTTTCCCATCATGCAGTTCATGTCAGACAGGATTCTTGATAACACTGGAATAAGTATGATGAAATAAGTGCAGTGAATAACTCATCTTGAGGAAGGATACAGTTACCATAGTATTCCTACATTTACTTGAATACGGAACTACCCTGGAAATATTTTATGATAACGAAAAACATCTGTAAATAATTTTATACCAAAGTTTCTCCTTCTTTATGGTTTATCCCCTGAGAGGGTCCATATGACCCATAATTTCTAATTTTTGCTCTACACACACACACACACACACACACACACACACACATAAATATAGTCTCATTGCATGATTACAATTTTCCCCCCAGTTTTTTCCTGAGGGATTTCTGAAGCTGATTTCTGTCAGGGTAACTAATTTCAGATGTGTCCCAGTTGAATGGAAAAAAAAAAAAAAAAAGAAGAAGAATAACCATAAAGCTTTCAGCATTGTTGAGACAGTTAGCTATGTATGGCATTTGTTTGAAGAAGACTGAAAGTAGCTTTACTCTTTGGTGCTATTTCATTTGAAAAAGAAACACTAAGTTTTGTAGCCAACTATGAGAATTTACGGAAGAGCTGAAAAAATCTATTATAAGATAGGAATTGGGCACCATTAAATATCAGATAATAGTTAATGTTTCAATTTGAAAAATCTTCCATGCTGACATCTGTTGTGTGTCTGTCCTGTAGTCTCTATGCTGTGAGATCAAACAGAGACGTCGTGGGGTAGCCTCCGTGCTGAGATTATGCCAGCACCTCCTGGATGACCAGGAGACCTGCAACCTAAATGCGGATCACCAATCCATGCAGTTGATAATTGTAAACCTCGAGAGAAGGTGGGAAGCCATTGTCATGCAAGCTGTCCAGTGGCAAAGAAGGCTACAGAAGAAACTGGAAGAAGACTTGGTGAGTGATGCTTGCTTTAAAAAGATTCCATGTTGGTTTCATGAGAGACACTTTTTTAGTGCAAGACATACACATTAATCTCAGAGTGTTTTCTTCTGACTGAAGCAGCCATTCCTAGCCTTTGCTGCCAACAAGAGAAAGTTTAGCTTTTCCCAAATCATTGTGTTCTGTGGACAAAACCGATTAATATGGTAAATTCACAATACGCATGTTCTGTTTGCTGCATATTTAGTCACATCAGATTTGATCCTGTCAAGCAAGGAAAACAATCTTCTCCTGGTGCCAAGTTGCTCAGTACCTAGCAGAACTGGGCCCATGCGTATGTGATTAATATATGATCCTCTGTTATTTGAATATAAGTAAAATGCATTAATTTGCTTTTATCTCAAGGAAGTGTTTCCTAAGAGGCAAAATAGCAGTCTGCTTAAACCATCCATTAAGTGGCATAAATTAGACAGATTTTCTACAGCATAAAACTGTATTACAAAGCAGTATCTACGTTTAAACAATGAACCATGGGGGAAACAAAATAATCCCTACTGTAACACCATTGACAGTAATGGATGAATTGGCTCAGCATGTTTTGTGCTGCTATCATAGTGCTGAAGTCTTTATACTGCAGCTATATTGACAGCAATGGTAACCCTATGTAGTGCATATGCTGAAGACCCTTGATGAGATTTGAGAATTCTTCTTACATAGTTTTTTTAGGTTGATATCAAGCAAATAACAGGAAAAATCCTTGACACTTACTTGCTTCCTAACAATTATCCAGCTAACAGTGAAATACTACTTTTGACTTCTTTTTGTTCAAGTTCCTTTACAAATATAACACAAGCTGTAATTCTCTTGCTCAGTTCTGGTAGTGTTGTATGAAGTTATACACTGTGCTGTTCAGAAACATTAGCAGTTCCTGACTGAAAATACTGTTAGTCTAAATGAGACAAAAAATGAGTTAGTGAGGAGGATGCAGTGGAGAAGTGAACAATTGAAGGTAATAAAAAACTGTTGCCTGCCTACATTTATCAAATGTTATAAAGTAGGAGTGCTCCTCTGCCTGCTTGGCTTTAGGTATTGAAATAGAAATGGAACTTGATAAAAGGAACAAGCCTTGAATGGATTTTCAGGCCAAGTCAAAAGGGGCCTGTCTCTGAGCTGACCAGCAGTAGGAAAAAAATATTTTAATTTTGGAGTTTCAAAAAACAAAAGTGTGCAGTATCGGGCAACATCCAAAAAGAAAACACACCTAGTTTTCAGAATCCTGAATTTTAGTTGCTAGAGGCTGAGTATCCATTGGGTCTGTAACTGCCCAGGAGAGATAGGACTGGGCTTCTACAGTTTTTCTCTCAGAGGTAAAGTACCACAAAGATTATTAACTGCCTTTTTCATCTACTAACCCTACCATTTCCTTGTAGTAAGTATATCTTTTCTCTTTAGCTTGGTACAGAAAGAAGTTGCATTTGTGAGATAACTCAGAGAGTGCTGAACGGAGGTCCAAGTTACTGTAGTGAAAGCATATTATCTCCTTTTGCATGTGGGCAGTTGCTGTGTGGAAGCAGTTTGATGTTTGTACCTGCAGTTAGTCTAAATAAACTGTTAGGAGCTAATTACAGCTTGGCACTACTCTTACAGCAGGAGTGAAATAAATCTTATGGTTTTGTTTGGGTTTGCAATCAATCAGCAGTTGAGGCATGGTGAGGATATGAGCATGGTACCTTGCTTGATATCTGGATGCTTGGAACTTCACAAGGTGGACTGCTGCTTTGTTCCCTCTTTGTCTGAGGTAGTCTGGAGTTATTTGCTGGGCTGAGCTTACTTTCCCCAGGAAGGGGGTGTATCATTCTTTCTGCTGGGAAATGGAAGCCATTTGGAGCTATCATGATGCTCATTTAATTTTTAACATGGCCTGTTTTGTTTTGGAACCTCTCATCCTGGGCTTGTTGATATAAATATGATTCTTTGAAGTATGGCACTATCTACAAGTTTGTCATGTTGGTAAAAATGTCTGTATTCTCAACATTTAAAGATGCTCCAGTCACTGCACGATTCAGGTTTCTTTGTTTTTCCTGGCTGGAGCTGGCATGTTCTAGCCTTCCTTTTCACTCAGTTCCTGTGTAGTTATTTCTTGGGTAGGTACCAGGACCATTTCTTCTGCTTCCCTATCTCTCGGTATTTGATGGTGTGCCAGTCTTGGCACATAAAGTGTATCCCTTGGTAACAAGTCTTTATTTGTGGTTGCCCACAAAATACTGTAATTTATGAAAACAAACAAAATGTTTTTATACCCCAATTGCATATGACTCATTCATAGCATCTGACTTGCTAACAGTAAAAAAGATAGCCTAAACGATTTTATTACCTCATATAAGTACAAGAGTCACCTGCATCTTCTACTGTCTTCTTAGTTTGTGTCCTGGGATCTTCTTTTGTCCTGTTTCTGCCCCTCTTTATATTCAGTCATTTATTTGGGCCACATATAGCACTACAGAGGTATGCTGAAATTACCCACAAAGCATATTTTTTTTTCTTTTGAATTGTTTGGCTTCATTGATGGATTTCAGCAATGTTTAGGTTTACAAATAGCAAAAAGCCGAAAGCCTGGTAAAAGATGTCCTTCTCATAAACCAGAAGTTATGTCTGGAATATGAAATAATCAATAAGAATCACTCCAGAAGAATGAAATTTTGTTAGATTCAGTAGGTTAATCTAGCTATAAAGAGTGAAGTATTCATACAGTGACAAAACCAATTATTTCTTTTAAACAATAATAGGACACTTGTCTGTTACTGGAAGTGGTCCTAATCTGTTATAGCAAAAAAGGGTTTTATTTCCCCCCTCTTTTTTTTGTGGTAAATTCTTTTCCCCCAGATTTGTCATTCCACAGTTTGCTGATATAATGTTGTACATCACCTACATTTTAGTTTCACAATAACACTGATGCCTCATAGTTTGCCTAACAAGACCCTGCTGGCAATCATCTTAAAAGAAAAAGGAGTCTATCAAGCAATTGCAACAGCAATAGCAACAATCTTCATTCAATTAAAGCCATTCCTGCTCAAAAGCTGGAGAAGTTTTAACTCACTATGCACCTTCCTTTAAAGGGTCTGATCTACTTGAAAGGCTGAACAGTTAAAAAAGGTTTTGGGACAGACTCAGTCATGGTTGCGCACACAAGTTTACAACAGTTAAGTCAAAGATGGAAGTAGTAAGTTATTTTATGGTGTGTTTTTTTGTTGTTGTTGTTTGTTTGTTTTTTAATCTCTTGCTCAGCCAGTGGTATACCTAATAAAAGTTGTGTTTACCTTCGGTGTATTATTCCAGCAGCTACAGATGTGCACAGTTTGGCGATGTCCTGTCCAGGTCATATAAGGCGCTATATAGAAAGCTATAAGATGACCACGGAAATTCATTTTTCTGGGACAGTTTTACCATTACTGGAATATATAAAACTGTTCTACTTCTATGGCTGAGGGAGAGACAAAACTGTGGCTTCCAATGGATTTTAACTTTTAAGTTGCAATTTGAATTGCAGCTCTTGTGTTGCAATTCAGTATTCCTGCCTATTTCCTAGCTGGAGAAACCGCTTTTCCTCTAGACTATTCATTCATTAAATGAGAAACATATCTGTTTCATGGAGCATACAATCTCTTTTCTTATTTAACAGAGAGGGCTAATTATTGAAAGGACAGTAATAATCATGCATTTAAAATTGAGATTTTGAGCTAAGGCAATTTGGGTTAAGGTGTTGTAATTCTCACATTGTCCTGAAAATATATTAAATATTGATTTGTCTGATCACAAAGTTCATTGCTATGTTTCATGAAAAAAAATAATAGTTTTATCTCTCTTGTTGTCCTGAATCACCCCACGTGTACACTGTATGTCCAGCAAAACCCCTGTGTTGGCTTGAAAATATGCTGCACATCAAGCCACATAATTGAAAACAATAAGGCCACAATAAATGGGATGGCCTTGGGGTATAACACCCAAGGGATTCAATTCGTGTCACTTTGCATCAATGTCCATACATCATGGTAATTGAGGTAACATAACCAATTACCACATTTTAATTAGAGTTGCAAGGACTTGGGAAAATCTGCAATTATAAGACAGCTCACTTAAAGAAAAAAACACAAAACAAAAACCCCACACCTATCTTTTTTCCACCACCTTCTTTCTTAGGTGGGAAAGAGCCTGCTTAAAGCTCTGTTTAGATTTTTTCCAGCTTCCTTTTGGTTTCAGTCTGTATAATGAACTTCAAAAAATAAGTTGTTTAGAAATACTATATTGCTTGTGATCTGGTATCTTCATAATTTTTTTTCCTTTTTAACTCTTTCTGTGATACTTTTAGGAAAACAGTTTTTAATAATGTTATGGATGGTGTCTTCCTTTCACTTCCCTATATTTAACTCAGCAGTGCAGTAATTTTTCAAGCCATGGACTGACATTTTTTCTAAGCTTAAAAAAAAACAAACAACTGAAAACTTGCCTTTAGAGTTAAGAAGTGAATTTGTCATGGTTTATTTATTTGTTAGATAGCATCACTAAACAAAAACTTGCTTTTTTAAGGATTCTTATTTTATCACATACCATTAGTTTTTAAGGTGGGATCTAGCCAAAATCTTGCGTAAAATTTAGAAGTTCATCAGAAATGCCTCATACAGCAAATTACTGAGGGATGATTAACTTAGTTGGCTGAGGAAGACACACTACATATTGTAAATCACTGAACACCTATTACATGTGCTGGTGCTCATGAAGAAATTAATGGCTTATATTTGAACCTTTACGAATCATTATTTTTTTCATTATATATTCCAAGTATATATTTTTTTATATATATATTGGACCTCTTCATAGTGTTATGACAGTACAATCTTGATTGCTCATATTGAATTCTGTCAGTTATCTTGCTTTACTCGAATTTCATCATGGAAGACTTCTCACTTCAGTGTTTCCCTAAAGTTTATATTTTTAAGTTGAATTGATACTTGATTGTAGAGTCTGTGATGTGATGCACCATCCTGGAACATGAAGTGCATGTGTTTTTGAGCATCTGGGTAGAATTGCATGTCTGATTTGTGACATGGAGAATTATCTGTAGAATCCAGAAGTTATGGAAATGCTGAACATAGTCTTAATTTTTATTAGATTTTAATTGGGGATTAGTTATATGCACCACATTCTTGCAAGAAACTCTGCCCAGGGAAGTGGTGGAGTCACCATCCCTGAAGGTATCTAAAAAACCTGTAGATGTGGTGCTTAGAAACACAGTTTGGTGGTGGACTTGGCAGTGCTAGGCAAATGTTTGAATTTGAAGACCTTAAAGTTCTTTTCCAACCAAAAATGGTTGTGTGATTCTATGATTATATCCACATACTTAAACATTCTAAACTGTTACATCTCAGAAACTTTCAAGGCTGGTCAGTGGTGCTGTATTACCAGTGAGAAGATGGAAATTTTTTATTTTGGGGTTCTACGGAGATTCTGTGCTCATACATAAAGCTGGAAGAGCCTTCTGTTACTCGGTGATTTACTGTTGACTGTTTCAGACTGCTGCTGTTTTGAAGTTGGGTGAGGGAATTTTATGGCTGGTAGAAAGTTGGTAATACTTCTCTGCTGATCAGATTTTTTAAAATGGTTGCTGTTTACAGACCGCAAGAGATTTAGAATGCCAGTAAGGCCTTCAAATGTGCCAGTTTATCATACATTTCTCTAATTCAACCAATGGTTGTGAAAATACTGTCCTGTCTCTCACGGGTAATAACATTTGACTCTCATTGATGGTGTATCTAACATTCCTAATTTCTTTGCATTTATAGATAACTACAGTATTAGTAAATACATATTCTACCAACCATGTGTCAATCTATTAATCTTTTTTTTCTGTGCTACAAATTACATAATGGTCAAAAGATTGTGAGTAAAGCACTTTCCACAGCTTTGATAAAAAGATATTCCCTGCTCCTTAAACATATTGTAGAATTGTATGATGCATAACATCTTCAAGCAAATTTTCAGGAATAATCAGTTTTAGAGTTAAGAGGAAGTCACAAACTTGTGATTTTTTTCATTAATTTAATGACTTGTTGTACTGCATCTTTTATGGCCCCAGTTCTGCTAGGAATGGTATAGAACTGTAATTGAATCTAATTTGCTGATTTTTTTCAAGAGTTCTTAAACAAAATATTTTTTAGAAAGAAAGGAAGAAACATTTTTTCTAACAGCTTGTCCAGCAGTTATTTCCATCTTACAAGTGTCTTCTGAACTGGATTACAGGGTCCCAATCTTTCAGCCATTATGGAAATGTATTTGCAGGATCTTCAGTAAGTATATGCATAATCAGTGTTTCATTGTTCAATATTATAGGATGTTCTAGCAGATGCATCAGCTGTAAGCAGACAGGAATACAATAAAAAACTTCTAAAAATGCATGAAAATAAATAGGTTACAACTATTCAGTATTTTTCTTAACACACAAAGTAAAAAGTATCCAATGAAATTTTTAGGCAGGAGATTTAAAACAGTCCAAAGGGAAGCCTATTTTCATGCAGTGCACAATAAAACTGAAACTTGTTCCTACAGGATGTTATGGATAAAAAAAATACAAATGAGTTCAATAAGTAATTAGACAAATTGATGGAGGAGACATCAATTAATGCTTATTAAATTCCAGCTCTGGAAGTCCCCACAGACTGCCTTCTCAAATTTTGGATGGCAGCTTCTATACCATTCTGTGTGTTCGAGGATTTTTTAGCTTCTCTGTAAGCATTCACTGCTGGCCACTACAGCAGATGGACTCAGCTGAATGGACTCCTCCTCTCACCCAACATGGCAGATGCTTTTTGAGAGCACATGAACTTGCAAATTTGAAGGCCTTCCTGTACTATATTATTTTGTATATAGCAAAGACGTTTTTAGGAATGCCTAGAGGTTTTTCATCGTATTTGCTTTTTTCACAATTTCCAAGGACCAGGATGTGGTCATTTAGATAGTTTGCTTTCACCATGAGAAAAATGTACCCGCTTAACAGTTTTCCAAGATATTTCTAGCACATTTCTCTGTAAGATATAAAGAAAATACAGTAAATACAGCTACTTAATATTTTAATAGGTACATACATTTATGTGTCAGAGGTACTATAATACATATTAAATAATAACGTAATCATTAGCAGTGATGATCAGCATTTCATTTCTTCCTATATATAAGACATTTGTGTCATCACTGTAGCTCTAATCCATATTCAGGTCTTCATGTTTGCTGTGCAGTAATATGTAAATTACCTAGACAGCTGCATTAAGCAGTGTTTGTTTATTCTATTTCTTTTGGCATAGCATATAACTGAATTTCTGCCAAAAAATGTGGCTGCTTCAGGGAACACTGTTCAAGAAGAAGGAAGTTTTGAAAGGAAACGCACATCATAAGTCTTTACTCTGTGAAACAGCAAAATCAAAACAAACTTTCCACTCATAAAAATACCTGTATTAATGTAAAATAATGTGTTTGTAAAATACAATGAGTAAACTGAATCTGTTTAGAACGCTCTGTTTACACTGCCTTTGTAAACAAGAATACAATACTAAGAAGCAGTGATTTTTTCATACATGGGAAGGGTGACCAAAGCTGGTGAAATGTGAAAATGGAAAGTTTAAGAGAAATTATTTTAAAATGGCGTATTAACCTCCCCTAACACATAGTATATAAATGCATTTAAATTTAGAAAGCAGTGAAGTTTAAGTGTTTAAAAAATGGCATTAATGATGCATAGAGCTATCTACTTGTGCTGGCAGTCCTTTCAGTCTTCCAGTCTGACACTTCCTTTTCTATCCAGCCAGCTAATTTCCTCTCTTTTGTGAGGAGTAACTGTTTTCACACTAGTGCTTACCCAGCAAGCCTCCTCATTGTTTCATGGTTAATTATCTTCTTGAGCTTCACCTTCTCGAGTGAAGGGAGAAAGACTGGGCCTCCCCACAGCTCTAATGAAAGCTAGGTTTTAGAGATGCACTGTGTGAATAAATGCAGTGTCTGATCTAGCAGCATAATAAATGAGTTCCTAAACTTTATGGAGTCACAGTTCATCCGGCAGGTTTACTGAACAATGCAGAAAGATGCTTTATTTTTAAAACCCTTTATTATATTTTAAAAGGGGCAAGAATATTGCTTCAGTGTGAAATAAAATACCATAAAGTGTTCCAAAATCTCTAAACATTGCACAAAAGGTACATGTCAAACATTCAGTTTCAGCACAAACCGAAGCTGCTGTAGAATCACATGAAAGACTTTGAGTTCTCAACTTTGAAGTTGTACATTAACAACATTTGTACTAATGTACTGTACTAATTTGTACTAATACCCCTGTCCCTCTGGGTTATTACACCACTCTGTAAACTCTGAATACACCTTGGACTTCTTGTGCCTCACCAGCACTGAAAATAGCACTTATGGATAGACTTAAATCTTTGACTTATGCTCCAATTTGAGTCCAAGTTTAAAAGTGTAACAATTAAAATAAACTCTCCTGTAACAGAAGAAAGTTGAACAATGGCAATTGTAGGTTTGTGATAATGAGGTACTACCCACTGTAATTTTATAACCCACCAAGCTAAGGCAGGCAAATATATACCTCCCATCATAACAAGGTGTAGTCGTTCATTACTTTATCTTCTTCTAAGTGAATTTCTACAAAGTATGCTTCTACTAAATCATTTCTCAGGTGACCAAACCAAAATGTGCATATAACACTGGTACTTGAGACATTGCTCAGGCATCCAGCATACTAGATTAGACTGAAAATTCCAATCCTTTTTTTACATTCAGCTTCAGGGCTGTGTTGGCATCTATTAAGTACAGAGAAAACTATAAACATCATCACAGTGATGGAGACAAGAAGAAAAATCTGGAAGAATAAGATTATCTTAGTGAAAAAGCTCTGCTTAGGGACTTCTCACACTTGAAGATGATGCCAGTGTTTCTGTTTTGCAACAGAAAAAAGCAGCACTTCTTATAGGCTCTGTGATGGCAAGGAGCAGCTGTATTGTTGTAGCCTCAAGTTGCTTACCATTTTAATTTTGATTCATCACCAGGAGAACTCTGCCACTTTTTTTTGCAACAGTGGTGTTTAATTTAACGCTTGGAAATCCACAGATAAGCAGACTGTGAAAGTACATATAATACACAGTATTCTTCTAGCCTTTGACTTCACAGTACTTGCTTATTGACTCCCCTCTAGTCAATAACCCAAATTTACAGATGGTGAATCAATGACTTCAGGAAATGCCTGAACTGAGAATACAAAGAAATTGTCTTGAAAATGTGAATAGGGCGAAAAAAGAATTTGTTCTCTTTGATAACAAGAATTGGGCTAAATTGGGTAGTCTTTCAACTACTTCATGAGGAGAAGAAACTGATGATAGAGCCAGATATTCTTCATGCAGTCCCATTATAAATAATAAAGTCTCTCAGTATACAGGAAGAATTTTTATGCAGAAATTCAAGCCTCTCTCCTCCAGCTCTCACTGAGAAAACTTTCTTCCTAGGTTTCTCATAAGGTCAAGCTCCCAAGAGCTTATGTCCTATCCTTTTGTACTTTATATCTATCTGTTTCTATGGTGATTCTCACTCTTTAGCGTTTCTCACAAACAGTAATTTCTGCTGAAACAAAGCTCTTAAAAACTCTGTGATTCTAGGTGCCCTGGTGTGCCTGTTGTAGGTTGGAGATGGCTATTGTGTCTTCTGAGTCAGTTCATAGCATCCGTTGAGTTCCTCTGGTTTAACTGAGACTTAAAGGAGTACCAGTTCCAGTGTAAATTGTACTAAATTGAAAATATTCTTAACCATTATGCAGAACCCTTAACGAATAAAAAGACAAAATAATACTGATTTTATTATGCCACTGTGACTTTGCCAGAACAATTTTTTTCATGGACATCTGAATGCAGAATATATCAATCCCATCAATACAGGTGTACCAGTGAAAAATTTGCTGAAATTCTGCAAAGCAGACAAGCACTAGGTAAACCTGCTTAAACATGGTCAGTTCCACAGATTCCCTGGCTTTGGTAATTTGTTTCATCTTAACCATAAAGAATTATCTTTGATGGGTCAAATTCTGAGACTTGGCATGAATGAACTCCCAGCAACTTGCATGGGCTTGTATCTGAGGTGGAGTGCCAAGATTTGTTCCTTTTTGAACTAGGTGTGCATGGCAACATTTTGGGTTTGGCTAAAGCTAGGAATGTTTTCATAAGAGTTTCATAAAGGGATGTTGAGTTCTTGCACAAAGAACATCATATATTCCTCTGAAGTAAAGGTGAGGCTGAAATGACATTCAAGGGCAAAAAATCCTGTCATGTAATCTCTTGACAGAAGAAAAGAAAGCTACAAAGCAGTAAGAACAACAGTCAGTAAAATATGCCATGTATCCAGGTTTTCTCATCACAAGAAAAAAAAAGATAAAAACAACACCAATTAAAAAAACCCCAAATACACAACGCAGAATATAGGTCTGGGACTGTAAACCTATTTGGATGACAATATGATTCAATAAAAAAAATGTTATAGATGTTCTTCATCTTTCTAGTAACACTTAAAGGGGTTCTCCAGCAAGAGAGAACCGGAGATATTAGAAAGCCAAATGAAGATATGGGGGCAAAAAGGGTGACCATTGCTTCCACAGGGCCTGGAAAATAATTCATGGGTACTGTGTTAGCAGGGATGCTCCAGGCATGGTGCAGGGACAAAACATGTTGAGTCCCTGCTTTTGCCTTCATCTATGATAGAAATAAGTTCCTGCAGGCCTTCTGCTAACGCAGCTCACCTCCTGTTCCAGCCTGGCTTGTCTGCACTGACGGGAGTGTGCTCAAGGGGCTGGAGCTTTTCACTCTCTTTTTGGTCATCTGGCACTGTGGGCACCTTAGCAAGAAAGTTAGAAGACCCTCATAGGACTCATGTGTAGACATGACTGGCCCCAGAACACCATCAGCCTAACACCATCAAGTGACATTTAAATAGCAGCAGAATGGTTAGAGAATGGCCAATTTATCTGACTTTTAAAAACACTTCTGCTAGTAGCAGGGACCAATAGTTTTCAGCTGGGTATCTTCTTAAAATCTTCACTGCAATTATTTCATTTTATTATTGCTTAGATGTGCACACAAAACCACTAACATGATAAAGAAATTTTAAAATCCAGATAGGAAAATCCTATCCTCTAGACTTTTGTTTCTGAGCATTATAGGTGAACTTCAGACACCATCATAAAGACAGGTGCCTGAGCAATGTCATAACCTCAGTTGTTCCCATATGGCCCAGCCTGCACTGAGAACCTTGCAGGTGACATCTGTGACTGCAGAGAGCAGAGGTCCTTCCTGCAGTACAGGAATCTGTACATAAAACCACCCATGCAGGACCCTGGCAGTACCTGTAAGTATCCTTAAAGCCTTATAGAAAAGCAGAAGCTCTGTGTGTGCAGGATTAAGCATATTACTTCATAGAGCTAGGCAATAATAATTGTAACATGCAGCAAGAGAAAGTATGAATCATAGATCTGGATCTTATTTTCTCAGGAAATAAACATGTACCTTCTTCATTTAACTGCAGTTATAACAAATATCACAAGCAGTTTCCCTAGTGATCTGTGATATAGTGTATTGCTTCCATATACTTTGAGACCATATTGTAATGTGCAGGTGCTTTCAGTATTATGCACATGGAAAATTATGCATATTCAAATTTTAGTGTTGGGAAATGGGGACAGTTTTCTTGTTGGCTATGGTATAGAGAACCCCACTTAGAAATGAACTTAAGTGAAGCAGAGGTGAAGTGAGGACTGTACACATGACTATTTTCCTCAGTAGAAGTATTTGGCATGCTTGCATTTTTCAAAAGACAAAATCATGTTTGTCTTCCTTGAATGTGCACACATTCCTGGAGATGGGGGATGGTTTTCTTTCTCTCTTTTTTTTTCCTCTGGCCCCCAAATGCTGTTAAATTTAGATGATTTGTCCACAGTAACTGAAGGATATGTTGCAGGGGAGGGAGGAACAGAGTTTGTATTTATTATTGTAAAAGCTATTTTTTTCATGTTAATTTCTTTAAAAAAATATAATGGTACGTAGGGGTTACATTACAGGCTTGTTTCACCAACACAAAGTATCTGTACTGGAGTAGCACATGCAAATGAAGCTGAAACAGAGAATCATTGTTTAATCAAATTTGATGAAAAAAACCCCAACACAAAACCACCAAAACCAAAAAGAAAACAAACCCAAAACCTATCTGTGTTTAATAAGGAAAAAAAAAAAGGAAAAAGAAGCATTTTAAAAACTTTTTCTTAAAGAGCACTGGAGTTAAGGAAAGGTCTTTATTTGATTTAATGCTTTTCCCACTAAAATAGGAATACTGTATTGAACAAAGTAGTTCAGAGTTCAAATTAAGAACAGCCAAACTCCCTAAAGCAACACTTTCAAATACCTGAGAATGATTTCAAGTTTTCAATCCTATGATTCTGTAATTTAATCATTAGACATCAGGAAGGTGTCATTACTTAGACATCAGGAAGAAAATCTTCACCATTAGGGTAGTAAGGCACTGGGATAGGTTGCCTAGGGAGGTTGTTGATGCCACCTCCCTTGAGGTGTTTAAGGCCAGGTTGGATGAGGCTTGTGCAACCTGGTGTCATGTGAGGTGTCCCTGCTCATAGCAGGGAGGTTGGAACCTGATGATCTTTCAGGTCCCTTCCAACCTTAACTATGATTCTCTAACTGAGTCTTGGCTTAATGATATTACAAACTTTCTGTGCAACAGTAAATGCTTCCTAAGTGTTGTTTATCTAGTAGTAATATTTTTAAAATAGGAATATGTATAATATTGTGCATCTTTTTGTTCTAATTGAATCTTTTGGTTTTTTCTTGCTTGGTAAAAACTGCCTTCTTTTGCTGTAAATCATGTGACCATCAGGATCTACTCTAGACATTGTGGTATTTGGTGACTTTATAACAATAAAGTCTCTCTGACCTACTTTAAGGATAACCAGTTTTAGGAAAATCACATAGACACACACATACACACGGGTATATGCATGTGTATATTTATGCACACACACTCTTCCACATATGCAAAGCAAGGTTCTAAATTCCAGGAAATGTAGTGCAATCAGTTATACCAGCTGGTATCCAAAGACTTGTTGCCAGACAGGATGGTACCTTTGCAGCAAGTTTTGTCACAGACTTCAGCATGGCCAGTACTTAAGGGTGAGTGTACAGGGCTCATCCCATTGAAATCTAAAGGTCTTTAGCACACTCAAAGCTTTTCTTTAATTGTAGTCTTACATGTGGAGATTAGTTTGTCTATCTGTGACAGACCCCTTTCTTGTTGGGTATTTGTAGTTCAAGGAGTGGTACCTTGAACCAGGCTAAGTAGAACATCCTTTGGAGTGTGTATGTGCAAAGTGTGTAGGAAGGCCACATTCATCATTAACTGAAACGGGATAAAAAACATGGTGCAGCTCTCACACGAGCAAAGTTTTCCCAACTGGAAACATCAGCAGATTTGTCTTTTTCATGTAAAAATTGTGCAATACTATACAGTTCTTTGGAATTCAAAACAAGACAGACAGGAGACGAAACAACAGCATTTTATCCCAGTGAAGTGAGCAATCTAAATTCAGCTCTGGCACCAGCTGAAACTTGTGGTGTTGTATCTCCAATCCTTCATACAATACCAACTAAAGAATCATTTTATGGAGTTTTAAATGTTCTGTTGGCCAGACATACTAGTCTATTACTATCAGGATAATTCTAATCCTCCAGCACCCTACCTATGCACTGAGTAGCCTGATAAGGAGACATCTGACATTATAAAAATAGTCTTCGGAGATTCCTGGTTTTTACCTTGATACTGCTGTCAGTGCAAACATAAGCTGGAGTGATACCATCTTCTACTCTTCACTCTAGAGCTTTATCCAAGAGTCTGTGTGGTGCTACTCTTGCCAATAACTACCACAATGCCTAAAGTGTCTTGTTCGAACAGCTTGCTAAATATTGCAAAAAAAGTAAAGGAATTATATACTCCTGCTAAAAATGCCAAAATACAAGATGTTTGTGACTTAAGCTGAGTGGTTTGTTCAAAACTTGGGAAGGGCTGCCAATGTAGCCAATAAACACTGAAGTTGTACTTCAAGGGAGATGGTGCTTAAAAGACTAGTAGTAACTAACTAGTATCAATTCAGTCAGTTCCTTGGAAAGAGAAAGCTGTGCTTGTAAAATGATTGTATCCTCATGAGAGCCTTTGGAGGTATAGCTGTGACAATCATAAAAAAAAAAATAAAATAAAATAATTAAAACACCCTTACCATCACAGCTCTGCCTGAACAACTTTTGAGTATATACCAGGCCTCAGAGAAGCATGTGCAGCTGAAGAATAAAGAATAGGATTTGAAGTAAGGAGCACTTGGTGAAGATGAATGGGCTGAGGTCACAACTCTACACGTTTTATTGTTTTAGTCCATCTGACTTGCAGAACAAGCAAGGCAGCCAAGTGCTGATTTACAGGGGGAAGGTTATCTTCCTGACCAATAAGGACCAAATGTTTTGGTTTTGAGAAACAAAATCAGATTCTATAGAACATAAAATCCTTGGAACCTGCTACTGATTTCCTGCCTTCGTGAATTTCTTTTTGCAGCTGGCAGAAGCTAAAAACAGTTAAACTGTGCAGTTTAGGAAGATTTTCGCAGAAATGTCTTCCTAGTACTAAGTACAACAGTTGTAAAATACACTGCAGAAAAAATTAGTAACTGTTGCTTACTTCTGGTTTAATCTAACAGGTTTTCAAACTAACTTAATTTTATTATTGTCATTCTCTTTCACCAGTTTTTACTGACAGGTTGGTTAAGTATAAGATAAAGGTGGGACCCCTGGGTCCAACTAAGTATCAAACAGGAGTCATTACGAAAACATGGTAAACTGGCAAATCCAAATATGGATTTCTGAACTCCATAATGTACAAAATTGCTATGATAGTCATACCTGTCTGGCAAATGGCTGTTCTCATAGGAATTTAACATTTAAGTTATCACTAGCCAATATGCCACAGGGAAAAAAAAGATGACTTGCAAATGTAGTCCATAAAAGCTTTGGGTCAGGTAGATCCACAAAGAGACTCTAACTTTCAACATTAGGCTTTACAGGTTCCCAAAATCCAAAGATTTTGACAAGAAAGAAAAAAAATTATTTGGCACCTGTACTTCTGCTACACCAGGCTTCTTTTCAAAACAGTGTGTAGGTAGTGCTTCTCCTGAGAGAATGGGAACCTGATTCATGGCTCTTACAATCAGCCTGCCAAAGTGTCCCACACACAAAAAGCAGTGCCCTTACTATTGAGCTGTTGGAGAACATCCCATGATTTCTCACAAAAGGGATGAGCATCTTTAGTTCTTACTTCAAAGAGAAAGTTCCCGGCTGAGAACAGAAGACAAAAATATGTGCCTTCCCCTGCACAATTAACCTTGGCCAAGTCTTGATGTAAGTAACTAAGTTGTGTGCAACTGCACTTCACTGGCCTACAGCCTCATTTTATCTCCTTGTATTTCAGTAACTTTTTAAGTTTGTTGTGCTGTTTGGCACGTGATCAGTGCTGTATCTGAAAAACAAAACTCGCTCCAAGAAAGCTCATGAGAGTGAGAGATCACAGTTGAAAAGTTTGCTGGAAAATGTGCTTGTTTTTCTGGATGCAGTGATCATTATTCAGCTGTTGAGATGATATAAACTAAACAATTCTACATTAGTTAACAGTTCTATTGCAAGATACATTGTATAAGTAGAGTCGTCCCTGAAGTGGATGCCTCTAAATAAATAGAAAAACAAAGTTAAATTAATTTGTGCTCAGAGAACTAGCCCCAAAATCAAGGATCACTTTGATCTCATTTTGACAAGGTTTAAGGCAAGTCAGCACTGCTGGCCATTTTACACATCACATTTGAGTGAGAAAAGTTGTCAAGGAGTTAGCTCTCTCTATCACATATTTCTCAAAGGAATAATTCCAGATACCATGTGTTCTAAGCCCAGAATAGTAGATATTACTGGAAAATAATATTGATATTATATTACAGTACATTACAAAAGTATTTTAAAAAAAACAAACTAAATTTACTTTAATTATTTATTAGCCCTCTCCCAAAGAAAGGTGTCAGCACAGACAATATTTGAAAATAATGTAATATTTTATTAGACTGATTGATTGTACTTACAACTGATGATATTAACCTTCATTATTCTGCCTTACTGGCCATTAGTACTGCCTTTATTATCAAGTAAAGACTAAACAGAAATGGTAAAAAAAATTAATCAAGTTGTGATTTCCAGTGTGTTCATTCTGTTGTTTTAAGGTTCACAACACAGAAGTTTCCTATAAGCAATTAAAAAATCTTTTAATAAATATTTATATCTTAACTTTTAAAACTTAAACAGGCTAAGAGACATTCCTGTATATGCAACATAATAAAGTGCTAACTGCATGGTTTTCACTAATACACTCGCCCCTATGTGATCCATCAGAACAGTTAAAGCTTTTTCCTTATACAATTACTAATTACAATTAGTCTGTAGTAAAGAAAAGTAAAATTTCTGTATTATGTTTTGACAGCGAATTAGAAAAAAAAACAAACCCTAAGAAAACTATGAAATCACACAATATTCAATAGGTTCCATTTTAATTTATTATTTTAATGGTTCACAAATTATAACAAAATTAAGTCTATTACTGATCATTGTTCCAAAAATGAACTCTACTCCCATAAATCAGTGGAAGCATATGTAAAGTGCAGCTGTATATATTTTTAATCTTTGCCTTTTTTTTGCAGGAGCCTCTGAACGTTATTGATCCGAGTCTGATGGATCTAAATGGTCCAAGCGAAGATGCACTAGAATGGGATGAAACTGACATAAGTAATAAGCTGATCAGTATTCATGAAGACTTAAGTGATCCTGATCAGGAACTCAAGAAGGAGGATCTAAGCCAGAAACCCACTTCAGGTGGACACAGTGATAACAATGTGAACGAAGGTGAAATCAGTGATCATGGAAGTCGTCTTTACTGTCCTAGCATTACTTCTCCCCCAAATCCTCACATCTATCAGGTCTATAGTCTTCATAATATTGAATTATCAGAAAAAAAAGACATGCTTTTTTTGAATAAAACATCCAAACTCTCCAATGTAACAGAGTCTAACATTTTAAACAAAAGTCTTAGCAAAGACTCATCATTTTCATCTACCAAATCCCTGCCAGACCTAATAGGGGGGACTACGTTGGCCAAACCATATAAATATATGTATCAGAGTGGAAACATAAGCAGGCATTCTGAGAGCGAGAGTGGGATAGTGAGTGAATGTGATACAGAAACTACAAATAACTCAGAAATTTTTTTGCTAAATGATATTGAAAGTACTCAGAGTAATCCTGAGATTGGGCACACAGAAACTCAAGTGGATGATATAGTTGATGTAATAAAACAAAAAATAAAGCAAGATGAAGAAGATCAGGCTAGTCTCTCAGATGATTTCCAGTTGGCACCTTCTGAATGTTGTGGAAGTGAAAATGATGAGGATTTGGACATTACTATGTGTAACCCTGTTTGTCTAGAAGAATTGAAAGGAAAACATGATGTGTTTACATTTTATGATTACTCATATCTTCAAGGCTCCAAATTCAAATTACCAATGATAATGAAACAATCACAAATTGAAAAAACACATACACAGGGCAGTTTGTTTCATGACTTTTGTTTTGATAAAGTACCTGGTAAATCTGAACATAAGCCTGGAGAGTCACAACTGGATGAGTTTATTCATGACCATACTCTGGCAAGCGTCCCTGGAGAATCAGATCCCAATTCCTGTAAATCTGCAGAAACTGTAAGAAAAATAACTGCTACAGAGAGCACAAGACAGGTTTCAACTTTATCTCGTAGTTCTTCATTGGAATCCCTGTCTGTAGTAGGTGATTTTTTTGGCTCAGGTATTTTTAAAAGTGGAGATGGTCTTCAGCGAAGCACCTCTTTGGAGAGCTGGCTGACTTCCTACAAAAGTAACGAAGATCTTTTTAGTCATCATGGCTCAGGAGACATAAGTGCAAGCAGTGATTCTGTTGGAGAGCTCAGCAAAAGGACATTAGATCTTTTGAATCGCTTGGAAAACATCCAGAGTCCTTTAGATCAGAAGATAAAGCGCAGCATCTCTGATATAACACTGCAAAGTAGCTCTCAAAAAATGTCTTTTACTGGACAGCTCTCTCTAGATGTTGCATCCTCAATCAATGAAGATTCAGCAGCTTCCCTCACTGAACTCAGCAGCAGTGAGGATCTTTCTCTCTGCTCTGAAGACATTGTACTGCACAGAAATAAAATGCCAGATTCAAACGCATCATTTAGAAAACATCTTAATAGATCTGTAGCTGATGAGAGCGATGTCAATGTCAGCATGATTGTTAATGTCTCATGCACTTCTGCTTGTACTGATGATGAAGATGACAGTGATTTGCTTTCAAGTTCCACCCTTACCTTAACTGAGGAAGAGCTAGGTATCAAAGATGAAGATGATGATTCCAGTATAGCAACTGATGAGGATATTTATGAAGAATGCAATTTAATTTCAGGACTTGATTATATAAAAAATGAGCTCCAAACTTGGATTAGACCAAAATTTTCTTTGTCAAGGGAGAAGAGAAAAAGTAACCTCAGTGATGAAATTCAGCGCAGTAAAGTTAGTAACGAGACATCAAAAGCCACAGATACATTGAGCATTGAAACACTACTGAATGGTTCAGTTCAGAAAATATCAGAAAATAATGGCAATAGTAAGAATGTTCTACGTGATCGTGAAAAAGGGACGAAGAGTCATCTGATGAAAGATCTCTCTCAAGTTGTGAAGGATCAGCTTGTGGATGATATGGAGAATGGCAATGTTGAAAATACTCTTGACAGTCAAAAGGAAGGTCTTGTTAGATCATCATCAACACCCAAAAGTCTTGCATCACTTGATGTTAGAGAAGCTGAAAATGAATATTGTATCTGTGAAGCATTTACAGACAGCTCAGATGATTCACATATGGATGGCAAGGAGACTGCTAGGTTAGCACATGGATCCCAAAACCCTCCAAAAGAATGTCAAAGTCATCTTCAGCCTGATTGCCACTGTGTTGCTTCTTCTCCTGCTAAAAAGCCTTGTCTTGAATCTTCCTCAGATATTAACTGTATAGACATACAAGATACAGCTTTACAAACATCCTTACCTCATGGTCAACAACATCAAATAAGCATTGCTGAAAAATCTCCTGAATGCTGTACAGCCTTGAAATCTAATGAAGTAGAATGCAATTCTTCCACTGATGGTCCTGATCTATGTTGTAACTGTGAATCTGCTGCTTTTGATAAAAGAAGCATGGAAGATGGCTCAGTACACAATTTTGTGAAGGAAATAATAGACATGGCATCAACAGCTTTGAAAAGTAAGTCACAACCTGAATGTGAGTCATCTGCTCCAGCTTCATTAGCACAGATCAAGGAAAAAGTGTTAGAACACTCTCACAGACCCATTCAGCTAAGAAAAGGGGACTTCTATTCTTATCTTTCACTTTCTTCTCATGATAGTGACTGTGGAGAGGTCATAAAATACATAGAGGAAAAGAGCAGCACTCCTGTGCCACTGGACTTCACAGATGAGAGAGAAAATATTGAATGCTTTTTTGAAGCCTGTCCTGAGGAAGAAAGGGTTGAGCAGCAGCAACCAATTTCTAACAGGACTCCTGAAGCACGAGTTGAGCAGCAGCAACCTATTTCTAACACTATTTCTGAAGCATCTCCAGAGTCACTTGGTGAAGAGACTCCAGAGTCATTAGAAGTCAAAACTTCATCTGAAAATAGGGATTTATCTTTCTTATGTGACAATGACCATGATATAAACAATCAGAACAAAAAAAGTGCATCCAATTATTTGAAAAACGCTGCTGATAATTTGCTGATTTTGGATGGGCAAACTGAAGGTTTGGAAGAGAATTCTCCAGAGTTTAGCATTAAAAAGAGTAGTACAGGAAAATCACCTAGAACTGAAGAGCTCAAAGGATGTGTTGCTGCTTCTGAAGAGGCTTCAGCTATAGAGATTCACTTAGAGCCTGGCTGTTCACAAAGAAATGAAGTTTTGAATCAGAATAGTAAAACTCTTACTTGTGAAGAAAATCTCCTGAATCTCCATAAGGAGAGACATATAAATATGCACAGATAGAATGCAAACCTCTCCAGATACGTACATTATCTTAAAAACAGGTATGTACTCTATAAGTTGCACATTCTTTTTTTTCTTTTTTTTTTTTTTTTTTTTTTACATTTATTTGCCTTTTTTATGTTTTATGATAGTGCTATGGCATTTGTTTTGATTACACTATAATTCCAATTTACATGCCACTGGTCAACAAATGCAGTAAATACTAACTGCTTCTTGCCCTTTGGCTTTGCATTAACTGGAGCTGCTCTCTTCTGGAACAAAACTGCTATCTTGCAGAACTCGGGAATTCTTCAAAAGTAGTATTTCTGTATCAGCCTCCTCTTCCCTCCTCAACTGAGCTGTGGAACCAGAAACCAGCTCTACTCATTGAACCCCTTCTCCACAGTCAACTGCCTTATGAGATGTTCAAAAGCACTTGAAAAAGTTGAACTTCTGGTTTTGCAAGAACTGTGAGTGACTAGTGGGTTGGAGTTCTACAGTATTTCTAAACAAGCCATGAAGAATGGCTAAGCAGACTGGAGAACAAATAGAGAGATAATAAGTCATCCCTTGATGTCAGTTTGCCACGATTTAAGTCCAGTAATCATTGCAACATTATTAAGGAGTATATATTGATATACTCAGAATAAAGACCTGAATACCAAAGCAGATGGAAACTGATAGCCAAACAGCAGCACTGGAAGCTTTGGTTCTATTTTGTGTGAAGCATTTTGAAACATAAGTAAGATGGTGGAACCTGATACGAAAAAGTCGCTCTGATCTCTTCCAAAGTTTGAAAGTGGTTCAGATCTGGAATTTCTATGCTCACGTAAATATTTAACAATAACTCCACATTTAATGACAAAAGAAGATCTACAAAGTAACTTCTGGATCAGATCCTAGCATGTGGCACTGCTGCTTTAAGTCTCACTAGTTGTTTGGGGACCTAAAAGCCAGTATAGCTATGTGAGAATGCTGTTAGTCTTTGCAAACACTCCTCCAGTAGACCAGAGCCAGCATGGCACCTCCAAACGCCACTCCAATTGCAAGTGCTGCTGCTTTCCAGAAGCTGTAGCAAGGGAATTTCCAATAAGACACAAGGCGCAGGTTGCTCCAGGAAGTTCTGTAATCTTCATCCTCGGAAATTTTCAAAATTCAAGTGGATGTGGCCCTGAATAATCTGATCTACCTTTGAAAATAGCCTTCCTTTGAGCAGGAGGTTGGACCAAATGACATTCAAATTTCCCTCCAACCTAAGTTATTCTATGGTTCCATGATGTTGCCAGGAGAAAAGGCTGTTACTCATCACTGCCCATGAAAACCACTAGTGCTCTCCTATTGCCGATCACATAGGTGTAGCAGAGGTCCTGGGCCTATTTATACAAAATAGACTGCTTTGCTGCTATTAGATATCTAACTTCTGTATTTTCTGATTTTGCTATATCTTTACTATGCTTTGGGCTTTGCTTTTTCACATATTGGTGGTTTACCCAACATTCACACATCCACATATTTATAAATATGTCTAGCTAAGTCTTTAGGTTATGACAGCAGTACTCTACAGCTTGCCACCATCTCTTTCAATTCTTATCTAGTTGAATAATGCATTATCTTGGAACCATCACAGCAAAGAGGATATTTATTGAATGGCTTTGAAATGGGCTATCATGACCTGTTGATTGCCAATTAGGTTAATACTTAAACACATCCAAACAACTGGAAAATTACAAAACTCATAGATACTGGTACAAGAATACAAGAACTGCATTAAAAGGATTATGTGTATTTGGTTGCCTCTATTTGGAAATTGAGATGATGACAAAAGTCTAGGTTGATAACTGAAAATTATGTAAACATAAGTTTTTCCTAAATTACTGGGTTTTTAGTTTTCTTAATTTTGTCACTCATTTTTATAATATTAGTTTGAGGGATAATACTTACTATAGGGACTATGACTTTATTCTTCTTCTCATTCTTTCCCTGAGGAAGATAATAGCATGTCTTTTCAATTCATTAGTACTTTTCCTGAGGATCTCAAAATACTGTATAAACTTCCCCTCACTTCATAACTTCTTAGTTACTTCCACAATAGTTAGCTATGTTTTCCAGAAGGCTGGGGTATGATAATATTCAGTTTAAAAGGCGTAAGGACTAACACTGGACACAGAGGATGGAGATACTAATAAATGCCCCTCAAGGCAATAAAATGTAATTAAGAGTCTATATGCAACAACTTGATAGGGTAATGTTAGAGTTTTAATTTTCGGCCAGGGGTTGACAGATCTTTTTAAGGTAACAAAGCCCTTCACACTACCTACCGCTTCTTACATTTAGGAGAATACACTGGTCCTTAACTAATATGTGTAGCATGGCTTTCATAGAAGTTATGTACTATATTATTCCCAGTAGTGAAGCCCTAGGATATGTATAGTTTATCTCTGGCACATCAAAAAATGAAAACGTGAGCTACTAGATTTGGTTTCACTAAAGTCTGAGCTCCCTTCCCCCATTCACAAGCTTGGTGCTTTAACTTCATCTCTCATGCTATGGGGAATGAATTACAGAAGCAATCTATCCTAATTTGTTAACTTATTCAAATAACAGTTATTATACTTAACTATGCTAAAGATTATCTTTTTGGTGGCAGATTGTTTATTTTTTGATGAGGCTAATTACTGATTTTCCAAAGGTAATTTACATTTATTACTAATACATCTTTTAAAATGTGACAGATAAATGTTGTTCCCATAAGTGTATTATGAAAAAAGTTACTATTTAAAAACACATTATTTAATTTGAAAGATAAATGGCAAACACCATTATTTTTCCTGTAGCACCTGTGCTGTAAGCTCATTTAAATGTGTAATTCCATGTGTAGCTGCAATACTTAGAGAAAAATAATCTATAGTATATGTGTACCATAAAAGCATACTGAGAATTGAAAGCTGAAAAAGGCATAGTTTCAAATGTAGTTTGATTTTATACTCTTTTATTATTTTGACTTGGCTGTACAGGAGAATAAAGTAACAGTGAAGAAAATATTTTTGCCAAATGTTGCAATCCTATGATTTTAGTAGTATGCTAGGAAAAAATTACCATAATAATAACAAAAAATTAATAACTTTTCTATAAGCAGGCTTGAAAATATCTCTGTCAGCAGTGACTAGTCTCTTGTATGAGGCAACACAGAATTTTGGTGCTCGTAAAGCAATGCTGATTTTATTTCTCAAGTAGGGGACAGCCGGAAATAACTATTTTTCTGTGTATGAGATCATGCAATCTTCTGCACAGTGACCTGTGACCCGTGACTCACCTATGGGATGGGAATTTTTAATCACATATTCAATGTGCGTAGAGATCAATACGTTACAGAAGTTTATGTGATTTGTTCAAAGTCTTTTCTAGAGGATACATTCTAGAGGACTTCTGTGTGTCATCTTACGTTAGTTCTCACAAGTAAGTCACAAAAGCAATTTCCTTCCTTTTGTACAGAATTTGTAATTAAAAGTTAAGTTTTATCTTAATTTAAGGGAAAAAATGTTTTAGGCTCAAGAAAATTAAATTGATTTTATGTGACAAGGCAGCAATATTAGCCAGAATATCCTGCCACTTACTACAGCCAGGAAAAATCCAGGTCTGGTACTCAGAAGGCCTGACTATTATTTCCTGTTCAATGATACATATTTTTTTTTTTGTATATGACTTATTCCTTCCTTGCCTCAGTTTCTTTAGCAAGAAAATAATGAGAGTAATGATCAATGGGACCTGTGAAGCATGATTTATTAGCTGAAAAGTGTTTTGAGATCCACAGAAAAAAGATACAGAAATGCAAAGGACTGTTATTTAATGATTAATTACAGGAGAAATATAACATACAGGTTTACACAATAGTTAAATGTAATACTTTACTTTTAGAGACTGGAACTACAAGAATGATCTGAATCTTTTCTGACTTTTTTTTCCTAGAAGTTTTTATAAGGAGGTCAATAATATAATGTTTCTTTATAGAGTTTAAAACCGTCTTTTTAGCTCCTTGCATTAGTTGACTTTGAAAAATTTGAATAAAACAGACAGATAATCTTGTATTGTCTGTAAATTACACAACTTTTGAAAAACCTGCCATAATCCATCAGTGAGAGTTTTAGAAACCTTTTGATACAATCTTACCCTTTATTCAGATCAGTTCTTCATTAATTTCTAAACAAACTGTTGAGCTTTTAACTATTTCATCTAATTTATTTTCTCTATAAATGCTGGGGCAGAGTGGGGTGTCATTTACAGCAAATAAAATCAAGGTAACTAGATACATCCAGATATTCCTGCTTATTTTGGAAGGCAGGTAATGCACATCTGGATTGCCTCTTAGGAAAGGCCTATGAGACGTACTTTGCACTGATTTTGGAGCTGTATTCTGACAGTTATTTCTTCATAAGCCATATCATAAACCTGTGCTCTTTGGTGAACGTTTTAACTCCAAACTCCTAGCTGGATAATTCTATAGTTTGAAAATGCATCTTATTGCTGGTACTAGAAGTGTCTAAATAGCTATTTACAATTTAAAAATACAGTGATGACACAGACAACCCTATTAATGGACCACTTCTGTGACAATCCTTTTCTCCTCTCCATTGAAATCTCATTCTGTATGTTTACATAAATATTAAAGTAAGTTATGGGTAGATCTTTTTGTTGCTCAGCTTTTGAGGATTCCTATGTTTCCATTGACTGATGCACTTCTGAGTATGCTGAAGGTAAGTTTGCAGGTAAGGATGAGGACAGGATCCAGGGAAAAGGTCAGATTTGATGACTTTTCACGTTTCTTTAGAAATAAAGTCTCTACGAAAATCAATGAGTTTTCTACATCAATACAATTTTTTACACTAACTTGTACCTCAGGCTGTTAAAAGTCATTGTTTGCCTACTGTATGCTTCTGCCATGTGATCATTTAATGACTATCTATGGTTGTTCTGGAAGAGCTATGTTTTGCAAATAAAACTTCATTTTCTGTAACCTACTATTACTTTTTTGTTTCCTTTTAGAATCTTGGCTGCAATTCAGGTGCAGGTTCATCCTGTAAACCCTGGGATGACCTCCAATTCCATTGTACCACTGCCTTTCATTACACTGACTCCCAAGATAAATTTTCTTTCCAAATGTGATTTGTCCATGTTGGCTTTGTGATCAGGCTGCATATGCTAGTCCTATTTCAGTGATCATTTTGTACTGTAGCAAGGCCATTTGCTTTCATAAGGATTCCTTTCCCAAGCTACCTCTAATGATGTCCCCTTCCTAAATTGGATGCTCCTGTTCTACTTAGCACTGGTTCTGTTCTTTAAAGTTTTAAAGTTCCACAGAAGTCATGATCAGTCTGGTTCATATTTTCAGAACTGTACCTGTCCGTGTTCTTCTATTTTTTGTATCAAATTTAATATTTATGTGTATAATGCATAAGTTTATTGAAACTGCTTTAAAGTGATGATTTTGTTGGATTGCAGCAAAAAGAAGTCATTAGCCCTACTGATTCAATGCATCTAAAAATTAAGCAATTTTTTAAATGGCATTTTATTTATTTAATTTTAAAATTTAATCTATGCAACACTTCAAGAAACAACTACATGGTGTTGTATATTAGGAACTGTTGACATTCTACTGAATTAAGTACAACATTTTGGTTTTTTATGCTTCTTGAGGTGGTAATGAGAAAAAAAAAGTTTTTAAAAAATGTGTGCCTTGCTGTATTTCTTATACCATTTATTAAAAAGCTGCTTTCACAGTGAAATTATGTTGGTTTGAAAGAAGGAAATAGCAAGGTAAAGATGTGTGAATAACTTCTGTATATATGTATAACCAAGTGCAAACATTGATGTATAATGACAGTATAAAATGCTTTCATGTTTGTGATGTCCAGTGATGTGGAAAATATAAGCCTTAAAACCATTAGATTGCATGGTAATTAGAAATGGCATAATAAACATAGTTTATTGGGGAAAAAAAAAAAAAAAGCAGAACTGGTGATCTGTTTTACCTGCGTTCCAAGAACAGAATGCTTTATCTAAGGACAGAAGAATGTGGTTTTGTTTGCAAATATTCCCTAGAGATACACAATTTCACAGCTGGTGAAGAATTGTATTACCTGGCTCAGAGGTAAAGAACCTTTTCATTAAAGATTCTGCATGTTTTTTGGGCCAAACAAGGAGACAGAAATATTTAGTAGTTTAAACTACTACACTGCCAACTGCAGTGGTGGCAATGATCAAGCACACTCTTATAGCAGATATTTTGTGTCTTTATCAATAACAGTTTGCTCTCTGATTCTTAAAATGCCATTCATTTACATAATTATATTGAATAAGCTTTATATAAAGATATATATGTACACTTTTACAGTTGGTTGTTTCAATTACTTAGACGGTACCTGTTGAATGATTTTATCTTGTGCTAGAACTATGTTGGGTGGCCAAAACAAGCCACACAGCTTTACAGCCTACCTCTGCAAACATGGCATTCATCTCCTAGAAACACTATTGGAAAGGGATGTCAGGGAAGTTAAAAGGCAAGGAATGCTCTCCCATACCACATTTCATCATTATTTTTCCAAGTACATAAATGTTTTTACAAAAAGCTTCAACATTCTTCTTCCTTTAAAAAAGTACATCACTTTGACAAGCTTAGCTAGTAGCTTAGAGGAACTGTACTGACCAGCTGATATATTAATCCAACACTGAAGGAACAGATATCTAAAAAAGAATGTTTTCCAAATTATTAACAGCTTCCTGTTATGGCAAGAAAAAAACTATTTATCTCTGAATTTAAATTTCCACTGCAGAGCCTTGGGTAGGCTATGATATAGCTAGGGTTGCAGAAATAACTTTTAGCTTAAAGAAAAGTGTAAATAGAAAGATGCAATTTGTAAAAGAGCCTTTTGAATTTGTAAAGTTTCTTGTGCTTGCATTCCTTGTGGTGTATAAATCTCATAGGATAATCTATAGTTACCAAAAATGTATAATTATGTATCTAAAGATCCCTTCAACTTATTATAAATACTTTTTGAATTGTATACAAAGTAATTTGGAATATAATTCCTAATTTTAGTAAAATTTTGACACTGGCAATTATGTTAATCTATTCATTATTTCAAACATTATTTTTAAAATTATCTTGATACGGGAGTTGAGTTTAGAATAATTATTTTTCTCTCCCTACCATTCTCTGATTTATATTGCATTTTTTTAAACTTACTTTGACTATAGTCATACCTTACACTATGATGACTGGAAAACTAATAAGTCAGAGGCTTTTCAGATCTGTCAACCCACTCAACAGACTGTACAGAACTCCATCAATTACTTGTACCATTCTATTAGGCCATTTGCCGCAAATTCACTTCTTTCCTAGGGGAAAACACTAGTACTTGTCAAATCAATAAACCACATATTCATCATACAATATCTGGAATATTATATAGCCACAACTCAAATTTCTGTGGTTCCTTCTTGAGGGATGTTGAACATTTTAATTTAACTAGTATTCCCAGATCTATATTATTTGTTCTCATCAGATAAAGTAATCATTTTTATTACTGTGATGCAAGAACCATCACTATCAACTATTCCTCTTTTGGAATGGTTAGAAGCTTTATCAATTTTTATTTTTACTCTCAGAATATATTTGACTTATCAATAAAAATTGATTTTTAAAGGAAAAAGAATCTCTGATATGTAGTCTGTAGGATTTGTAAATGTCTTAGTGTAGTTCATATGTTTATGGCCAAATTGTGCCTAGAACTTGCAAGAAGTTCTACTGCTAAGTCTCTAGAGACTTTTATATATATCTATATTGGTATAGTGTAAAATTCATGTTGCTGTACCAATATTACTTCTAAGATCAGCCCATACATAGATTCCTGTATAGATCCTTTTCCCTGCTGGTGAAATTCTCCTGTGCAGTAGAACCATGAAGCAAGTGTTCTGCAGCATTAATCCCCCCCTCAAGTTCCATAGGCTGCTTTTTATTCCACACACTCCTTGGCTCATGCTTGAACAACATCTGCAATATGTGAGGAGGCCATTTGACAGCAACGTCCCTGACACGTGGATCTCCCTTTCCTGCCTGCTTCACATTCCTTCCATGGAGAGCCAGAGCTCTCCAGCTCTAAGCAAAGGGAACACACTCTAAAACTGGTGGTAAAAAACAAAGCTGTGACTACGATTTAAAAGGTGTTCTGTAATCATAGTAGTTTTATGTATGCATAGCCTTGTAAACCATGTCCCCAGTCTTTCTCACATAATGGCTTGCCTTTTTCCCAAGGTAAGTCAAAGAGTTTTTATGGAATAGTGCCTCTGCAACTTTGTTACAGTTAGAGAAATCTAGGTGGCATCTCTATGCCCTTATGATTGTGTTGTTCATTGCATACATGTGTACATGTAAGTGTACAAACACAGGCACAGATACTGAAATTGTTCCTCTTTGTTTGTTTCACAATAATCTCAAATGAAGTCACAGTCAGATGGCATCTTAACCTTCCTCCTTGGTGACAGGATCTATGAATGACATAACCTCCTGCATCACATATTTTAGAATTTTAATCCAATTACCCTGTGTTGATCAAAACAACATATTTTGATACCACACCCATGTATCTGAGATACATACCAGATAAAGTGTATCTAGTAAAAGGTTTGGGTTAATTTTTATATTTTATTAATTTATTTATTTATAAGACATCAGGAATGATATTATAAAGGTTCCTGTGCTGCAGCGAATGGAGAAGGGGTTATTAATGTTTAGGCCACACTGTACTCATATTTACTTGAGAGGATTAACAGGGATGTCAAGTCCTCAGCCAAGTCAATAGCCTTCACTGACAAGTTTCTAAAACCTCATTCCTAATAAAAGCATCACTCTGAGAAGAATTTTGGCCAACAAATGACATCTGATCTATTGCCTTCAGTGCTGTGCGCCTATTTTTTCAGACTCACCCTGTCTTTTATACCTCTTCTACAAACCCAGGTCGCTTACATTTTTCATGTGACTGCTGTTTTCTTAGTAAATGCTTGTTCATCCCTGATTTTTATAAATTATTTTAAGGACTAAAGCATAAATGAACTTGGCATCACCTAGATCTGTGCACTGGATGAATTCTAAGTGCTTCAGTGCTTTAAAAATGGAATTTCCTATGCAATAGCAAGGAGCAGTACTTTATTTCTCAGCATTGGGGACATAAAAGCAAAATTAGAATTGTATGAATCAAAAATTTTGATGTAAAAATATTATTGGGATATTGTAGTTATTGTCAAGCTGGTCATTAAAAATATTAGAAGTACAGAATTACATCGTACTTAAAATGAAAATATATACAATGGGGAAGAACAATTAGGCAAGTAAATGGTTCTACCTCTACCTTACCCAGAGCTCGTATCTCTGTGACATTCTGGGTTTGCAAATGGAAGTGAAAATAATTTTTAAAAACACCTGCAACTTTAAAAAGATTTTACCTTTCTTGTAATTGCTGTGGTAATGTTTTAAATGCAGCAAGGATCCAATTGTAGCATTTTCCAAAGAAACATGAAAGTGACAGGGAAACATATTTGACAAGATTTCAAGCAATAGTAAAAAATCACAAATCATTCTTGTAGTTCATTTGCATAACGGAAAAAAAAACAGGCTTTGGAAGAACTAATACAAAGCATCAACTGTCTACCCCAAATCTATCCCTTTTTTTAGGGGTAGATAAATGCTACTGGAAATAATGTGCCCTCAGATGAGATGGTATAACAAATTTTCAAACAGGCTACTCTATACCTATATATATTCCTGAACTTCTGCTCTGGAGGTCTTAAACCAAAATTCTGATGCCAGAACTGCATTTACAGGACATGGGGTTTGTTGTTTCTTCCATACCAAATTTGAGCTGAGAGACATCTCTGTTTAAGCTGGAAAATGAAGTTGTAGACAGTAGATTTTACATAATAAAGAGTGGCAAAAAAAAACCCAAACCAAACCAAACGAAAACAAAAAAAACCCAACAACAACAAAACAAAACAACAAACAAAAAAAAGGGAAGGAAAGCAAAAAAAACCAACAAAACAATCTTTCTGTAAATCCTGGTGGTCTCCTACCAGCAGTTTAATCAAGAATACTCTAAGCTTTGTAGAATTATGATAGTTCTATTAACTGACCATTATTTCTCCTGACATATTGATGCGAGACAGATCTATGTCTCTTTCTAGTTTTTGCTTTACTTACCTCAAACTAGGGTTTTTAGAAGTGCTGAAAAACTTATGGAAGTGTATTTTCAATAGTGTATTTCAATTAAAATCATATAATGAATCAAAAAACAAACAACCCCACAGCTCTGTTGGATTGTAGAGCATCTGTGCCAGCCCAGCTGATCAGTGATGCTTTTGGCCATATTTTGTAGAGGCAAAGTTTTCAAAAACCTTTTCATGCACACAGAAGTATATTTTCCACTATTAACATAACTGCTAAAGAAAGCTCCCCCTGTAAGGGCAACTTGCCTTAAATGAGAAGATAGATATTTCTCAAATCTATTCCTGCATCTCTTATCCTTTGGTTTTCTGAGCTGAATATTTCACAACTTCTACCTTTTCTTCCTGCAAAATTCAGCAACTACAAGAAGGGTTTGCAACATCTGTTTGTAACAGGCAAATTATAGGTAATATTTTGAAAGGAGGGCAAGTGGCAGGCAGAGCAATAGGAGCTTGGTGTGCAGAGAATGTAGCTGGTAGATATGCAATGCAGCACCTGTGCCAGCAAGACTAGAGGGAGGATTTGGATCTGCAAATGTCATGCTGGCTGATGACTGAAAAAGAAGAGAGAAGCTGAGGAGGAGGTGGAGCTTCAAGGATGGTTGATAGAAACAAGCTCTGGTAAAATATTTGTAGAATGATAGGAGTATACACTGTATTGAAACAGATTTATCTCTATTGCTAGACTTGTTATTGCAAACTGTAAAGTGATGCTATTCATGAATACTCATTTTTCTGAATCTGCTGTTCAGTATGCCAGGCATATCAATCAGATGTACCATTGTCAGTTAATTAACATTTGATTGCATTAAACATAGGGTGTTGAAGAGGAGATTTCTTCTCGGAGGGGGAAGGGTGTGAGCTCTTTGAAGGAGGAGGGATGTGTTCTTAATAATTATCATCAATTGTGAGTAAAGTAAAATTGAAATCTGTGTGCACATATTTCTGAGCCACTTGCCACTCTTATGGCCACAGTAAGAGGGGAAGATAAAGGCAGTAAGGCAGTATCAGCACCTTACTCCATAGCCATATATTCTGCATATTGGATTGTCATATGTAGAAGAGCATCTGGAAATGCAAATGTCATCATATTAGACAAGTGTAGAAGAAGAAAAGGGCAAGGGCAAGGGCAGGAAAGGAAAGGAAAGGGCAGGAAAGGAAAGGGCAGGAAAGGAAAGGGCAGGAAAGGAAAGGGCAGGAAAGGAAAGGGCAGGAAAGGGCAGGAAAGGGCAGGAAAGGGCAGGAAAGGGCAGGAAAGGGCAGGAAAGGGCAGGAAAGGGCAGGAAAGGGCAGGAAAGGGCAGGAAAGGGCAGGAAAGGGCAGGAAAGGGCAGGAAAGGGCAGGAAAGGGCAGGAAAGGGCAGGAAAGGGCAGGAAAGGAAAGGAAAGGAAAGGAAAGGAAGGGAAAGGAAGGGAAAGGAAGGGAAAGGAAGGGAAAGGAAGGGAAAGGAAGGGAAAGGAAGGGAAAGGAAGGGAAAGGAAGGGAAAGGAAGGGAAAGGAAAGGAAAGGAAAGGAAAGGAAAGGAAAGGAAAGGAAAGGAAAGGAAAGGAAAGGAAAGGAAAGGAAAGGAAAGGAAAGGAAAGGAAAGGAAAGGAAAGGAAAGGAAAGGAAAGGAAAGGAAAGGAAAGGAAAGGAAAGGAAAGGAAAGGAAAGGAAAGGAAAGGAAAGGAAAGGAAAGGAAAGGAAAGGAAAGGAAAGGAAAGTTGAGTTAATGTCTACAGGACATATCTATAGCTATTTGATAGCATTTTGTAACATGACAGACATGATAGTATTCAAAATAATGAATGGTTTGGTTAAGACAAATCTGTCTTTTATCTTCTCCCAGCCACATAATACCAAGTCACTCACAGAAATGGATTGGTAGTGAATTTAGACATGATGGAAGGAGATACTATATTCCTTTGCATTATATATAATTAATCTGTGGGATTTTATTTCTACAAGAAATTACGGAGTCAAATAGCTTAGTGGGATTGTAAAGGAGTCTAAACATAGAATAGGCAGCTGTGCTAAGATAGCAGGTTAGTCCAAACTAATGACATTGGAGAGCAACCTTCATTCTCCATGATGAAAGCTGTCATGCTCTGAAAGAGCAGGGGGAATTTTCCAAACCCAAATTAAAAATGGCCAAAGGAAGATGGAAGATTTCTGCCTTTTCTGAGGCAATCAAAATGGGGCACTGACAGGCACAAGGCACACACATAAAAGCATAGAAAATGCCTGTGTGTCTTTTCTTTCCTCTTCATTCCCCTGTTAAGAATGAAGATGTGATGTCAGAAACAAATTAATTTGATTGCTTGACAAGTTATCATGCTGCAGCACAAGAAATTATCTCAAACATGACTGTGGATAACTGTAACCAGCTTTCCATATGCCATATGAAACATATGCATGGTGACCCAGAAGGAGTTAACTGTGATAAATTATATTTCAATAAAGAAAACACCCATATTTCAGACCAGTTGGGTAACAATATTTCAGAAGAATAACCCTTATTTAATCATATACTTTGATGGAGGAATGCTCATAAGTGCATCAGCACAATTCAATTCTTTCCACGAGACTGACATCTTAAACTGCTCTACACAATGAATCACCTTGTCAAATATAGTGCAAAATGGAAAACCTGTTTTCAAACTCATCTGATATAATGACATTTACAACAATATGTTTGAGATGATAAACCAACAATAATAATTCTATTTCTCTTAGAATTCCATTGTACTTTGTTTGGGTTGGTTGTTTTTTTTTTGGGGGGGGTGTGTGTTTTTTTAACTTCATCAAAATTTTATACCAGGACTTTTACTTTATGGGTCTAAAATAAGCCAAGAAGGAAACCACATTTTGCATACAACTGGAACTCTTAATTTTAACATTTTCTTAGAACAAACTAGTTTCAGTTGCAAGACAACTTGTATATATCCTCATCTGAAGATTCAGGTCATTTTTTAAGAACATTATATGTATGTCAATTATTTTCTTACGGTTTTTCAATGGTGATCAATAATATTTGTTTCCTTATTCTTATCATGACAGTAAATACATTAATTAAATACTTCTGAATGTATTTCCTTAGTTTAGTGAAATAAAAAAGACTATATTAAGAAAATCCATGTTAATCTTAGAAATCTATATTCTAATAATTGTTTTTTAAAATATGGTCATGAAGTCTGTGAAAAGATAAAAAAGAAAGCTGTCTCAGGAACATCCTTCCAGTAGCTCTTGCCACTACCAGAATAATGTTCTTGGCTGGCTCTCTCTCACCTACAGCCACTGGCATCTCTGAACAGGGAGATTTCATCCAGCTCGTCTAAAAAAAAGGTTTGATGAGATATTTTTAGAGGTATTAGAACTGCAGTTATTTACTATCTACAACAAACACATATTGATCTAGGGCTGCAAAAAAAAATGGGCCTTTGGGGAAAGTCTTGACTTTCAATACTGAATACGTGTGTTGAGCTGGAAAGCAAAGGCTTAAGGATGTGGGATAAACTTTCCAGACACTCTGGTGAACAGCAGCTGACAATCTTTAATAGGAAGAAATGAGACAGATCAGGTGCTCAGAAAGTAGAATTTGATAACTGATATATATGAGCCAGCACATGGAGAAGAGAGGATTTTTCTGAGGCTTCTGCACAACAAAAAAAAAACCACTTCTCAAGGTAGGTGTGGGCTACTAACAAAATTATTGGAACTGTTACAGCTATATACTTGCAGCTAAGATGTTCCCAGTTGGTAAATATATCATTCTTAAAATATTATCAGTTTGGACAAAAATATACTTATGCTTCATCATCAGATCAAGGGAGGTCCTCCTCCCCCTCTACTTGGCCCTGGTGAGACCTCACTTGGAGGTGTGTCCAGTTCTGGGCTCCCCAGTTCAAGAGGGACAGGGATTTACTTGAGAGAGTCCAACAGAAGGTAAGAGGATGGTTAAGGGACTGGAACATCTGCCTTATGAGGAAAGGCTAAGAGACCTGGGGCTTTTCAGTGAGGGTTACAGAGCACTGGAACAGGCTGCCCAGAGAGGTTGTAGAGTCTCCTCTGGAGACTTTCAAGACCTGTCTGGATGCCTTTCTGAATGACCTGCCCTAGTTGGTTTTGGTTTGGTTTTTGTCCTGGTCTGGGGGGGTTGGACTTGATGATCTTTGGAGGTCCCTTCCAACCCCTAATATTCTCTGTTTCAGTGATTCTGTGATTCATTACCAATGGGACCTCATACCAAAATGTCCAGATTAACATCTTATTTAAGTTATTTTCCCCAACGCCACTTCTTTTATTACTATACTGTTGCACAAAAGGTGACAACAGACTAGATTTTGGAAGAGTATTCCTTATTTAAAGGGGAAAAAACCAGCAACCCACTAACAACTCCTTGCTACTCCTACTCGCAAATAGACACATGAACTTTTCTCATCAGCCAAATTTTAAAAGAAGCAAAATCACATGGTATACAGTTCTTCAATTCACACCCATCCACATTTTAAACCAGGTCTGAATTCCTAAAATGTAATTTTATTCTGATAGTATTAGTGAGTACAAGCCAAGCTGTTTCTACGGAAGGATCCATAAGTACTGATTCTGATAAGGGAGCTCTTGCAGTTTCATTTCTAGCAATGCCTGTGCCATAATGCAGGGTACAGACCCTCATTGTCTGTTTTGCCTATCAGGAAATTCTGTTCTCAGCACAGAGGACATGATTAGAATGAAAGGGGAATACTCCCTGAGTATTTCTTTCTTTGCAGTGTTGGAAAGTGGAAGTTGGATAGTGGGGTCTCGTATTCACCAGGGCAAAGCAATGTATAAATACACATGTAAGTGGTGATACAAGTACGGGAAACTGGATCAGACTAGGAAATAGTTGCTTAAAAAGGCAGTATTGTTATGGTGTAAAAAAAATGCCACAGTGGCCCCATAAATAGCCGGTCTTTCTGCAAGATACATTTCCCTTACAGTGTTGGAAACCAGAAGCAACTAATGTGAATTCATTAAGGTGTTAATAAAGTGGAATGAATCTGCCTAAGGAATCAGAGGGCCAGCACTTCTTTGAAGTGTGGCAAATGATTGAAAAAAAATTTGCAGCATCTTCATTTATATAGCTCAAATCCTTAAACATGTTTACATACTGCACACTTTAAAAAGTTATTATTTTGGTACTATAGTGGTTTCATCCAGCCTATACCTCATCATATGTCAATCGTACTGTTAAAGTAACAAGCTGGCATTTTAAAAATTATATGCTTGCTGTGGTGTTGCATTTTACTTGCTACTTCTATGTCAGACAGACAAAGTTTCATTATTTCTTTCTGTATATACAAAGCTGTTTCAAGGTCCAGTTAGAAATAGAAGTTTTTAAACTTAATTTATTTCATAAACAAATATTTACATGTTATTGTTGTGAATATCTTTGGAAACAGCAAATAATAGTTACTTGAATTTGAGTATTGAGTTCTCTAAAAAAACACACACTTAAAAAGAAAAACAAATGTTGGCATTCTAAAGAAATTCAACCAGTCATATAATGCATTAACTAGCTACATGTTTTAATTTGTGTGGCAACTTGTCACTATTGCTGCCAATACACGATTTTGCAGAATTCAGATCCCTTTCACAATTAAAGTTGCTGACTGCTCAGTGCCATAGCAAATGATGAGTTGCCTTCCAGCACTGGCTTCTTGGTAGCATACTATGTGTCCTAAGATATAAACATGAAAAAAATAAAGTAATGACTGGAAAAGATCTTAAAACTCAGATAAATCCGCTAGATTAGGTGACAGAATGGAGCCTGGATTTGAATTCCTGGATGCTTATGTGAGACTAAAATTTTAATTTTCTATTATTTTTAAGACAGAACAATGGAATAAGTATTGCACTATGACTTAAGAATATTTTCATAAGACAATGCTGAAAGGCTTAGTTTCCATTAGTGGAAAACCGAATAATGTTTTTATATATGTATTCCTCTGTGTATTTCTAGTGCTTTTATATGAATTCTGTACAGCTGAATAATTTAGTGATTCTAAAAACTTACTTTTCCTGTCTCAAACGGGACTCTTTGCTCTCACCACAGCTAGACAAGTTCATACTTTTGCAGAGACCAGAAAACTCTTATCCCTTTTCCCATTTTAAAGGCACAGAAAGCTGAAAGCAAACACACTGGAGAAAACCTAAAGTGTGTCTCACAACAGGGACTAGTATCGGGGCTCCACAAGAATAGCAGAAGGATGACTGTCTTTTCTCACACTGGAGCAACCTTGTATTTTCTTAAAATCAAGTTTAATAAGGCCAATATCCAAGTTCTGAGGTTGCCCAGAGGAAAGGGTTTGTCAGACTACAATCTGTGTGGAAAAGTTATTCCTTGACCTTTTTTGCCACTGTATGTCTATGGCAGCATAGGGAGGTCAAAAGTGCACTAGTTGTTAGCACCAAAGATGAAGCTTAACCAGACACTGAGAGCAATGATTTTCAAACGGCTCCATTTGCAAGACAAGAAGTGTATCCTTTGCAGAGCAAGGGAGATGAAAGAGATTATTTTCTAGGGGTCACATTTGTTCTTCCTTTCTGACCTCTCTCAAGATTGCAAAAGCAGCAGCAAGAGTTTTCTATAGCAAAGAGGCACTAAACGGGCCCATTCTTTCCTCATCTCTGCTACTTTTCTAGCGGCAGCCATGCTCTTTTCTGCTCTCCCCTTCCTTTTCCTTCCCTTCCCTCCCCTTCCCTTCCCTTCCCTTTTCAAGACCTTCTTAGAACCTGGAATTGTCTGAGCTATGGTTTGGAGCTCATGCTTGTTTCCTGTACTCTCTCCCCCTGTTTCTGTCAATACTACCAGTATGGAAGCAGCATGGATCTGCCAGTATGGAAGCAGCATGGACCTAGCCATGGATCTGTGAGGTTTTGTATTTCCAGTTTTTTCCCTCTGGTTTTATTGACTATAGGTTGAAATAATCTTTTCTGCTTTAAGATCTGGGCACCATAAACTCAACTCCATTCAAGGTGCTGGTGCATTTCAAGGCACAGGTGGGTTGCAATGCCATCTCTATTCCATCCCTCCTTTGGGAGGCCCCATTCCACCAGGGTACAAATACAAGATCCTGCATGAATAGGTACTCAGTTCTGAAGATACTGCAATGATGCTATAGCAATTTATAGAAGCATCTTGGCTGATTTTAAACTACTTCTTTGATTTATCTTAGAAACAGGAAAAACACATCCAAAAGCTGTTCTAGCTCTAGAATGTTGCAGTTTTGAGCTTGAAATAAAAATAAATTTTTGACATATCACTGAAGTCTTCAAGTTATCATACATTGATAAAATGAATTGTCATTCAAAATAATGTGCCTTTTTTTAATTAGTGAGTATGAAACTCATCACTTCTCAACTCTTTGATAAAAGATCATGATGGTGGATTAATCAAAGGGTTATTACAAGGCACAGTGTGAAGTAGTTACTGATTTTGTACTTCTTTGCTGTGACCCAAAAATCAAGTTTGACCTAATTTTTCAACATCAGGGAGGAAGGAAAGAGAAATTCTATGCAGAGGTAACTTGGAATTGACTGGAAATATGAGATAAAACTCTCTGAGTTACCACAAAAAACAAACAAACAAACAAACAAAAAAACCCTAAACCTCCAAACAACCAATAAAAAAAACCCCAACACAACAAACAACCAAACCAAACGAACACAACTATTGGTTACATTTTTGAATACTCCCATCTTGACAGAGTAGTTCACAATCCAGATGTCACTTGACATGAACATCTCTGCAGTGGGAAGCTCAAATTATGGCCAAACACATCAAAGCAATGCAAAAATTTTTAAAAATACAGTAGGTGAGTCAGCTATAAGGCTAAGAAAAGAGAAGAAATTCTGACAGTAATGGGCTACATTGTTTAGCTTCAAATGGGATTTCATGCACCTCAACAAAGCTCTCTATCATAGCAATGGATTCTGTGGTTATTTTTCTTATGACTTTAATTTATGTTTTACTGTCAGTCACCAATGTTTGTTTAACACGTAGAATAGTTCTTTTTAAACATTCCCTCAAGCTACTTGGCTAGACTTGCAATCCATTGGGTGCCTCAGAGGATAAATTATTGAAATCTAAGCATATTAATACCTCATGCTCATTCCCATGGCTAATGCACAATTTTGCAGTTGGAATAAGAGTTTTAAGCCAAAATTTTAAGCAATGGAAAATTTTGCCTGTCTTATAAAGTAAACAGGTTTCAGTTGCCTTTTCAGTTCTGGAGGGGCCCTTGAGAATCCTTTAAGGCAGAAGGAATGGGCTGGTCACCCCACTTTTCAGTAACTAAAACTCAAGCAGGCCAACTCCCTAGTTAAAAAGATAATGTAGGAATGGGGAAGTTTTTTAAAGGTATTTTGTCTTATTCTTGAGTATCTTCACAAAAGATAATGTTCTTCTGAAGTGAATAAAACATCATCTTTAATGGGACAAAGCTGTCATTACTTTATTCCAGTTTCTGGGCTAGTTCAAAACATCATTTTCCTGATAGAAAATTTCTTCTAATTTATTTGATTTTGTATGAACAAGAATCTTTATCAACAAGATACTGGCAACAGTTATTATACATAAAGTATTTTATACCCATAGCACAGCATCTTTCTGTCTTGTTTAATCAAAGATACTAAATGGAAGATAAATATCTTCAGCTCTGCAGGTGCCACATTTCCTTGATTCTATTAACCCTTGCCTTCTCTAACAATTGCACCCTACTTTTTCCTGACAACAGCAACTTGTTGTCTCACCCCTTACAATTAATGTTAACAGCTCTTAAGGTATGGCATTCAACACCAAGGCTGACAAAAGAACAGTCTCTTTTCCCCTTATCCTAGATTGGTATCTTCAAAGAAGTCTTAGAATTTCACAGTACACCCATGAAGGCTTAAACCCCCCCTATAAATACTCTCTCATTTTGCTTCAAGAAAACAGTGAGAAAAAATAACAGAAACTAATATATTTTTGCAAAACCATTCTCTGAATAGAGAACTACCCCTGCTGTAGGCACAGTTGGTTCCCTCCCAACCCACTGCATCCCTAAAAGCAAGAAAGGTCATTAGTGCAAAACAACTGAATGTATGTCTCAAAGTTTGGAGGTCTCAATCCATATCTGAATCTTAAAACAAAAGAGTCATTTTCAGAAATTCTCATTAGCCCCAATTTAAATTACAGCTGTCATATTAGGCCATGCAGATTGAATTTAGGCTCCTAAACTTGAAATAGCTAATTTAGGTGTCCAAGGTAATTAAATCTGATTCTCTGAATGCTTTGTAGAGCTGTTAGAAAACTTTTACACAACAAGGGAAAATATTCAATTTATCTTTCAAAAGAAAAACTATTTGTGGCCTTGCCTTTCCTGTTCTCTCTCACTCTCTCCTTTTACACTTTTAAACTCAAAGATCATCCTTCGTTTTAGCAATGGAGTGTTAAGCAAAATCAACATGTAGCGCAGCAATACTGTAATACAAACTGACTGTGCTTCCAGCAATGAGTACAAAACACTGTATTTAGCAGATTTTTTTCTCCCTCTTAAATCTTCTGCAAAGCACATTTTAAAGAGCAGGCATGACCTGGCTTATTGTGCTCAGCATCGTTTATAAACTCAGCACAGCTTTGGAGAAAAAGTACAAAAAATATGTTTCTGCCTTTACAAATCAGAAAGACACAAGAATAGCACAGAGATTGATATGAACGTTATGGATGTATGTTATGGACCAGAACCAGGATGTGTGTTAGGTTAATTAATGCAGAAATAGCTGAGTGACAAATAGCAATGATTAATTTAATAGAAAAAGAAGTTATGCAAAATGTATCAATCTAATGAAGATCCTACTGCAATTATTTCCGTGTGCTTGCTAAATCTTTCAAGATCCAGGTGCTCTTCCAATAACTAATTGCATAACTTACCACACTTCTCTGATTTAACTTTTAATTACTTGCTTTGGAAAAAGGAAGCACTCAAGTTGGTTTGGGTAGTTTTTCAAATACAGAGGTCACAACTTACATTATCTTTTCATTATACATTACTTTCCAGAAAGTTATTCATTCCACAAAACTCTATATAACTGGCCATTCTGCACCCAGGAGGGTTACTGTTGGAATGACTGGCATGCAGTAAGCGAGAACTGAAGTATGTTGCCCAAGTAATGCAGACTTCGTGCAAAGAATCAGTGATCTGATATCTATTTTGATAACATACTCTTACAAAAGCAAAAGCATGATATGATACTTGAAATGAAATTGGTAAGACTGCTTCTTCTGAAAGATAATAAAGGTGTTTGAGTTTGAAACATATATCATATGTACATTTGCATATAAAATACCTCATTGATTATAACCATTTATGTATGGTCTATATTTACAGGAAAGGCTAAGAAAACAGAAGGAACATGCATTGTCTTCATACAGACAAGTGCCATTTAATTTTCTAAGACATCACTTGATGGCAGTGATGTTGATGCTATAGTTAAAATATGCTTGGAGCAAACTTAAACGTTCAAAGTGGTTTTGGTTAGAATTCACTAGGGGATGATAGTACACCTTTAAAATCTCCTAAAGGAGGATTTAAAGCTAAGTCTTTCGTACTACGTGACTATATAGTTAATTGAGTGTCTTAACTGGTGCAGGGCTATGCTCATAGTCTTCTTCCTTGTGAATATTTAATAATTCAACAGGCAGGACTAACAAGAATTTCCCTTCCAAAATCCTTGCAGTCTTGTGGCAATAGCATGAGCCAAACAGTTAAAAGTGAAGGATGAAGTCTCCTCAGGTGGAGTAAACTGTCTCTCATATTTGAGAAATGCTCAAGATGTTGTATATAGGAGGGTGTTTTCTTTTGACAGAACACCAGTCATCAGAATGGTTGCTGAGTCTTTAGGGGAAAAACACTTTCCCAACAAATCATAAAGCATCTTCAGTTTAGCAGGATAATGTATAAAACTCTCTCCCTTGTTTTGGGAAGACTTTACTTGAAAGGTATTTCTTCGGTATGTGGTCAGGCTATTAGCTGAAAATACTTCCAACTTTTTCTTCAAAAATTGTGAATGTATTCAATAGCATTGTGATTATTCTTTCACTGTACCTTTTCCAAAATTAATACCTACATATTGTATCCATATGAAATAACCTGTTTTTGTTGAATAAGTAAAACAAATTACTGTTTCTTTCTCCAGTAAAGTGGTGGGAATATTTTTTGTTGTTGTTGGCTTGGTGGTTTTTGTAGTTTTTTTTTAATTTAATCACTTCTTCTGACAATGCAAAGAGAACAAATCTATCTTTCTGGTATATTCAGGAAACACTATGTAAAAGATTTTTAGATTGCTTTGAAATTCCTATTCAGAGCACCAGTTCATATGTGATGGTGCACTACCACAGTGTCAAAAAAAAGTGATGTAAATTGAATGATCTTGCAGCTTAATGGAACAACATAAGTTAATCATCTGATTCAGCTGGTGGCCTGCCTAGATATAAAAGCTTCTCATGGAATTTGTATATAAATTCCACATTCCTGGTACCAGAAGAATAATATTTACTTCACTGCAGTTAGCCTCTTTAACAGAAGGAGAAATAAAGCACAAAAATTAGCATTGGGGAATGAATACATGAACAGTTGTACTGAACCTATATGAGGTGAGCACTGACAGACCAGCTATAAACAACATTCAGTAATAAGAAGTGAGTTTTAAGTTAATGTTTCTTGGCCTGTTTTTGAGGAAGGCTATGTCAACGATCTTAATGGCAGATGTAGGCTCTGCTCTTTTAAATCACTCTGGCCATAAATAAGAATCTGTCTGCTTGGACATCTTCACTGGATTGGGACCACTAAGTGTTGTATTTTTGCTGGAAAGCTTACGAGACACTTCAAACTGTAAATCTGAATACATTTGGATACCAATCAGGCACTTCTAACACCAGCAAAACTCTCACTGACTTGAAGGGAGTTTTGTCTGTGTAGAGAACAGGATTAGTCCCTCACATAGTTATTTCCTCAGAGAATATATCACTGGAATAAATTATTCTGACTTTAACATTATTTACTCAAAATAGTTTTCTTCTATTTGGTATTTCCATACGCATATAAACTCTCCGTGCTATCAGATACATCTCAAATCCGTTTACTTAAGGAGCTTAATTCCGCCTTTACACCTACATCATATAGCTCAAACCTTGGCCCCTGGCCTATCATGACACTACTTCCCAGATTTTTTGTCACGATATTATTTTATCATTAATGAGAATAACCGACATCAGAACAGCTGTGGCACAGCTACTTCTGAGAACTGTGTGATGACAATACTTTAAGTTCACTTGATGGGAAGCATAGCAGATTCTGTAGAACTGGTGTATTTATATATGATGGGTGATTTCCCTGCACTTCCTAGCTGATGCCTTACAAAAGGTAATTAAATAAATTAAATTCAATCCTGTCTTCCTTGGCAGTCTCAATCAACAGAGCTCTTTTCAAGACTATAAAAATTAAAGCCATGATAGAAAAGATCTGGTACCACAGGTTAAAAGCTACAGTACTTAAAAGTCTTATGTGGATAGAGATTCAGAGGACTGAACTAATACCATAGGAATGCAGAGTTTCAAACTCCAGGAATAATCTTCACTTCATAAATACATGAGGAATTTAGAGTTAATACCATGGGTTTCATCCAAATCTAGAAAGGACAGAGCAACCATTGCAGAGGTCTCCAATCTGAATGCCGGTTTTGCTTTGAAAACAGTCAATTCAGTCAGTGAATTGGATGAGTAGTAAAACCGAACAACAGCTACTAATTCTACTATGTAGATCAAGACAGGATCTCAGCCTCTGAATGATACCTTTCAAAAGTACTACTTCAGTATGAGAACAGATTATTTGTTTCATGTCATTCTTTGAAAAGCATAGGTAATGGGAAAGCTGTACAAGTTAGGAAGTAAAAGTTTTGGAATGTTATGAATGCTCAGTGTCTTTCCTACACAATGGCATATATCTATATGTACCCTCAAAACATGACTGTCAAACTCAATCTTAACAGAAAAGTTAAATGAGTGGTTGCATATGCACCAAACTCCAGTGCTATAGTATTTATTCTGGCACATCCACCAAACTCCTATGCTTATCTTACTATATCAAAGATGGTTCCCAGAGCAAAATTATGCAAAACTAAATGAAAATATTAGTTGATGCGTACAGGATGAAGAATAACTTCCCTGAAATTCAGTCCCTCTTTAAGAGGTTTTTACCTCTGCCAGAAGTGCCTATAACAAATCCCTACTCATTTCCTTTCCAAGCTTCCTGAAAATCTTAGTTGGAGGCCCTCTGGTTTCATTTTCTGGGGACAGGCCAAGAAAAGAACACTTGAGCTTTGCATCATCTTGCTTCACACATGCAATCAATACCTATCATTGCCCTATAAGCTTTACTCAGCTGCATCATTTCATCTGTCCAGTCTGTAATGGCATTTGTTCTACACTGCATTTTTTTTCTTCCTGTGGAAAAGTAATTACATCACGCAACTATTGTTCTTCTGGTGCTAGGCACTTTATATTTCTGCTGGAATTTCAAGAGAAGCAGTGTAAACATCAGCCACAATTACTTAAAATAGTCAGTTTTCAAATGCTTTGAACCAGAAGTTGGACTAACTCATATGAGATGGCTATCTTTGATAGCCTAGCAAACACCATTTGCTGAAGAGTTTTGTGAGAAAAGTACACTGTAGCTAAAAAAGCCAACACTGACACTGGTTTAAAATATATATGCTTATTGATTCCCTTCTGGTTGTGGCAAAAATATTGCACTCTTGACAGCAAGAGACTAATAAGATCTGTGTAGCATATTCTTTCCTGTGATAAATTATTACAGATGGGTATTACAGCAATAATGTCCAAAAAAAATTACTGGACCAGTGCTTTCTGCAAACATATAGGCATACATCAGCCTTTCTGATACTTCCCATCTTCCTGAAATCTGAGCCAACCTGTTGTGAGGAGTGTCTTGGTCTACATGGGGTCAGGGGAAATTCTGAAAAAATAATGTAAATAGAGTTCTTTCTTTGCCTGTTTTTCAAAGCTAAAAGTGAAATCTTTGTGTTCTCTACATGTAGCAGAATCTTTCACATAAATGAGCTCTGCAAGTGAGGAAAAAAAGAGACACAAGGGAAACTGTGGAGAAGAGCAGGCATGAAGGTTACAACCAGTCAGAATTAATGTACACATTAGGACATACTGCACATTCCTTGAACTTCACTTCCTACTGGTCTCAGAAGTACTTCCTGAATTCAGATCCACAAGAGTTTTGTTACAGTAATCAGTACTACTTCCTCATGAAATCATCAGCAAATATTTCATGTGATCCTATTAAAAGATAATTTAGAAATTGAGACATACCATTCCATGTCCTAAACAGGTTTCTAATTAATTAAAGTGCTAGACCAGTTAATGTTTCATTATACTATGGAGAGGACTCTAAATGGAACCTCAATTAAACAAGTTTTTTACACTAAATCCATCAACTTCCACAGTTCAAATAAAAGGAGAAAGATATGACAAAGACAAAAAGGAGAGACTCAAAAGAATGCTAACACAGGAAACACAAAATGTGAGTTTGCAATAGGGTAAATAATTTTCTATAACCACTTCCCTGTGACAGACTCCTATTGATAGCAAAAGACACCAGATCTGCATTTAGTAGTGCTTATATTACATTAAGGAAATCTGCAGAGACATGGTTTCATGGTTGCATCACTTAACGTTGTTTACAGAGACAAGTGCAAGATAAATATCACAGTTTTCTGCACTCTTGCTGACATGCTTAGTGGTCAAGAATTAGCTGCTACATCTCTCTGTTGTTTCCTTACAAACTTTATAGCCTCACTTTGTTGCAGATAACTCATATTTAAGACTATTCATACATATTCTAGCATTTTCATTTGGATTCAAAATGTGCTTTTGAATGGTAGCTCACAATGCTTTGGTTTCCCAGGCTTTGGTTCCCACTGCAGGTAGTCTCAAAGCATGCAGTCTGTAGTGCTCTGAGTTAAAACATTTCTAAAATTCTGCCTCAACAGTAATGACCTTTAATGTACAGGAGCTCTGACACACAGCTTTGAGGTAGAGGACAAGAATTTTTTAAGTTTGAAAGAATCCGTTTCCCACCCTCCAGATGGATATACATCAGAAAATGTATGGTATGGATGCTGGATCCTCAGCAGCAGCTCTTCTCCTCTACAGATCTTAGGCTGTGTTTGCAGGATGAGTGGCGCAGCCAGGATAATAAGATTTGTAGAGGAAAACAATTCAAAACAGAATGAAGAAACTTCTGACTTATATGATTTTTTGGTTGCTGATTTGACTTTTACTGAAATAATGACAGTCTCACCACTGATTTGAGAGCTGATTCTCTGTGTCTAATGAGCTGTAATTAAAAATAACAAACACTCTCCTCTCCCTTCCCAAAAACATGCCTGTTACTCATCTGAAAGCTTGCTCTTCTCAATTTGGTAATTATCCCTACCATATTTCATTATTAATTTTTTCCTCAAAGGACGACTGCTAAAAATTAGGAGGTTGTATCTGAGTTACAAGGTATTCACAGGCTGCTTAATCTGCTTTGCAATTTCAAAAGGACAGTTGTCTTCACCTGCCTGGCAGCCACACATAAAACTCATGAGGTAAGTTTAGTGTTTGAGCTCTGCCAAGAGGGACAAGAAGTCAAGACCAGAGTCCTGTTATTGCACAAAATACGGTGTGAACATATAAAAAACATCAGCTAGGATTTGTGTCCTAATCAAGAGCATCTGCTGACAGTGGGGAGTCAGTCAGACCGACTGTCAGAAATTCATTTTTTTCTCACAGGGAGGGAGTTACATTACTTTCAATAAGCTTTCTACTCACACCCATTGAAATCATGTTCTACAATAGTTTGTTGACTAATGTTGCTTTCCTAAAGTCTTGTTATTTTAATGTGCCATATATTTTCTTAGTGTCTCCTGAGTTACAAATTAGGAAAGAAAGAAACCAATCAGACTAGGAGGACTTGCCCAGCATTTACAACAGGATGCAAGATCCCCTGCCATCATGGGTAAAATTTAGGCAATGACTTGTGCTCCATGATTCCAGAGCTCAAGTACAGTCACTCCTGAGGATGCCCATGTGATTGACATTTTTAAGTCAGATTTTAATGCTACAAAGAAAATAGTAGAAGCAGACTGCTTGCAATCCTCTGTGGTTTTGCCTTCCTTTTGGCGGGTGGGGTTTTTTGTTTATTTGTTTGTTTTGAAGATCCACAATAAGTGCTTTTCACTTCAGGTTTTTTTACTGAAAGGGAAGGGAAGGGGAATCCTAGATTACCACAGAAATCTCTTATGCTAGCCCTTGTATAACTTCATTAATGATCCCAAAAAGGCAGTAAACAGAACTACTAATTTTCATAAATGATACTGGATAGGGAGGAGCAGCCATTACTTGTGAGGAACAGAGAAGCAATAGCAGAGGAAATCTAGAAAAATGAGATTTGTGAATAGAAAGTAATCAAATCAGATTCAATCGCAAAAACTAAAAGGTAACATGATTAGTACATTACTGCTGAATGCCCTAAAGCTAAGAAGGAGACCTAAGACAGTTCTTTGAATAAGATAGTAAGTTACAGTGCCAGTGAGATAGATATGAAGATGCCATTTGATAGACTACAAAAATAGGAGCACTGCAAATGTGGCCTCTTTGTGCGTGCCTACAGCATCAGGAAGCCAGGAGGCAACGTCCTTATAAAATAACTGATTCAAAGCCCACTGAAGCAAATGGAAGGACTCCAGCCCTTGTCAATAGGCTTGGATCAGGCTCTAGGCATGTCTGTGTGAAGTCACTTGGAACATTGCATTCCCTTTTTAGGCACAACCATTACCACAAAGACACTGAGAAACTGAATGAACGCCAGAAAACTCTGCTACCACAAGCATAGAGACTGGAAAGACTGAATTCAGGGTGGATTGATTTAAATCAGCACACAGGAAGTTTGGATTTGTACCATTAAGTATCGTCTTGTTGTGCATTTGTACTCTATTTTCCTTAAAGAAAAGTTGATTCTTTCCAATGAATGAGCAGTAAAACATGTTGATAAATAACTTTTTATTTTAGATCCCTCAAATTTAAAGGTTTTTTTTTTACTTAACTGACAACAATTAAGTATATTCATATAAATATGCATTTAATTTTGAACTGATTTTACTGAAGACAGAAAGTAGAACTGATTCTTTCTGGCCACTATGTCTCAGATTTTACAAATAGTTAATCTCATAATTTATCCCTAGTAGTTATTAATAAACTAGGAGGAGAAAATAAGTTTTTCTGCTTTTTAAGAATTGCAATCAATTTTTCAGTTTTGAAAAATGTAGATAACAAATTTAATCTATTAAAAATATCAAAATGAAAAAAAAAGATTCTCTCTGGATCTATGGGCAAGGCTGCTATCAGGATCTGGTTTAGTTTTTCAGCAACCTGGGTTTACTCTGCAGTATGTGGCTACTGACTCTCAGAAGGTTGGAAAGGCTCTTTGTCTTTCTTTTGAACTTCCACAGCAGATACGTACTGTGCTTTTAAAATTACAAATTGCCTTAAAATTTGAATAATTTAAGGTATGCACACATTTCTATGGATAAAACATCTTGTATATTTATTTTCTTGCCATCTTAAATTTTCACTTACTTGATTGTTTTGCTGTATCTTCCTTTATTACTACTAAACTGTTAACATAACTTGAATGAGTGGGTGTAAGGAAGAGTACTATGGTTACCAATCAATAACTGCTCCCGAGTTAGGCAGTGTGTTGCATAGTTGCCTGTAGAAATAGCTACTAAAATAGGTAAGGGAGGAAAGACAAAATTTCACCATAATCCATGCTTTCCACAGTGCTGGCCAGAGTCTAGGCACAAAAACTAAGTCTTACCAGGACCTGGAGCTCAATGTCATCTGCTCAAGCCCATTCCCTGCAGGGGGAGAATCTTGCATCCTGTTTGTGAACATTGATGTTGTATCCATGTTTCAGTTCCTAACAGAGAGGGGAGGTGTTAAGCAGCTGTGCAGAAGCACATATGGGAATGCCATAAGCTTGAGAACACATCTTACTTACAGTACTATGGGCTGACAATATATTTGATATATCACGAAAAGAAACAATTGTCCTTCAAAGTGGGCACTGTAACACCTTCAAAAAAAGCAAACTCACAGAAAGATCTAAATAAATCGATGCATTCAGGCCAGAGTCTCAAAACCTGTCATGATTTTTAGGCGCTCATCCTGTGACACCATGCAAGTGGTTTGATGGGGGGATTTTCTCACAGGTTGTTCCCATAGACTTCAAATCAACATACAAGGTTTCATAGCTTTGGAAAGGTGGTACAAGTGATTATAAATTGGACATCAAAAATTAGAAACCATTCTTCGTACACACTGTTCCAGACATGGGGGTTCTTAAATTATGTTCCTATAGTCACACTTGTGTAAAACATGTTGTTTTAAAACATTTTGTCTTTAATCTGTTTTGTAAACCTGTTTGAGAGAACAAAACTATGGCAAAGAAGGCCAATATAAATGAGAAAATGGATGAGGCGAAAAGAGGCACCATTAGGCATCATTAATTCTGGACAGACTTTAATTGACACAATCCTTGCTTCTTTCCCGGGGCGGGGGGAGGGGGGGGGGGGGGA
>NW_009952694.1:1285895-1311836 GCF_000747805.2 Chaetura pelagica
GGGGGAGGGGGGGGGGGTAATGGGGGAAGCACAGAATGTCTTGAGTTAAAGTTGAAAATAGAAAATATAGGCAACTGTTTCCTGCTGTTTATGTATAAAATTTAACTTGTCAAAATGTTCAAATCTGAGTACCTATATAGTAGGTCTGCAGCTAATCATACAGATCTATTTACTCAAACAGACAAGACATGAAGTGAGCCAGTGACTGAAAATAACAACAAGAAAACTTCAAGGTAAAAATAAGACACTTTTTGACAGTAAGAAACTTACTTTCATATTAGGAAATGTTATATTTTTGTTAAAATTAAGACAGAATCCCTGGACTTTTTCTTATTATCACAAGAATGGGGCAACTAAAGACTTTCAACTCATTTGGTTCTGTGGTCTACTGCTCACTTAAGGTGGTCTTCACACACCTTTAGGTATCAAAGGCTTTGGAATGTCTATCTTAGGAGTCATTGGTTAATTTCAGCAGATGTCTATTTCTCTGCACAAGCTACAGAGATTGTTCTGAAGACTAATTTAGCCTGGCAGAGCTAAAATTTGCACACCTTAAGGTAAGTGAGATATAGTCTCAACTGTAGTAGTCCAGGTAGACCTCCTTAGTTTGTGTTTATAATTAACATTTCAGATTATCTTCCAAGCAAATACTGGTGAGACTTACGACATTATTAAGCTTCCAATATCCTCTAAAAGAAGGAGTATTGAGCCTAGATTTGAGATGGAGTGTCTTTCTAAAATATATTTTCTAGCTCAATCAAAATTTACTGTCTGCTATCCAGGAATTAGCCTGGTTAGCCAAAACAGATCCTTCTTATCTTAGAATTTTATTAAGAAAATAATTTAATTGAATACAATTTTGTTATTTAGTTTTTATCTATAGATTAAAGAAAAATGAAAATAGTCTACCATGCAGCCACCAAGAAACAACAAAAAAAAGAATAATAAAAAATAATAAAAAATAGCCCCCTCAGGATTTAAAGTAAATAATGAGCACAGAAGAGAAAAATGTTTACCTTTGTGCTGAAAAAAAAGACATAATCTGGAGTAAAAAAATAATAAAAAAAAAATAATTCAAGCTACTCAAGTATTTTGGCTGAAGTGTTCCACAGACTTAATGCTTCTCTCTGTGATAAGGGAGAGGACCAAAGCATTAACGTAATGATAGATCACCTCTTACAGCTATTTCTGCTCTTAAATAGTTCTTAAACAGTGATGCCAGCAGTCCCTTCAAAGTGAGACTCTGTAGCATATAAAACATGCACCCATTCCGGGAAAGCCTTCTTCAGCATATTCAGGAGCTACTTACAAACCATAACAGTCTTCCTCGTTGTAACAATCTTCATTTGACAATAAAGGTAAACTTCTAATCTAGTCATAGCGCTTTTTTTCAGATATTGTCCTGGCTCCTCAGGCACAAGATGTTAGAGGTACCTTGGTATCTACATAATTAGCTTTTCATAAGGGTGTGAAATTCACTGGAGAGCTGAGGACTTGAGCCAGGCTCTGTGGACCAGTTTGCCCTCTGATAAACTCCAAAAGAGAGATTAAAAACTTTGGGTATCAATAGCTCCTGCCCTGCTGTCTTTAGTAGTACTGGATGAAGTTATATTGCACTAAGTCTTGTGAAGCCTTTTATTGACAGGAGAAACATCATGCAGGTAACAGAATAAAGAGATGGTCTTGTAATTAGAAGATTATATTGCTCTAAGTACACCTAAGTATCAGTAGCTGTATAAACAGCATTTTATCTGAATTGGACTTCTAAGATAGTTGGTTTCATCTTGGCCTCCAGGATGTCTTGTCAGAAAGGTATGTAGCCATATAGGCTCTGGGCTTGTCCAAAATTACTCAACATTTGGATCTTTGTGTTTCAGAGTATTAACCAGATTACAGGTCATAATCTGTAAAAGCTCCCCTGCCACTACTCCACTGGACTCCATTCCAGATGAAATCTCTTGAAATAAATCCTGGATCACAATGACACTGCTTTGTGTGTCTAGAGCCAAAAAGAAATGAGAGGAGATAGTGAAAAAATGGTATGTATATAAAGAGATGTTTCCTTGAAGGGTAAAGACCTAGATTAATGAAGTTCTTCATTTATCATCTCTGGAATTTTAAAGTATCTGTTCTCGTAATAGAGACCAATTACAATATTTAGGGTAAAGCAATTCATCTGGTGATCCATCATCTTCAGTAAATCATGGGCAACAGGTGAGGTGCCTGAGGACTGGAGGATAGCAAATGTCACTCCAGTCTACAAGAAGGGCAAGAAGGAGGACCCGGGTAACTATAGACCGGTCAGCCTCACCTCCATCCCTGGAAAGGTGATGGAACAACTTGTTCTTGTCACTATCTCCAGGCACATCAAGGACATGGGGGTCATCAAGAGCAGTCAGCATGGTTTTATCAAGGGTAAATCATGTTTGACTAACCTCATAGCCTTCTATGAGGAAATTACTAGGTGGATAGATGATGGTAGAGCGGTAGATGTGGTTTATCTTGATTTCAGTAAAGCATTTGACACCGTCTCCCACAGCATCCTTGTGGATAAGTTGATCAGGTATGGGTTTGGTGACCAGGAAGTGAGGTGGATTAGGAACTGGTTGAAAGGAAGGAGTCAGAGAGTTGTAGTCAATGGGGTAGAATCTGGTTGGAGGTGTGTTACTAGTGGAGTCCCACAAGGGTCGGTGCTGGGACCGGTGTTGTTCAACATCTTCATCAACGACCTGGATGAGGGTATAGAATGTACCCTCAGCAAGTTTGCTGATGACACTAAGCTGGGAGGAGTGGCTGACACACCAGAAGGCTGTGCTGCCATTCAGAGAGACTTAGATAGGTTGGAGAGTTGGGCGGGGAGAAACATGATGAAATTCAACAAGGGGAAGTGCAGAGTTTTACATTTGGGGAAGAACAACACCATGTCCCAGTACAGGTTGGGGGCTGAACTGCTGGAGAGTAGTGTAGGTGAAAGAGACCTGGGGGTCCTGGTAGACAGGAGGATGACCATGAGCCAGCAATGTGCCCTTGTGGCCAAGAAGGCCAATGGCATCCTGGGGTGCATTAGAAAGGGTGTGGTTAGTAGGTCAAGAGAGGTTCTCCTCCCCCTCTATTCTGCATTGGTGAGGCCACATCTGGAGTATTGTGTCCAGTTCTGGGCCCCTCAGTTCAAAAAGGACAGGGAACTGCTCGAAAGAGTCCAGCGCAGAGCTACGAAGATGATTAGGGGAGTGGAACATCTCCCTTATGAGGAAAGGCTGAGGGAGCTGGGTCTCTTTAGCTTGGAGAAAAGGAGACTGAGGGGTGACCTCATCAATGTTTACAAATATGTAAGGGGTGAGTGTCAGGGGGATGGAGTTAGGCTTTTCTCAGTGATGACCAGTGATAGGACAAGGGGTAATGGGTGTAAATTGGAGCATAGGAGGTTCAAGGTGAATATCCGAAAAAATTTTTTTACTGTAAGAGTGACAGAGCACTGGAACAGACTGCCCAGGGAGGTTGTGGAGTCTCCCTCACTGGAGACATTCAAAACCCACCTGGATGAGTTCCTGTGTGATGTACTCTAGGTGACCCTGCTCTGGCAGGGGGGTTGGACTAGATGATCTCTCGAGGTCCCTTCCAGCCCCTAAGATTCTATGATTCTATGATTCTATGATTCTATAAGTTATACATTTGGTCTAATGTTGGAAACAAAGACCAAGGCATGTTGCTATCAGGACTAGATGTCTCTCGAGGTCCCTTCCAGCCCCTAAGATTCTATGATTCTATGATTCTATGATTCTATGATCTCTCTTCTATTTGAAACCTCTCAATTTCTTATGCCCTTTTCTGTGAATTCACAATGTGAACATACCTAGGCATGCATCTGTTAGTTACAGCAATTTAGAGCAATTACTTAATTAACTATGACATATGGTTTTGTTTTACATTGGGGGTATTTGACCTGTTTTCTTTTAAGAGGAGAAAAGAAAGGCTAGATGCAGACAATACACATGAAAGGAATCAATTAAATTTGTTGCATCACATTAGGCCATTTACTGTTTACCATTCAAGACAGCTAGGGATCCAAATACCTGTTTCTAAATCCTTCATGAAATTAATTCTTGCTCAAAGCTTGTATTTATGGCAAAACCAATACTGAGTGCACAAGACAGGGAAGACCACATTTGCACTCAGAGACATAATTAAAGTAAAATGTATTTATAGAGCTTTCTATAGTACGACTCCCCACACTGTAAGGCCACTCCACATGTGCTTATCCCTATAAGAAGGTGAAATTAACATCACTAGTTCCATTACAAAAATGCAAAGAAACACAGAGGTAAGAGAATGAGTAAAAAGCTTCTCCAGGATTACTGAGGAATCCTGTGGAACAAAGGTGATCTGAGACCTCTTCATCTTAAGCACCAGCCCACTGCATCTAAAATCTGTCATTACCATTCACAGGAATGGAAGGAAAAAGAAAGAAGCTGGCAGCTTTATCTGGACTCCTGTATGTAAAAGTAAGGGTTTAGCACTAAAGCAGCTGCAATGTTCATAGTTACAGAAATAATAGAGGCATTGGTCTCAAGCTCAGAAATGATGTTTCAATCCTAGTGATTTTCCTTCAGTGGCTTTCAAATTCTGAAGTCACTTTGGGAAACTAGGATAATCAACTTTGGTAAAGCAGCAGAACTTTAAGAAAACATTGACTGCTGGGAGTGTATACTATGTGGTGATACTGTTTCCCCAGCATCCATTTTTGACTATCCAACTGAATAGGTTTCCAGAACAGTAAGTCTTACTCTTTAATTATAAAGAAGTAGTAGTAGTAGTAGTAGTAGCAGTAATACACCAGATTTCTTACTGTAGAGGATAAAAATGTATATTTCTCCTTCAGAAACTAAAATCAATTTCTACACTATCTTATTGACCATTTTTCAGACTTGGTGTACTAAAAGATATATATGACATGCCAGTGCTCAGGCTGGTATTATTTCTATTGTCTTGTAATGAACAATGTAAAAGTTCAAATATCAAGCATCCATTAGTCTGAGGGTCTCCCAAGGAACTAATTGTAGTATACATAAAGGCCAGTACCTAAAATGTTACTGGTATTCTAACATGAGTTTCCTTTGAGTGTGTTTAGTCAGAGGAAAAAAGAAAGAAAAAGGTATTTGTCCAAGGTGGAAATCAGAATGACAGTACCCATTGTTTATGATAAACAATTACCCGAGGAAGCTCAAAAGAAAAACCACAACAATTAGATAACCTGAAAGCCAGAGACTGGTGAAGAAGATTCCAGTACTCCAGGCTGGCAGGGGCCATGGAGGGCCACCCTCAAGGGTTCAGCTGCATACCTTGTTAAACACTGCCTGGTTTCACCTGACATGATCTGTAAGGCTGTAAAGTAGTCACACTTCAAGTGCCTTTCATCTGCACTTCAAATTTTTTCTTTTGAGATGTTCTTCACTAACAGGTTTTTCCACTTTGAAAGGAAGGACTCTTTCAAAAGATGACAGAACCTCTCAAAAACACAGTAAAAATTGGGGGGAGGGAGGGGATGTAAAAACAAACCAGCGGTTTGGCACAGCTCTAAAAGGTAATGTAGGAAGAGTTTGATTTTTCACCTTTATCAAACTGCTTCATTAATTGGCATGATTTTTCACTTTATTATTGCTTAAATGTGTTGTTTTTTTTTTCTGTAATATAGACATGACAGACTAAATGTGTTTGAAAGTGTCCTTGCATCCTTATCATTTGCATTTTGAACTGCCCATGTGGGTTGTACACATATTGTATGGCTTCTTGCCAAGGCACTCAGCTACAACACAAAATGTTTTCAAGTTCAAAGCTTATATAATTGTTCACCTCATTCTTATGTTTTACCCTCACTTCTGTTATACCACTAGAAGATGTTTCCCTTGCATCAATAAAATCCTTAATAACTTGCTCACTTTTAAAATGTGCGAGCCATAACTGAAAAAGAAAAAAGAGACTGATACATAAAAATAAAAGACACCAGCTTTGTGCAGCTGCTATATTCAGCTATTTTTAAACCATCAGTGTATAAGGATCCAGAAAGTTCAATTAAGCCAACCATAGAGAAATTACTGCTCTGTTAGTAACTTTGTCTCCCACCACAGAGCACATATGCAGACTCTGTTGCTAAGAGTGTTCCACACAGGCCTGAGGCTTTGCCAAGGTCTCCAATGCAAGACCAGAGTCTTTGTGCTGGCAACCACTGACAGAATAAATATATGTATTTTAAAATAAGGTCAAGTTACCTGAGTATGCTCTACTTGCATATCATATCAGTGGTCATCTTTCTTTTGTATGTTTCCTGGTATTAAATTATTCCCTTTCTTAGCAAACCTTTTTAAAAATAAATAAATATGTAAATAAAACACGATAGAGCTGCTTTCCCCTTCTCAACAGTCAGGTTCTTCCCTCTTGAGTGGTAACTGGAGAGGGAGAGAACAAACCTTGCTTTGAATTTCTCTATTGCATTTTCATGCTTGTTGCTGAGGTTTTTATTTTCTTTGAAAATGCACTGTAACAACAGAGATTATGAGTACTTTCCATTCAGAAAATACCTTTTAGATGCCTTAAAAGTGTCTATAAATAAAGCTTATGATTAAGTGGAATGTAAGAGAAGAAGCAAATATCTCTGAAATTCTCTTGGTATTCTGATCCTCCTTATTTATTTACCAGTCTGCGCAGGGCTTCACTGTGTGTCATAACCTATGGCATCGATGATGATTTACAAAGGTTAAAGATTACATCTGCATACTCTTTTCTATTGTGTTGCACACCTTTTTCTTTTTTTTTGTACTTGGCATTATTTTTCCAGAAGCACCTACCTCTCAGGCATTTATACTAACAACAGATTGTTGGACCCATATGGTCAGAAAGATTGCATTAGGATACCTGTTTCTTACTGAGTATATTGCATCTCACTTGAAATGGTGACACGGAACAACTACAAATCAATAAACCACGGCACACAACAGTTTGTGTTATACTCTAAGAACAGATTGGTGTGGTGATTTTAGGCAGGCAGTCAAAAGACAAGTACCGTCTCTGGAAAAACATGTTATGATTAGACTCAACCCCAACCAGGTTCTGTCCTGAACATTTTAAATACAAACTATGCTATTAATTTGGGATAAATTACTTATATCACAGAATGTAAGTCTTTTTTGTTATTGTAAAAGAAATAAATAGAAGGTTTAACATGAGGAAATGGTAGAAACAAATAATTTTCTATTGGATGAAAGTCCACATTTCAGGAAGACAGTTTTCAACCACTGCATTTGTATTGTGTTTGAAATTTTGCTTGCATTTAACTCAATGGAAATGTCATATGTGTTTATCTAAGAGGAAAAGAGATTCTTCTAGAGATATTCCAAACACAAGGAAATAGTACAGAGTATGTGTTGTAATAACCTTGCCCTTTTTACTTTTCAGTGAAGTGGAATGCTTTGGAAAATGTTCTGTGAAGCACATGTTCAGTAATTTCAGTTTATGTCTATTTTTAATGAATTTGTCAAGTTATGCATGGGCTCCACTTATGCTAAATCAGAGCCTGTGAATACATTGGAAACAGAAGGTTTACTGAAATTCTGGAGCTGACAATTTAAATTACACAGGAAAAAGAAAGGGAAAATGCTGACAAATAGGTCAAAACCACTCTAACAGAGGCCCTTCAGTAAGAACAGGAAAAGAGAAAATTGATGAAGAAGTGTGCATCCAAAAGTGTAAAGAACCTACAAAAGAAAGCACTTGGCAGAAAAAAGGGGTTGGTGGCAGGAGAGGAATGTAGAGTTAATGGGCCAAAGCTCTGCATGTCATGGGAGATACTTAAAGGAAAAGCTGTGAAATGTCACTTCCTTCCTCCTTCCCTTCCTCCCTCCTGTCTTCGCCCTCCTTGCTTCCTCCCTCTCTTGGTACAGTTAAGCAATATGGAGCTTTGGCATCAATTTCAACTGAAGCTTCTTGACTCCACCACACACCTGGCCAGGAGGAAGATTACTTGACCATGATTTTAGGGCACAACTCTCTGCCCAATGTTAGATGGCTACTTTCACCTTTTCTTCCCAAGTGTATCCCACCTGGGCTGCAGTTGCCACTCCAAGAGCACACTGGTCTCCCACAGGACCTGCCAGCTCCATGTCAATAGCTCACGTACCCTGGCATGACTCAGGGGCCTTCCACCCCTTGATGAGACATCCAAACTGTACCCTAAATTCAATAATCATGTATTTATCCAGAATATTTGAGCTAGTGATGACCATACGTGTTCCTTATACCAAATATCTCCAATTTCATGTAAAACAAAAGATTTCGCAAGCAGATTATATCTCTTTATACTACCCTTAAGAAGATATTTAAAGCTAAGGACAATCACATAAATTTTCAAGTTACCAGATTGTTTGGGTCAGCATCAGATGTTAAACTGGGTTGTACAGACAGAGAGCTGTAATCCAAACACTAGTGTGTTATTAAATTTCTGGAAAGTAATGAACTGGCATTGGAAGTGAAAAGGAAAAAAGCAGTAATGTGGAATGGCCCCTTATTCAGGAAACTTTGAAAATGTGCAGCCATAATAGCTGTGGTGAAGTTCCTTTAAATGAGACCTTGGTATATTGTGGAATAAAGTCAAAATAGGAGATTGGGGCATTCCAAGTCATACTGAATAAATGCATGCATTGGGCCAAATTGTGGTATAATTCACATGGGAAACTTTTTTTTTCCCTTTCAATAATAAAATAAAATAAAAGACATTTAAAAACCCACCCCAAAAACCAAACTAAAAAACCAACACAAAACAGAGCTGAGAACACTTTAAGATACAGGGCACAAATGTGTAATTATTCTTGGCTAACATGGTAGCTGTTGATCATTTAGTGAAACCATAATTACCATATAATCGTAGGGTATTTATATGACAGATTACTACATCATTACAGGGTAAGTGCATGATTATTTCTGTCCTCAAAATCAGAATAAAAAACCACATAGAAGTGGAAAAATAAGTTGAAAAAAGAGGGGGGAGGAAATCTGAATTTCCCAATGTTACTCCCATATTGTTACTCCATCCCCACCTCAATCGCACAGTGATGGCAATGGCCACTGGCATTCAAGATGAAGCCAAATCTCTGCAGGAAACCCATGCCACAGTACAACAGATCATAAGGCTCTTTGCCAAATGGCTACAGCTCTGGGCTTCATTGTACTTGTAGTTAAACTGATTCAATAGCAATTTGGTCACTGGTCTCTTGTCCTCAGAAGACATTATACTCCTGGTTGCTTAGAGAGAGAGCATGTACAGTGGATGTAAGAATTTGTACTGAGAGGTACTTAACTCCCACTCCTAAGCTTTTAGGTGAGAACAGTGAAATAATGTGGATTCACAGGGTAATATCAGTTTGTACTGGGTAGAGAAGTTGTATTCTGCAGGACTACCTACTGGTACAGTTTGACTTCAGTGAACACTGCTGGTGTTTACCATCATGTGGAATTTTGACTACTTAGTGAAGATTGATTTAAATTGTGAGAACATACTTAAGTGATTTCTTGTATGGGGAAAGATGCATTGACAAGTTGTGAATGTATAAATTTACTCAGAGTATTGTAAACAGAACAGAGTCCATTTTGAGCTTTATGATGGCAACTTTCCATGTGGGAGACAAGATCAAATTGTCAACATGGCTGACTCACTCACTGCCCAAGTCCTACATGAAAGTTAAAAGAGCTACACAATTATCTGCTACACCTGAAATTTGCCTCTGTGTCTTCATAGTGCTACTTAAGTTGTGTGGGAAAAGAAAGCCAATACTCTTTGTTTCCAGAAAGCATTTGCTGAGTCAGTATTCTAAGTTATGAGTTATTCTAAGTACAACAGTTTGGCCCTAAATAAAAACTTCTGAATTTGGCTGAATTCTTCCCTCTGGTTTTCCTAGATTTTTTGTCCAAGAAGCAGCACTGTTGTAGCTATTTTCAGTCTCTAGTTATTTCTTTCCCTTTTCCTTCTTGAATGTCTTTGCAGGGAGACAAAATAGACTAAATGCTGTTATGTTTGCTCAGGATTTATCCTATATGTCTGTAAAAGATATACAGGTTGCAAGGGAAAATAATTTAGAGGCACTAAGAAATCGGTCTGTGTATACTTACTTAGAAGACAGCTATAATTGCAGTATCTTTGTAAATAGCTCCCTTAATAAACTGGTTATTACTCTGAATGGTCAATGATTGCTCATAATTCACTGCTTCTAGGCTATTTCTCTGTAGAGAAAAAAAAATCTCTGAACCTTAAAAGGGCAGCACACCCACGATGCCAATGGGAATTTGGTTACATTAGAGTCTAACCCTGCCCTCACTGAAGTCAAATGAGCCTCAGCAGACTCCCATAGGCAACAGCATTCATTCATGAAAAGCAATAGGTAGGGAGCTGGCTATGCATGTAGCCAGATAAAGACTTCTTTGAAATATTTACTTTATATACTTTATTCAATGTAGCACCTTTTGTGAACTCACTCCCCATCCTCCATGTTTACCTTAGATGAAAATTAATGAGAGAAAAAAGTTTTATGAACTGAACTCTCTGCTTCTGTTATCTCTTAATTATGGGCTTCCCTTGCCTCCATCATATTTTTAGAATTACAAATTGTTACAATATATTGTCCAAATACCACTAAACTAGCGCCTATAGATAAAACATAACATGAAGTCAGTATTATGAAGCTCTAAATTCAGGACACCAAAATGTTAACATTTTTGCCTATCTGGTGTTCTTCAAGAAGTTTATTCTTATGAAGTTGAATGAGCTAGAGTCTGAGTTATTTTAATGGTTTGCAAATTAAATGTATTTATAAAATCTTCTCTTAAAAGGTGCTGGTTCCAGTGGAAACCAACAAAAATTAGGATATTCAGCACCAGAACAGAAATAAGCCTATTCTTCTTTTGGGGATCATGATGTTTTGACTAGTAGTATTTCTATTAAGTAATCAAAGGACTTTTATAAAAATCTATTTTTCAAAAAAGTCTTGATCACTCAACAGGATAGCAGGAAATATTTGCCCTCTCAACTCCTATCCTCCTCCAAATATTATTTTTTTTTTTAAAAGCCAACAAACTTCAAATAATTAAATGCTGGGTTATTCTGCAAATTATTTCCACCCATTATAATGTTGCTCATCAAGGACCTAATCCTTCTGGCACAGTAAAATTTCACTGACTTCAACCCAGCATGGTAGGGCTTCAAGCAAATTTCATGAGGAAGGGCTTTAAAATAAAGTTCTGTATGATTTGTAATTACTTCTTAGAAATATACTCTATTTTTCAGCTGTTGTTGTCTGTAATTTGCCTCTTTCATCCATTTCTAAGCAAAGGTCATATATTACTATTTTTATTTTCAGATTCTCCTGGCAAAAAATCAGAGACAATCAAGAAATTTTCTCCCAAGCTAAAATAATTCTACTTTCAGGGTTTCAAATTCTGGCAAACCAGCTTCTCCAGGGTCTCGTAAAAATTCTGGGCTGTTATCTCCACAGGCCTGATGGACTTTTTTTTGTGATCGTAATTAAAACCGTCTGTCCTTTATCTGTGACTTCAGGAGAATGGCAATGAGTCACAAGAGCACTAAAAAAGCTAGAAGGATAGAGACTAAGGTTAGCTGCTCAGAATCACTTAATCTGCTATATTTCATCCACAGAAATGTAGATCTAAAGCACTGCCACCTGCCTCTTAATTCAGAAGATTTCAGACCAAATCACCATGGCAGAAGGCTGCATCACAGTTAGCATCAGGAAACAGAGGTAGTCCTGGGTTTGGATTGAACCATAATGAGATGTAAAATCAAATCATTAGCTTGATATGGAACATAATTATCCTTGTAACACTAGTTTTTACTCTTCTTGTAGAGTTCTATTAGAACTTCCCAGTAATATGGTTTCAACAATAACTGGGAAAACATTATTTTTTAAATACAAAAGTATGTGAAAAGTGAAATGATTAATACATGAGGCACAAAAATTACATGGAAACAATTACTGAAGTATTTTTAAGGGGAGAAACATAACTTTCAAAACATAATTTAGAAAATCAGCTTGCTATGATGTTGTTTGATTCTGTAGTATTTGTGACTTCTCTTTATTTCTCACACTTTGATAACCATTCTCCAAACTGAATTAATTTCCTGCCTTTTTTTAAGCACTCGGGTTTTGAGGCTTTTTTGCCACTCAGAGGAAGCTTCCTCCCTGGGTGGGTCACATCCCCAGCTCCTAGAGCCCTGTTTTCCTCCCCTTTAAAATGAGATTTAATTTCAGCAACAAGTCGATCAAGCCAGCTTTGGCTCCAAGTTTGGAGAAAAAGGTTGAATGTCACGTGAGAAAGACGGTGTGTGTCTGAAGCATCAATATGGTGGCTGCCTCCTGAGACTTGATAACCTTGACACTCACTGGTGTTTGGAAAACCAACCATCTCTGAAGATCAGGATCTTAGGTAATATCACTTTTTCTTAAAAATAAAAAATAAAAAAATATTAGGTACTTAGAATTATTTGAGAACTTGGATCTAAGCTCTGCACAGGCTCAAGGTTTTTAAGAAGCATACGGTTTGCTGATCAGAAACTGGATCTCTATCAGTGTGCAGTGCTGCTCTAATAAAGCAAAACATGTATCTACCATGAAACAAATACTGCAAAAGGAATAAATGCATTCCTGGTATAATTCTCCTGAAATCAGCACAAGAGATTAAATTAGAAGAATCACTCTTAAGGGAAAATATTTTGTTTGTAATAAATATTTCTTCAGCATATAGTAATTTTAAAAGGTTCTCTTTATTAAATTTAGTTTGATTTCATGAAAACATAAAACTATTACTGTAAGCAGGCTTATCAGTTCAATTTCCTACTGAATGTTCTTTTTGTTAGTTTTCTTTATTTTTCTTTTAGGTTTCCTGCTTTATCATTCAGAAGGTTTGCACTGTATTCCTGTACATATTTGGTTAGGTGCCCAGAAATGTATTATTTTAACAGGACTAGTTCATTAAAAGTTATTACTTTACAGGGGTTCTACCACGCATACATAATTACAAATATGTCCTTCTTCAATGAACAGTGTGATAAAACTACCATAAAAGATTAGATTTTTCAGGTTTATCATCTCTGCCACTTCAAGTCACATTGCTTTGACTAATCCCAGCACCTAACTGTCTTGCTTAAATTACTTTCTTTAAAAGGTACTAAACTGTCAAAGCACAGTTTTCATTCTTTATTCAATAATATTAGTCCTTCAGAAACTATTGGTACTATGAAGTGTTCACCTTTCGTGCTGTCCAAAGAAAAAAGCAAGCATAGCTGGCAACACACACAGAAGTTCTCCAAGCCAAAACCAGTAAGTCAGTTTTCAGTGACCTGCACAAGGATTGACTGCACTGCCCCTCAAAATCCTTTTCAGTAACTCCATGACACTCTGTGAAGAGTTTTTTGAGAATATCTCCAGACATATAGTTGTTTGTTTTTGGTTTTGTTTGTTTTTTTTTAAGACTTTGAGAAAGATTTGAATGACAGATTTTACGATGACAAGAATCTAGGTGAACTGTAAGATAAACAATTAAAAAGAATGAAATTTCCTTGCATCTGTATGCTTCAATAAAGCTGTATCACAAGGCCATGTAAGGGTAGAAAAAAATTCTGCGCAACTTTTGCTGAGAGTTGGCAGGAAAAGACTGAGTATCAGTGTGAGCAGTGTAACAGAGAATTGGACTAGTGTAGTTGATCAGGAGCAAACATTTCCAAGCTGACCTGAAAAGCATGTTATATGCTGCTGCGACTTTAAAGTTACATAAATATCTTCTGTACTGAGGTACCTGATTTGCTTCCTGCAGCTAAGGCAGAATGAACAAAATCACTTATTACAGTTGAAGGATAGGGGCATTTAGTGTTTTGCTGCTTTGTTCTCATCTTTGCCTACCTGGAGTTATGCAGGATAGGTGTAAGACTACTTAAACTAATCTACATTGGCTAATTTAGACTATGTTGACTGGGTTGCACATACTTTATCTTTTGTTTCTCTATATACACCATCTAATTTGGTGTATGTGCTTTGTCCCAATATCGATGGAATGTTAAGTAATACTTTCACTCCAGGGGTTCCACAATTACAGAACTATTCTGAGCTCCACAGACACTCATGAAGATAAAGAATTAAGCATTCAATGAAACTTGAAATTGCTGTACTTACACTTTAAAATTTAAAATGTTTACAGAATCATTTTTAATCCATGGGAAATAGGTCTGGAGCACAGAGAATATTAAGAGTTGTGGAGAAAAAACTTCTTATCAGATACAAAAATACATAATCACTTTGAACTATTTATATACCTATACATATATCTATGTTTGTGTCTAGTTTTTGCCCACTTATTTTTTTTTCTTTTTTGTAATGTTAGTGGTAATTACACAGTAATAAATTTTGGAGGAATGACAACATCCAGGAAATAGTAAAGCAAAGCAAATTTTTCACTCTGAATTTATAAAAACCAGAGCAGGATCTAGTCATGCATCTACTGGTTTTATATGAGTTCCTCTAAACATTTGAGAAGTTAATAGTGATTAAATCTTACGTTTAAAAAAATGCTGAAGATCCCTTTTCCTGATGGTAAGTAGCTAAATATATTCTCCATTAGTTAGATGTTGCAAACCCTGTAAATGTTCTGTATGTCAGTTTCACTAAAGTGAAGGTATTCTTGCTCTCATGGCAGAAGACTTGTTTCTTTCATATTAGGAGAGAAAGGCAATGAATATATTCATTTACACTGGCCACCCTTTGCATGAGACATCAGACTCCTTCAGTCTGATTCCCATGGTCAGCTAGTAAAAGCAAGAGGTTGAAGTACTGTTCAAAGTATAGGATATGTGATATCTTGCCTGACATTTCTCTCCTGAAAATGTGCTGTAGAAATATGCGAGCTGTGCTGTTAAATGGTATTGTACAATTATCCTAAGAGATAGCTGCAACATCTGTTTACAGTCAATCTGCCAGCCTCTGTGATACTACTCTGCAGGTTTTTTTAATACATTGGGTGTAAGTGATGATACACAAAACTTACACTTTATTAAGTATTTTCTTTCTTCACAAGACAAGGCTGTATTGAACATAATTGCACTGTGTGAGGTTAACTTTCTGTAGCCTGGTCTCTTTGACTTCAATAGATTGCTATAAAAAATTAATCTCCACAACTTCAATGACACTCACTTCTGATAATGTTGGCCCATTGACTTCAATGAAACACTATAAAAAATTATTCTGAATTCACTTTAATACTAATTTTTAATGGCATCAGACCACAATTCCACTCTTATGCTTTCAAGACCAAATATTCAAATGTTTTGTAAAGACAAAAGCAAACTTCAATATACTTCAGTGAAGACCTGTTTCTTGAGGTTGTTGTTTGTTGACCTCAGATAAGCATCACTGAATTGCCTCTTGTAAAAAAAAGAAGCACTTTGCAGACTTTTTGCTAGTGCTCTTTTATATACTTTTTTTCTTGGGGTGGGGTGAGGGGAAAGGTGAAAAACCAGAATGACATTTTAAAACACAAATGGATCAGCAGTCTTCCTTGTTCTTTATGAAAGTTATAGGAAAAGTAAAATATTTTATATTAAATTTGGTTTTTTGTGTGTGATGCAGTGTTTTGTGTGGGGTTGGGGGGTTGCTTTTTTTTGTGTTTTTTTTTTAGTTGTTTGGGTTTTTTGTTTGATTTGAGGGGGGTGCTGAGGGAGGAAGGGTTGGGTTGGTTTGATTTATGTTTTAGGGAACTACAGAATTATTCCAAGAAATTAAACTGACAGTGGAGATATTTGGGGGAAGACAAGCATGTTTGCTTTTTCTTGCTTCCTTCAAGAATAATACAGTTCAATTATTATTCAAATTTGTGATAGAATAAGGTGTGTTGCTGTTCTAAGCACTACACTGTACTATAATGCTCTTGGTTTTAGTTTCTCAAAGGGAAAGTATAATCTGAACCTTTTTCTTCCTTCCATCTATCCAGATCTCAGGTTTCCTATCTGTTCAAGATATACACATGCTCTCTGATATTTATGTATTACAATTTGCCTTGTTTGAGCTCTTCAGAGTTGGTCATTAATTTAGATTTTTTGTTGTAACCACTGATTTAACTTGAAATCTATCCCTCCACATGCAAGACAATTTTGCCATTTTCCTTCAGAAGCCAGACAATTTATAGATGAGCTCAGACCAAATAAATCAGGCAAGATATATTTATAGGTCTAATACAGCATATATATTAATATATATATTTTAATCACCATCATACTGTCACTCTGCAGAAATAATTAGCTGTGAGCAGGGCATACACATCTGCTATCCAAGCAGATACTATTGCTGCTATCCAGGCTAGGACACTTCAGAACAGACAGTATTTAGAGTCAATCCCTGCATACTGTTTGTGTCCACTAATAATAAGGTGAGCATTCTTAGTTTCCTTTCACTAATTCACCTGAGTGACTGTGTAATTCTAATTATCTTTAGACTGAGCAATTGCTTCATCAGACAACACTTACAGTAATTCTGAACAAAAAGATACAGATTAACACTCACATTTACTTCAGTACTTAGTTGCATAAAAAAGACATTGACTCATCTTCTGCTCCACAGCTCCTCTTCTCCCATCAAGAAGCCTCGGGAATTGCTCACTTTTGCTTTCCAAACAAGGACTGCATCTCAGTGGTCTCCGTTTTGGGTTCACTACATTTCTCAATATTCATGTATGAAAACCAGTGGTTTGACACTTAAAGATACTGATCTCCCCTTGACTCTAAGTGAAGTTAATGGAAGTGTAAAATTCCAGTTCCTGTATATGATAGTGAATATTTACCTCTGGACCTCTTTTGAAAGGCAGTGATTTTTATCTTCCTGCAGCATCATAAATGAACCTAATAATAAATCACAAGGCACCTGCTTGCAAAACTATGATTTTTTTTTTAGATTATGGAATAATGCGTGTGTGATAAAATGAACAATATCAAAATGCATGCCATACCAGAAGAAATATTGTTTGGTAGTAATAAAGAAACACTTGAATTAGCAAGTTATGGATGCATTTGGTATATTTGTTTCTTTATTTTCCAAATGCTTGTTTTCTCTGGAAACCATATTAAGATACATACTTTCAGTTTTTAAAGATCTTCCTAACTAACAGTGAAGATAATAGCTATGTTGAACTCTAAATTAAATCATTTAACTCCAGCCTTGTGTGTTTTCCAAACCAAACAGCAACATATGATATTATGTGTGCAGTCTCTTACAGATAGCTGGATTTACAAGTCAAAGGAAGACAATGATTTGCAGTGTCAAGCATCATCTGTTATAACAATAGCATGAAAGAGCTCACAGTCTCTCAAAAGTAAAATTATTTTGCATTATTCCCAACAATGGACCCTTCTTCACCTAAAAAGTGAATGCAAAAAAGTAATATTAGTGGATGTGGCAAGGACCCATTATAAGAATATTCTAAAAGCTAAGAATACCATAGCTATTTAAAGAGAATATTTCTTTTTCCTACCTTCAGATATGCAAATTTTGAAGTAGCATTAATGTACACCATAAAAACTCTAAGATGTGCAATGAGTTCGAGAAAAATCTTAACCTTGTTTTTTCTATTTCAGGTGTTTGATATATCAGCTTTAGTAATTTTATTAATTCAAAGGATTTTGAATAGAGTATCTTCCTTGTTATGCAGATCTTCACCCCTTGTACTTCTCAATAAGCTGACAACAGTTGAGTAAAACTGATTTGACTCCAAAGTTCAGCTTCACAGAGTAATAGTTTATAGTATATTTTAGATAAATCCGGTCACTGTACTTGCATTTAGTGAAGGACTGGATACAGAGAAAAGTTGTTCTGAATTGATGGCATAGAAAGTACCATGGGCTGTTAATAACATTCTTCAAAATCGAATAATAACTTTTTAATGAATGAAGTGATTGCATTTGAATATTGAAAGAATTGCTGCTATGGGTCTGGATAGACCCTAAAATATACAAAATAAGCTATACCTGTATTATAGATTTTATCTGCACATGGTTTATTTTGGAAAGCAATAGCGATTTATTCCAGTTAAAGGAAGTTATATTTTCCTTTTATTTTTTTAATGATGAAACTTTCCATGATGCTGCAGACTTCGAAACAAATTTTTCCCAAAAAGTTTTGCAGAAATTGAGAAGCTAAGGAGATGAACATTGATTATTACAAGTTGCAACAAAATATAAACTGCCATTGAGCAGATGTTGTTGCTGTTGTTATAACATCTACTTGTATGAACTCTCTGATATTTGTCAGTCTTTCCAGACTGAAAAGGTCGAATCTATATTAAATGAAATAGGCTTGAAAATCTGAAGGGGTCTTTCTCCAGAATAAAGGACCCATGTAAAAATAAATGAAAGTTTGGCTGGAAAAGTCCCCTCACTTTTTTTCTGTATTATATATGGAAAGGTGACATAGTTAGTAAGTAGTGATTTTCATCAGTAAGTCCTATGAAGGGACCAGTAAAAGAATAAACTTTTCTTTCCTTTTTAATTATTTTTTTTAAATTGTATGTACAAATAAAGCAATTGCAGACACTACTGGCTGTCAAGTTAGTACAGACAAATGGGTATCCATCTTGGGTCAAAACCAAGAAAGGTACGATAAAGCCTGTTTAAAAACTCTGAACTAAAAAGAAATTATAATTTTCTTGCTATAGACATCCATATCAACCCAAATGATGCATTCTCTATAAGCAAATGTATGTTGCCTCAAATGTGTAATTGAAAGAAGAATGGCTAAATTCCATAATATTTAAAAAGCGTATGCTGGTCTCCAAACTGACAAGATACAGATTTGGCAGATGGACCACTCAGTGGATAAGTAATGGGCTGGATGGCTGTGCCCAGACAGTTGTCTATTGTTCAAGTGGAGGCAAGTGACGAGTGACATTCCTCAGGGGTCAGTATTGGGACCAGTGCTGTTTAACATCTTTGTTGGAGACATGGACAGTGGGATTGAGTGTATCCTCAGCAAGTTTGCTGATGATACGAAGCTGTGTGTTGTGGCTGACACCATAGAGGGAAGGGACACCATCCAGAGGGACCCTGAAAGGCTGGAGAGGTGGGCCAGTGCCAACTTCATGAAGTTCAACAAGGCCAAGTGCAAGGTACTGCAACAGGTTGCCTAGGGAGGTTGTTGATGTCCCCTCCCTGGAAGTGTTTAGGACCAGGCTGGATGAGGTTTTGAGCAGCCTGGTCTAGTGTGAGGTGTCCCTGCTCATAGCAGGGATGTTGGAACCTGATAATCTTTAAGGTCACTTCCAACTTTAACCATTCTATGATTCTATGACGAAGCAATCACATTGCTTATTTCCTTCTAAACGTCCGTAAGTTCATTGCCAATAGCTAATAGACAAGTCTCAAAAGTCACAAAGACGTTTGCTATGTTGTCCACGCATGTGTATTAAAATGAGATAATGTGACCTGTTGACAGTGAAAAGAGAAGAATGTTAGGTAGCCTTTTTGGGTAATTTCCAGTGAATGAAGTATTCATTTTTTTTTAGACAGAGACTACAGTTCAGACCAATTTCTGCTAATAAAAATACACTTGAAAGTGGTGAGAAGACAAAGACAACCAAAGAACAAAAAAGAAACTCACTCTTAAGAGTTGAGCACATTCAGAATTTAGTGCAATTAATGACCACACTGTGGACTACCCTATCAGTAAAAATGAAAAATAAAAGTCTAGCAGTGGACTAAAAAGGCCTCTGATTATTTTCTGATTTTGTTAAAAATAAACTGCCCAAGGAAGGAACCCTGAAGAGTGAAAAGCTGGATGCTGCACATCACGTTCTAGTTCTTCTCAATGGTTACAGCATTATGGATGGCAGAGACAGAAGTGCAAGTCATGTGAGTGGAGGTCTGCCTTTGAAGTGAGTAAAGCTGTCTCTTTAAGGTTTCGGATGGACAATGTATAAATACTAGAAATGTTTGTTTGTTTTTTAACCCAAAAAAGTTTGAAATGGAAAGAATAAGATTTGAGCTGTGTTTAAACTTTGAAGGCCTCCTGTGAATATGCTCCATACTTGATCTTCTTGCTTAAAAAACAAGAGGAACAAAGGAATTTGGACAATCAGCTTCTTAACAGTGAAAAATGAAACTGCAGAGTAACAAACAGCTGTAAATAAGAACGTACTTTGTTAGAGATCCTTCTGTAACATGGATACATTTTCAGTCAGGCTGTATTTATTTCTGACTCTAATGTATATTTGAGGTTACAGAAGCCGTTAGTAGAGTCCCCAGATTTACATGGCTGCCCATCCAGGACCTCACTACACAGGAACCCAATGTACCATCTCCTTCAATGACTGGAAAAAAAAATGCTGTTGTTACAGAAAGAAAAAAAAATTAAGAAGCATAGGTTTAAAGACCTAGCACAGCTTTAAACTGTTGTGGATGTTTACAACCTCTGTTGCTGAGAGATCGCAGCTCACACTTACTACACTGTTGGTTTTTGGACTTTCAGCTTTGATTGTAAGGGAGGAAACATATCTCTTGCTCACTGCTGCATGACTCAGAGGACCACTGATGGTACCTACCAAATAAGAAAGGCCACATTGGACTGTACTAGGCTTTCCTGTAAGAGCTCTGAGAGAAAGCTTAGTGCTTTTTTTACTAGATGTATAATTGGCTTGGATTTGTTAATTAAAAAAACCCAAAAAAATCAACCAAACAAAAAGAACCAAACCAAACCAAAACAGAAACAGAGCATGCTTGGCTTCTGTTTCTTCTTTCTCAGAAGGGAATGACTGTTTAGAGGATGATTCTTGTAATTTCTCTCACTAAGCACAGTCAAAGACCTGTTGATGCTGTCTTTCTAGGACACACCACCTGCAGCTTACAAGAATTATGTTGGCTTAGGAACACTGACAGGCTGAAAATAAAGGTAGGTAAATAGAAAACTAAAAGGGGAAAGTGTATTAACTATCCCTGGGCCCTTTTTAAGTTTCACTTATCTTATGCACAAGCAGGACCAAAGGGAATTACTGGACCAATAATCTGAATGCGGCGTGAGAATAGGATAATACACTAGAGATAGAAAACACCTACATGATTTGCTTTTCCACTTTCTTGAATTAAACGTCTTATCAGACTGTGTGGTATAAATCAGGTTTTTGTTGAGGTGGAAGCAGCACAATTTAGTTGTAGTCTCCATGACACAAATTTGATGTCAATGAAGTGGATCACTTTGGAAGGGTAACACTGATCTTGAAGACAATGAAAATGGATATACAGGTGTTAAAACTGCCTGGAGGAACATCACAGATTAGATGCACTCTGCAAGAAGAGCCTGGAAAAACTTGCTGGCTGCTCCTTGGTATTCTGCTGGAGCTGCTATAAAATTTGTGGGGGATCAACACTGAAGTAAACCTCTAAGAGATAACTCATTCACTAAAATCTGGGGCCATAGCAAGGTGCACAACACAAGTGAGACTGACTTTAATAGTGATGTTCCCACCTTGGAAAATTAGCTGTCCTTTGTCATTATGCAGGAGGCCAGAGGTGCTCTTTTGCTTTCCCACAGCACGGTAATTAGGCTAGCTGATAACAGAGAAAACTAGAGACTCCTTCCTGAAACAGCTTCAGTGGTCAAAACAGAGCCTAGGTACATACTTTTGGGTGTGTTAGCAACGTCCTTCTCCACTGTGGATGCTTCATCCTCGCACAGCTCTCAGCTGCCAGTACCAATGAGAGAGATCCTAAGATTAGCCTCAAACCTCATCTGCCTGTTCCCAGTGGCAGTGCCGTGTGCTAATCGCTGAGCCATTGGGATAGCCCTGTAGGGCATTCTTCTAATAGTTTTTCTAGTTCTTCCACTGATGTCCTTATACATCTTTTATGATTTCGATAGTGATGCTACTTTCCCCAGGCACTTTCCTTCTATCTTACTCTCTGCTTGCTTTTCTTTTGAATATGGGGGGGAGGGGTCTACCTTAATCTTGCCCTTCATTCTCAGCACAACCTTTCAGGAAAGACAGTTCTGCTCTTCCAAACCTGAGTACATGTCAAGGAGTTGTGAAGATGGAAAATATTTGAGTACTTCCTATTTAAGATTTGATGGTCTTTTTTCCTGACTTCATGTTCTATTTTAAGGTTTTTCTTCTAAACAGAAGAACAGCCAGTTCTTTTTGATTCAAAATTAAACTCCAAATATTGTCTTTAAATTGCACTCACTGCTTTTACAAAGGAATGAAAACAAAATGCACCAAGTGACATAATTTGAAAGAAACAGTATTTTTTAACCTCTTCTCTCATGTGCACTGCTGATAAATAGTAAAAAGAATTTTTTTTTCCTAACTACGTATTTCTCTCACATTAGACATATATAAATTCCTTTGGGAATAACTTAGCAATATAATGTGAGATATGAGGTAGCTGATATATGTGAGGTATTAATATGAAAAATATTTTCAATGCATGTATGTTACAAAGCTCTTGGGATACTACAGTCAACAAAAGTACAGGTCAGTCAAAGAGTTTCCTTATCCCCATTCTGCCCATATTTTTTTTCTGCAGGTCCACCACCTCTTGTTTTCTTCTCCTCTGTTATTTTAATTTCCTTTCTCACATTCCGTTCACTATTATGCAGAGCATCCTTTTAGGAGCTTCTTTTGCTTCACACTGATGACACATATTGGTAGCAAGAAACTGAAGCAACAGTCAGTGGACACTTGTAGAGATGGCGAGTTGTAAAATAATACATTGCATATTTAATACTTAGACAGAAGATGTGGACTTTATCTACACTTAATGGGTGGGGAGGCTGATTACTCATTCATAGCTACGCCACTTGTGAATGATGAGGTCACCCCTATCTCAGGAAGATAAATGCCATATCCTGTTATGACATATTCCTTTTATATAAAATTAGTTCTATTTTCTTACTAGTGAGGAATCAGTATAACTAAAAAAAATAAATAAATCACTTCACGATAAAGGCATTTTTCTACTGCAATTCATTATATATCCTATTTTTATTTTATTTTATTTCTGTTCTGTTTTGTTCTATCTTATCCTGTTCTATGTATAGTATTTTACTCTCTACCTAAATGATATCTGACTAAAGTGAAGCAAAAATTAGATGATACAATGAGGCTTTGTAGCATCCTTTCACACCTGTCACAGGCTCCTTCCAACAGCAGATAATGAAAATTCAAAGTCAAACCATTTAACTTTAAGTAAATGGAAATGAATTTCCAGAGAAGAGAGATTTTTTTTTTCACCTATGAAAGAAAAGAACAGTAGTACACTGACAATGCAAATAAAGATATAATATATAATTGTGGTAGCGAGGTACATGTAAAGCATAAATATTAAATGTTATTATATTACACACTGTCACGTGTTTTTAATTTTTATCTTTACTATGTTTTTGCATAAGAGAGGATGGTCTACAGTACATTGTTAGAAACAGCAGTACTCTTAGAATATTTCTTTGCTTAATCAATACTAAAGCAACCTGCAGAATATCTTACAATAGTATATGGTATTGAGACAAAAACTATGCCACCTAGACACCAGAACCTGTCAATAATTTCAGCAAAATGAGAAATAAATTAAATTAAGAATACCGGGGTTGATTCTCATCTAATTTACACTAGCATACTGCACGGAATTAATTTAAATCGACCACGGCATGTTGTAGCATTGGTGAAACACGTGGCGAATTTGGTCCACACTGCTTTATATGGCACAGAATATAAGCCTCATGACAAATATTTTCAACCATGTATAAAATAAGTCTCAGAAATTCTTACTGGATTTTACCATTGTGATTGATTTGGGAAAAAAAACCCAAAACAACAAACCACAATCAATCAATCAAAATGGACCTTTTTTCAGGTATGAAGGTTTAAAAAAAATTTCTGTCTTTCAAGGGCTATAAGAAATAAAATGCTTCTGTATTCTGTAACTATTCACAAACCTACCTTTGTATCCTGCTCATCTTATAAAGTACAAAAATAGTTAGTCAGCAGTTCCACTGACTCTGTGAGACTACTTACACAAGCAAAGTTATCAAGACTTACTTTTCAGTTACATTAACACTTAAATTAAGCTACTAATCAATAGTCATAAAAGATCTTCTGAAATAGCAAGAGATCCTTGCTCTGCCTATGCAGATGAAAAGTGGTCACTTTCGGGACTAAGCTGAAGCAAGCTTGACTAAAGGCAGGCTCTCCGTCCTGGCTGTCCCTTTGAAACATGAAAATCTGCTTAGAGTTGCCACTGTAGAGCAGAGTGACAACCAATGGATGGGGACTTCGACATGATTACATCCACTCTACTGCCTGGCCATACATTGACAGACAAAACTACTGTAATGGAGTGATCATTTGGAAAATGGCTACTGCCCACATTTAAATTCCTTTCAGCGTTATTCCATAGCCAATTAGAGTAGTAGCCCAGCCTATATTCATGCCAGTCTTGTACTATATTGTAAGAAAATGGAAAGAAGCAGCTCAGGAGTCTTTAATTATTCCTCCAGCCATTTATTGACCTACTCTCTAAAGACCATATACAGGCCTTCATCTGCATGCACAATTCCTATTGACATCACTGGAAGGGCTACAGACAGATGGAGGGTACTTTGTAAACCTTACATTTTAAGTATGTGGTAAGAGAAGGGTGCAGAATTGGCAGCCCTTTAAAAAAGTGAGCAGCTTTATCTCATATTGCTCTTTAAACGTGGAGTTCGAATAACATTTTTCCAAGCAATAACATCCCCCCACTTCTCTGCAAGCTATCTAACCTACACGTTTCTGTAAAGTCTTCATATTTAACACTCAAACAATTGATGTCCCTATAGTATAAACAGGATAGATAATGAATATAAGTGGGATAGAAAATTAATCCTACTTGCGAGGAAAGAGAGTCATAATTCACTTAGGCTTCTCAGCTCTTACGTTATGAGGTCTTCAGCTAACTCATGGGATCCATTCCACATCCCACAGATGCTCATTATGAATTCTTTTTATGTGCAACATGTGGGGACTAACCAGTTTCATATCTCCTGGTATTAGCTGCAATCCAGAGCATTTTGTATTAAAACAGAATGCAAACACAGATGCTATTTAATACAGAGGATTTGAATGCAGTCTCTGTTTTAACATAAAGTTGGTGTGTCTTAATTTGGTTTGGAACAGCAACGAAAAGAAGTCAAGATAAGAGGATATTGTTAGATTAGGAGCCAAGCTATGATTCCAAGAGGCACACAGTCGCTTGGGAAAAGGGGAGAGTGGTCCAGGTGACAGCTTTGATTTATGGAAGCAGAGGTTAAAATGCCTTTGGAGAGGTGAGGCAGCCGAGGACATGTGCCCCTTTCAGAGACGCTGTCGTAGCCTTTTCAACACCATGGGGATTCCGGAGTGCAACCTCTGTTCTGTCCCAAGCAGCTCTTCCTGGTACGACCCTCAGTTTCCTCAGAAACGAGTCAACAGCACAGCTGGTGTTTGTGTAAGGTGCACGAACACAGTGCACTACTTTCTCCTCTAGCTGTCCGCTCGCTAGGCTGTCAGAGTCCAGTTCTCCCCTGCATGCACGACACTTCTAGCTCCAGCAACCTGCTACAGGTCCGTGGCCTCGAGTCACCCCAAAAGCGGGGACATTTGGTGGGACCCTACTGGTGGAGAGGGTCACTTTTTCTCCCGTTGCCCTGCTGCCTTCTGACTCGGCATGCCGCTCTCCCCTCCTGCCCTCCGGGACGGGCTCCTCACCCCTCGCCTCCCGCTGCAGCTTCAGGGAGGGGACACGGAGCGCAGCCCCGAGAGCACCATGGCGAGGAGGGTTCGTGTGGCCGCGCTCCCTCCTGCAGCGCCCGCGGCCCCCACGCCAGCAGCAAGGCGGGGGAGCTG
>NW_009952694.1:1312426-1315552 GCF_000747805.2 Chaetura pelagica
CGGCGGAGGAGGGGGACGAGTGGCCCGCCTGGGCGCTGCCGGTGCGGTTCGTACCGCACCCGGAGGGGAGCTTTGAAAAGGTTTTTTTTTTGCGCAGCTCTCGGCGGTATAGTTGATATGTTGAAGCAGCAGTAGGGATCAGTGCGTGCACACACACCACACACCTTACAAGTTTGACTAGCAATAACATTGCTGCACACTAGGAGGGGAGGAGAGTCAGCTCCCTATAATAGGGAACAAACTCCGCCGCTGCACAAAAGCGGCGCATTTCCTCGCTTGTGAAAACCGTCCCTTCATAGAAAGAAAGAAAAGGGGGAGGGGGGGGTAGCTAAAGCAAGTTACCAAGAGCAAGAACTTGTGCTGCAACAATCCTCCACTCTTCCTCCTCTCCTCAGGACTCTGGGAGCAGGGATATTCCTCCCCTTTCCTCCCCCCGCACAGTTGGCGCTAACCCAGACTGTGGTCAGCCGCCTTTATTATTACTTCATTGAGACAGAGAAATCCTCTAAGACTTGCATTTTGGGTGGAGGGTGGGGGGTGGAGGGACGAGAAGGAGGAGGGAAAAAAGGCAACATTTGCTGCTCATCATTTTCACTGCACCGCTAAAGTAATTGCGCCCCCCGCTCTTCTCCCTATCCCTCCTCAGCTTGGATTTTTCTCTCAATATCCACAGCTCCGGTGGTATTAGACATACCTTTTTTTTTTTTTTTGGGTAGCGCTGATATTCTCCCCCCCCCCCCCCGGGCCCCGCCACTCACTAATGGGATTGCAGTGTGCCTGGCTCTGCTGCTGCAGCCGCCGGAGGGAGAGTCGCTGCTGCTGCACCTCTTCGCTGAGACTCGCCGGGTGCTGAGCCGCGGGGATGATCAGGATCTTCCCGGATTTCAGCGTGCAGGTGACGGCGGCGGCGGCCGGCGGGGCGGCCGGGGGGGTGCCGGCGGCGCCGGGCATGGGGCGAGCCGGCGCTGCGGCCAACGGCAACCCGCAAAACGTCCAGGGCATCACCTCCTACCAACAACGGTGAGCACCGAGTGGGAGAGGGTGTGCGGCTCTTCCTGAGGCTCCCTCACTTGCTTTTTCTTTGTGCTTTTGTGTTTCTTTGTTTTCCTTGTTTTTTTGTTGTTTTGTTGTTTTTTTAAAAAAATCTCTCGCTGTTTGTTGGGGAGGGGGAGCTTGGTCGGAGGGAAGGGTTTTTCTTGTTTTTCTTTTTTCTTTTTTAAAATACAGCATCTTTTAAAATGCACTGAGAAGTAAACAATCTCCTAGTTTTGTCTTGGATGAGCTGGAACGCAACAATAGGAAAAAAAAAAGAGAAAAGAAAAAAAGTGAGACCCCGGCAGCTTAGCTTGTCTGCTGCAAAGTTTGGGATCCCGTCCGCTCATCCTTTCTAAAGAGGAATTTCTCAATGTCAATGCCTTGTGCAAATCCCAGTGTGTGGCAGCCAGGGGGATAATTGATCATGGTATGCTTATTGATAATTTGCTTTCAACCAAGAAAGAACAATTTTCACTTGGGGTTGCACACTTGCAATTCCACATTGTTTAACAGTATTATCATGTCACCTGTTACAACAGGGAAATACAGCACGAAACCCTAAGTATACTTAGCACTGTTATTTTTTCATCTTAAATGCATTATAATGCAAATGCAGGAAATTCACAGAGAGCGCCTTTAGAAGCAAAGCGTAGAAAGTTGGCAGTAAGTCGTAATGAAGTTTAAAGACCTTCCCCATTCCCCCTAACAATTCATCGATATGTGCTGATACTAACATGAAGCTTAATTAATTAGCTGACATTTGAGTTTCTACGAGGCAAAACCTGAATTTTGAATTTGTTAGTTTTCTCTATCGTAAGCTTAAAACCGAAGCCAAACTCCCCCTCCCCCCAAAAAAAAGGGAAAAAAAGAAAAAGTAGATGACAACAGATAAATCTAAGCTGAAATTGGAACAAAACATTTACAGTTCTGTAAATGCAACAGAAATGGCACTGTCCCAAGTATCTTGATTTTCACTATTGCCTTAAATAAAATAGTGAGTAAAATGCGGTATAATCTCAACTATCCAAATTAAATATCTATGATATTAAAAAATATTTTAAAAATCGTAGGAAGTTTCAGCATAGTATTTCAAACTTAATCGGTTTTGGAGCCAGGCTTAAATAATCGACCATTCTCTGTTTTGTTGTTCAGCAACTTTGAGTGGCTTCCTATAGTTTTGGAAAACACATGATGTGTTTTCCATTTGATGCCCATGGTGGTAACTTTTGTAGGTTTTATTAAATTAAAAATTAATAGGAAGCTGATACTCCTGAAATAATCCCTGATGATGCCTAAGCATTTAGCTGAGAAACATTTAAAACTAAGAATCAGTCTTGTTTTCCTCAAGCAAACACATCGATCTTTCATATAGATATATTTTTAAAAAACTTGAATGTGAGATACAAAGAATGGATTAAAGTTGATTTCTTTTCATGGTTTCTGTATTATTTTTGTCACTCATAAAATATTTAAATTACAATGGAAACTGACGGACAATTTAACGAGGAAGTACAGGCAGCAATCACAATAGTTTAGTCTGTGAAGTGGGGAAGTCAAGGGTCAGAAATGTCAGATTGGCTTTTAGACAAATGAAAGAGACCTCTGGAGACTTCCAAGTTAAACAGAAATATATAGAGAAGACAGCAGGCAATTTTTTAGTACTTCGCGTTTAACAGTTTGATGATGTCGGTCTGTAATCAGGAAGAAGTTACACAAGCAATACTTCTCTGACAAACTACTAACACCTCTAATCCAAATAGCGCTTAGCAGCTATTCAAGTGCTTGGACTAACAGGAATCCAGAGCAGTCTGGGCGTCTCGCACACAGTCCTAACTTCTTCCAAATTTTTACTCTATGTTATGGGCGAAAACAGCGTGCTTTACGTTTTGCCTTCGCGCTTTCTGGAAGCGCTTAAAATCGAGCAGACACCGACACATTACGCTGTTGAAAAAGACGAGGCGACACCTGTTAACTTGGGGTGTGTGTGTGTGTTCTTGTTGGAGGCGCGGAGACAGCTTTGCCGGCAGCGGACGGCATGTGGCACTTTCTAGACCCCCCCCCCGCCTCCAGCTCTTCATCTCCACCTGCACC
>NW_009952694.1:1315668-1316805 GCF_000747805.2 Chaetura pelagica
TCCCCCGCCCGCCGGGCAGCCCTGGCAGCTCCGCGCAAAGTTCCGCCGGTGGGAAGAGCCCCCGCAGCCGAAGTTAAGGTGGTTTGCTAACTTCTTCCCCTGCAGCTCACGCGCGCGCTTACGCCCTCGCCCCATCCCCAAACTTCTGGAGTTACTGCGGAAGCGTTTCCCGTGAATAAATCCCCCCCGAGTTTCGGGGCTTGCTCCTTTCTCCAAGGAAGCCCGCTGGATTTTCCCTGGGAGCAGGATCAGGCCCAGGAAGCTGTACTTCCAGGGCAGCAGCGGAGCAGGCTCAAAGTTACCTTGGAGATGGGAAGCTTTTAGCGAAGGAGTCATTTCTCCTTTAAACGCTCAAAGCGCTCGGGTTTTCCCGATGTCCTGGAAAGAACAATTAAGGTAGCGGTTTATTTCCCCCGCTCCTTTATTTCATTATTAGTTTCATAATCTCCAATAAAACAGCGTGAAGTGCTACACCCTTTCCCAGCAGAGCGGGTCACAGTTAACGTGTCCAGAGTGACGCCCTTTATCCCGCCCGAGCCCAACGCGTACCCTCGGGACGTGCAGCGTTCTCGCAGGGGGCCAGGGGGACGCGCGGGGCCCACGGGACCCCCCGGGCCCACGCCGTCCCCGCGGGCGGGCACCGGCACCTCCGCTCACGGCCCTGCGGGCCTCGGGGCCCTCGCATCCCCCCCGCCCTGCCGCGTCCTCAGCCGTGGGAACCCACGGGGGAGACGTTGCCTGCGCCCGCCGAGTTCTTGAGACAGTCGCTGCCTCCCTCAGCCCCTTTTCCCTGCTGGAGCCCAGACTCCAGAGCAGGAAAGTGTGCGAAACTGCAACTGAGTGGCGTTGTTGCGCCGGCAGCGGAGGTTGTGTCCCCTGCACGCAGAGTGGGAGCGGAGCTGGGGAAGCAGCTGGAAAATGCCCAGAAATACTTTCACAGCGGTCAAGCCCGAAGATCCCTGACTCCCCTCCTTCCCTTCCCCGCCCCCGCCCCCCCAGCCCCATGGCCTGGCACCCCGCGTAGCCCGGCCCGCGGGCGCGGGGTGTGTGTGCGAGTGTACGAGGGGAGTACGTGTGTGTGTGTGTGTGTGTGCGTGTGCGTGTGTGTGTGCCGCACCTGCCGGGCGATGCCAGCGG
>NW_009952694.1:1317703-1331746 GCF_000747805.2 Chaetura pelagica
GGGGGCCGGGAGGCGAGGGCGGGGGTTGCGGGGGACGACGTGCTACCCCCCCTGTTTGCTTCCCGGCCCGCCGCCTGCCCCATGCACTTTTGTTGGGGGACAGTGCTTGCTATTAATCTGCTCTGCTGGTGACACGAATTGCCCGTAGCGGATTTGTTCTAGTAAAGTGAATCTTTCTGGAAGTGACTGGTAGGAAACAAAAGTACAAGTTCATATGATGTTACTTTGCGATTCTTACAAAAGTATTCAAAGCTCCCTTGCTAAACTGCGATGAGATAGATGTATGCCTAGGAGAGCAGCCGGAGGGTCTGGGGTGGGCTTTTCCCCTCCCTTGTCCTTCTTGAACTTGAGGGTAAGGGGTGAGGAAGGTTCCCGGTTAGTTCTAAAAATGAAAATTAACATTTAGACAGCTTTTAAAAGTAGCTGGGTCATGTGTTACTCCGTTTGTGTTTCATAGCACAAGTAAGTCTGAAAAATACTGAAACAAAAACGAAGGCATCAGGCTCATTTTTATCTTAATTTCAAACTTAATTTTTTTTTTTAGTACGATCAGCATTTCTAGTACAACTTCCAAAGCCTATAGGTTCTATCTAAATAGCTATGCCATTTTTCCTAAGGAAGCAGTCTGCCTGGTATCAGGAAACCATACATTTCATATTCGCCACTGAGGTATTAGTGCGGCTGTGTTAGATGCATTAGTATTAACTGTTGCACTTTGACAAGGCAATATTGATATGTGACAGAATTTGGAGATACATGTAATGGGGGAACAGTGCATCCTCAGAAGTCAATGACTTTAACTTACAGATTTTCATCTTCAACTATAAATATATATATATTTTTAATCTCCATTTCAGTGGCTGCAGAGGAGCTTTTGCTGTGTAAATAACACTTACAGCAGCAGGCTTTTCTCCTGCAGAGTTCTTTGTTGGAAAAACAATTTGTATCAATAAGTCCTATCCCCACAACACACAATACTGCTGTCTTCCTTCTGAGAATGGCACTATATTAGTGCTAAGTGTATTTGCCAGGATAGCTTCAGTAATCTCTCCAGCAGAAGCATATTTGTGTGCCATTTTGGGAATTTCTCTGAGATAGGAATCTTGAAGATAGAATTAATTTCTAGGGGAAACTTCATAGCCTGTGCATGAGTGCTTTCTTTATCACCTGTCTCCATTTGGCATTCGGAGAAGGTAAATCAAAGTGCACGATTTGTTATTCTGCTCCACTTGAGAGCTGAACTAAATAACACTTGGTCTGAAATTCTGATTGAAGTTGTAGGAGGATATACTGTATTTAATTTAATGCCCTTTAATAGCATCTTCTTGTTCAGCTCTGATGCTGTCATTTTAAAGGTTGGATCGGAGTAGTTTTTCCCTGTAGGGAGTGGGAGGAGTAATCATTTCAGGGGGAAAAAGTGGTCTAAATTCCTAGAGCACTAATAGCCACAAACTGGGCCTAGTGTCTGAGCAGTTGTTTTTTGCCCTTAAGGTTCACTTTGTTATCACTTTTTATAATGCTCTGAACAGTTAGTTGTAAATATTACATGTAGAAGTTGATGACTTTTTTTTGTAGCAGAAATAACGGCAGTCTGTTTGTTCTTTAAAAAATAAATTGGAGAAGATTGTTCAATGCTTCAACAAACAGGTACTCAAGTACACTTTATTAAAAGTTATGTAAGGTGCTCCTGAAGTCTTGCATGTAGCTATTTATTTAAGCTGGCTTTGTACACATCCTTTCAGCTGTGTGTACCAGGCCATTTGAAATACAGGTGCATATCAGTTACTGAAGGGGTTTTGTAGTCTCTTAGTTACTGCTTCAGTGAACTAGTTCTCAAGATTAAGAATCTTGTAAGTGAACTTTGTGTACATGCTTTGTTTAGTCTTCACTTCCACAATATTTAGGTAGATTGTGTTGTATTTTTTCAAGCAAGAGGTTAGTGATTACATAACAAATGTGAAAAATAGTAGTCTCTAAGGCAACCAAGCACTTGAATTGTTCTGAAACTTTTTTCACCTGTTTAGGTTTTTTAAAGAGTATTTGAAAAGTTACATGGTTAAATTTTGTCTGATATTCTTTCTGAGTGTTAGGAAATTTTATGGTTACAGTAGCAATAGGTGGTTGTACAATTGTGTGGATACATAACCAAGAAAATTAAATAGACGGAAGTGTCATGCGTGTGATATGCCAGCATTGATTTGTAAAGCATATCGTAATATCAGAGTCCTATTGGTTTAGAGTGAAAGAGAAAACCACCTTTATTTTGGCATTTCTTTCTAGAGCATAAGCTTAAACATAACGGTGATAAATGATGATATGCATTGTCTAACACTTGCTTTTATATAAATAGCTCCAGAAGATTGCTTAAATGATAATCGAAAATATGAAATAGGGTGGCCTTCATATCACAAGGCCAAGGGTCTACAAATGGAAAAACTGAAATAATGAAATATTTCCAAGGCAACAGACTGTCAACAAGAACAGTAATGCATGGGCATATCATAGAGCTACCAGAGAGGATATTAGATCTTAGAGCTCTAGAGCCAGGAGTTATAATGACCTTTATTAAATAGAGCCCTCCCACATTACAACAATCTTTCCAGTTTCTGATTTATGGATTAGCAGTCATACTACTCTTCATAATTTGAAACATTCTCCCACCATATTTGATTTGCTGCATTTTTCTCCACTGGAATCATACATTATTTAGAGCTTACATGAGAGTATTGATCAACAAAAGTTATATTACATATTTTCAGTAACTAATGGGATTCTGAATAATAAGGCTTTGTCTGCAGTACTGTTTCTGCATTCTTTACAGAACAACTGTTTTTTTCTTACAAGTCATATCCAGTCAGCTTGTTTTATAGCAATTTAACAAATTTCTATTCTAATGCTATATTATAAATAAGTTATAACTAGAGAGTTTTGTTAACAGATTAATACAGCAGCCAGAACCATAGGAATTTCTAAGAGAATATCAGGATATATTGTTAATGTCCATCTCCTTTTATTAGTGTCTCACTTGAATTTCAGAGTCTAGTGTACTGGCAGTTTCAAATCACATTTGTTTGAAACTTGGCACACAAGTTTCCAGCCCAGATGGGAATTTTACTGCGAGAGTGATGTAAAACAGTTGTTGAAAATTGACATTCTAGGTATTAGTTTAATCAGCATCCTTCCTAAAGAGTACAAAGTTGAAATTAATGTTTGTTTCCTAAAAAAAATCTTTATAATGATACTCTCTTTACTGGAAAATGTGTTCTAAGATAAGAATTTTGAATAAAAGATAGTGACCATGAAAATTAACTGTTACCGTTTTATTAACATTTTGGGATTGATTCTGCTCCCAGTGAGGTCAGTAAGATGAAGCGGTTTTACAAATGTGGCAAAATTTCATTTGATATCAATTAAGTAATTGGTTTTTTTAGAATTTAATGTTATGAGATCATTTCCTGAAATCTCGTCTCATCTCTTTTGAATAAACCTTGCATTCAGTCAGTCCATCAGATTTGTTTTGTGTTATTGTCACTAGTAGTTCTTGCAGGCATGAAAGCACGTCATGTGAGGTGGTATTTCAGTCACATTGTTTCAAAATGAATCAAGAGAACTTGTTCTGCAGCCTGTCAGCCTGGAAATCTTGTATTTTAAATATGAGGTATTTTCAAGGTACATAGCCAAAACTTTGCATTTTCAACTGAGTAATCTGTGTCTTTGCTTGGTTTGTTTGATTATGCTTAATGTTTGGACTTTGTTTTTCTTGTGAAGAAGTTGCCAGAGATTTATGTCTATGAGATGAAATGTTTTGAAAATTCCTTTAATAATAACTGTTTTTTCAGAAGAGGTAATTTCTTTCTATATAATATTTATAAGGCTACTGCATGTTATCTCTAACATACAAAGTCCCGTTTGGGGGAGTGAGGTGTGTGACTTTTTGTTTGATAGAACTTTGCATAGTAAGGATAATTTGTAATAATATTGCATTTTGCTGCATAAGAAGATGTGCCATAGTAAGAATAGAATGGTTGATCCCATGTCCTCTATGACTGGACCATTGTTCTGTGACTAGCTGGAGCAGTAATTTTGAAATACACAAAGTCCTAGCCAAATGAATGGGACCCTTGTGCTATTGATTTGAACGGGACTTTGAGTAGTAGAAATATTTGTTAGTTTTGTATGCTATAGTAGTATATTACACAGGACAGAGAAGGCAGGGTAAGAGTAGGATAGCATTTGTGTCTGTAACTTGGCAGAACTACATCCTGTCTTTGGGAGAATACTGAGTTCAAGTTGTACCTTAATCTTTAAAGAAGTCTCAGATTAAATTATGCATATAATTAAAGTATGCTACAGAGAATCACAAGCAAGGATAAAAGTATTTTACTGTATAATTCAATAGATGTGAATTCAGTGAGACGACAATGACAAACTTTAATGCACTTAGTGGGAGGAGCAGTGAATGTTGCATCTGTGTGTTATTATAAAACACAAAAGTCTTGAGATTCTCAAGTAAAAATGGAGCGGTCCTCAAGAAGATTCTGAGCTCAGCCTGCTGCAGCTAGATACTGATAGTTATGTCAGCCCTTACCTGCCACTCTGCGCGCAGGCGAGAACAAGTGATATGTAAGCAAGAATTTGAAACGGATTTCTGAAAACAGGGTTTTGAAAAATCTGTCATTTGTCTATTCTAGGGAACTCCTCACTGATGTCATGCTGTATATGAAGACTTTAATATTGATATGGAGTTTTTCTGTAGATAAGTTTATTTGTATAGCTTAGTGTGCATTGAAAAGTCTGTGAACACTGTTCTAAGCGTTTTACTGATGAGATAGCTAATGCGCAAAACATTTTTGAGAACTAGAAGTGACAGAAGATGTAACGTTAGCATTAGGAATAAAATTCCAGCCCCTATTTTGACTGTATTAAAAGATTGCTCTGCCTTCGTTAGACGAATTTACATTTCTTTTACAGGCAAAACCTCCGCTGAAATAAAGTGCTTTCAGAGAATGGCTTGATTGCAATTTAAAATTAGCTGTTAGCTTGATATATAGTCGAAGTTCAACACTTAAGTTAAATAATTTAAGTGGAAAAGTACTGTTCCATTACCTGCAGGCATGTTAGGTTTACATATGTATATAGTGAATTTACGGGATATAGTCTGAATAATATGTATGTGTGTAATCTACAATAATGTCCCTAGGGCTTGGATTTTCTAAAGAGCCTATTGGAATTAGGCATCCAACTCATACTGCATTTCAGTGAAATGTGGGTGCCTAAATCCTATGAGCCCCTTTTAAAAGATTTGTCTGGGAATTTTTTCTCCAACAGGAGTTTAGAACAGGCTTCATTACACATCACATTCTTTTAAACTGAATTTTATTGAGTAATGAATAGTCTTTGAACAGACATTTTGGATTAAATCCTAAGAGGTTACAGTTTTGCATGAATTTATTCATACAGCTGATTAATTTATATTATGGTGGGGACGTGCCAGGGGGGTATTTCCTCTTACTTATGTGTCATGTTTGAAAGTCGTGCGAATTCACGTTTACAATCAGTTTACTCGGAGCCTAGGCTTGTATGAGTTAGGTAGCTCAAAATTGTCCTGCCAAAGCTGCAGTTCATGTAGCAAAAGTATAATATACTGAATTTTAAAAGAATGCTTGTTAGAAAGCTGTTTTTTCTTAGAGATTATAGGAGGCAGAATTTGTTACTTTGTGGGAGAAAATGTAAGTGGGCAGTTTTCACAGGTCAAGGTTGAGGTCAACAGAAAGAACTGAGTGACTGAATCTGTACAGTGCTGGCAGTGGGATTAAAAAAGAAAGTAAGTCTTAAAAACAGAGAACAACTGCCAGTGGTACTTCAACCTTCACAGCTGCAAAAAAAGTTGCTGATTTTATTTGTCTGACTACAGTTAGATGTAGGATTGACATGTTTGCTTCACCTTTGCATAAATTACTGACAGTATAGACAGGAGGTTCTCAAAAAAGCCTATGTTGTAAAAACCCAAAATGTTTTATCTTGGTAAATAACACATAGAAGATGAACACTAAAAGAGAAACAAAGGCTTTGGGCTAATTTATATATTCAGTTGTTCTCAGTTGCTGTTTGGTTTTACAACAAAACTTGCGTTTCTTCTGGAATATCAAAAGTATGGTAGTTTGTGTTTTTTTTTCAACAGCTGAATGAGCTGGGTAAATGGTACTCAAGTAGCAGTGTTCGAAGGATCCAAGTAGTTTACTGAAGTATCTTAATTAATTGGATGTTCACTTTAATAGTGAGGTTTCCTGTTTGTAGGCAGTACTCTGTAACAAGAACATATATTTCATACGTAAAAGGTGTATATGATTTCAGAAGACATATTTTAATTCATGATCTATTTTTACTAAACAGCTGTTTCAGATTAACAAACAGGAAAAAATAAATGGAGATGAGATAAAATACAGACTTCATATGAGAAGCACGATAGAAAAGATACAGCAGATTCCAGATCTTTCAAACATATATCCTGTTCCTTTTATTAGTCACTCTACCTACACTCAAATTTCAAAACTAAGAGGTGATGTCTTTCTTTTTATTCCTTTGTTAACAGGAGGAAATATGCTTCTCTATGGAACTGTGATTTGGAAGCTGTTATTCCATGCTTTCGGAGGGCAGTTTTTCAAATTTTGTATCATTTTTCAAGACCAAAATAGGAGACCACAGGATGTAGCAAATGCTGCAAATCCTGTCTTTTTCCCCCCCAAGATTATTCAACATACTGAATATGCATCTTTGGGAACATCCAGTATTTAGATTCTGGATTTATGAATCTTTTCAGTGTGATTTTTTTTTTTAATCGTTTCTTAATGAGTTTGTGATACTACTGAAAAAAAAATAATTGTCCTATTCATTACTTACTTTTTTATTGTGGCGATTATCATATATTGCAATATTTGTTCAGTTCAAAAAAGAACAAACCTCAAAATTATTAAGGGGAAAAAATGTCTTTTAACTGACAGAGAAGGGCAGAATATTCCACCGGAAAGCAAAACTCATATTCTTTATTCTGTTTGTTATTAATTGTGAGGGAGACTTTAAAAGATTTTCCACTGACTTTTATACATGTATACTGCAAAGTGTAGGCATAAGTTAGATAAACACAGTATATATATTTGCCTTAAAGGAAATAATGCTAGTTGACTGTCTTCTGCAAACTATAAATGTCTTACTTCAGATAAAGTTAAATGTTAAATACATGCATTGGAATGGCGATTTTTTTTCCTCTAATGCTGTGAGGGAATAGTAGGCTCATCCTTTTTTTTTGCACATTTTTATTGTTCTGTGTAAATGTAATTTGTTAATCCTGTGAAATTTGTCATAGATAAATTTGCTTGGATTATCTTGTCACCACCGTATCTGCATTCTTTTGTTCATTGCTTATTCATAATTTAACAGTCTGGCAGTGAGCCTTTTTGGGATGCTCACAAAAGATATATGACCTCTACCAGCTGCTACTATAACCTGCAGAATGCACAGCAAGACATTAGAAACGTGAGGATTCCTCTACTGATTAAAGTGCTCTTCATTTAAACAGTCTGTTCGTAAGAATTTCAGGAATCTTTGTGGATAGCAGTTTTGATTTTTCTTTTCTCACAAAACTAGTCCTAACATTTCTTTTTTTTTTTTTTTTTTCCCTGAGTGGGAAAACTAACATTGAATCTTAAGCCGGTGGTGCTTTGCTTTCACATGGACTAATGGAAATCAAATCCCTCATTATATATGCATATGTGTACATAAGTGTGCATGTGCATATGTGTATTTGCATATATCTTTACCTATCTCTACCTATGCATATATACAAATATATATGTATTTCGTGCAATTTTACAATAGGAGAAATTAGTGCCTTTGTGTGTTATTTTAAAACTAACTCTTCTGTTAGGATATTTTTCTGCTTATATTATTATCTAGTGCTAATTTACTGAAGAGTTGCCTGATTTAACCCTGCCTTAGCCCCAGCATCTTACAGTTTGTATTGTGTAAATAATATTATACAGTACACAAAAGACATTAAATAGAATGTTACTTGAAGTGTAGCATTTTAGATTTTCATTATTCTCCTGACTCCATTTAGCATGTTTGGTTTTTTTTCCCTTTTTACTTTTTTTCTTCTTATCTGCAGATCAGCTTGTGAGTAATGGCTAGTTTTCACCTCCCCTTTGTGCTGGCATATGATTATAGTTCAAAATAATTCATTGCTAATCCATGCAGTATTGGTTCATCTCCATCACTCTGTTTTGTGATTAGAGCCTCAGGCCTGTAAGAACATCCGTCTGAACAGTTTTTTTATCCTGATTTTCTTTAACTGCAACTCATATTTTAAATAGTTCTGTCATTAATGTTCACCTACCAATCCTTTTACGTTTTTAAAAAATGTATTGAATACTATAAAATTAATATTTTGTTTGGGTTATTTTTGAAGGGTTTATGAGAAATACTTGTTTTCCACTGCAGTAAGTCTCTAGCATTGGTGTATATAGGTCTTAGTTTATCTCAGCCAATGATGGAAATCTGACTTGAGTTTCTCATTTTTCCTTAGCAGGCTGAATTTCCTGTGTACTTATTTACATTAGGTCTCTCTAGCAGTCTAGGGTCTTAAAAAGAAATACCACGTGCTTTTGAAGCAGACTGTAGTGGAATAGTCAGTCTTGCCATTTTTAACACAACATTTCAAACAGAACTGGTGTAAAATAAAGCTGATGGAGGAACTTTGAAAATACGTAGTGCCTGATCCTACTGTGGTGACTCTGAAGTCACTGATTATTGGGTCAGATATGAACTGATATGATGGTAGAGCTGGGTGTATATGATACAATTATATCGCACGTTGATCAGACTTAAATTTAATGTTTCCAGATTATGAAGCAAATCCATCGTTTTATTTCACATCAAATAATGCTAGTTTTCTGAGAAGGTCATCTAAAAGATTTTTCAAGAATTTGTTTCAGCATTGAGTATTCCTATGTTCCTTTTAATAATTACTTTCATCTCATTGTATCCGTGTGTTTGAAAGTGTAGGTCAATAAGGATGATCGCATTCAGAATTTCATGATCTGTGTAGTGGAACAAATTGAAAGCAAAGCCTGTATCAATCACTGTGAAGGGAGGGTTAATTGTTACTGCTTCTCAAGCCTCTGGACAGATAAACCAGTAATGAAATACTTATTGCTCTGATATGTGAATGGTTAAGGATGAAACAATGGAAACAGAAGCAGTCTTGAAAGATAACAAAAAAAAGCAAAGAGAAAAGAATAATCTGGACTAAAGTAAGATACTGTGTATGCTGTGTATTAACATTTTTAAAGTTTTTTTCATGTAATATAGCCTTCTAGTAATGATGTAAGACAGCAGAATGCATTTTGTTTCTAAAGTGAATATAAAATATGAATTTAAAAGCTTTTATAATGCAAAAAAAAATAAAATTATGTCTGGACCTTAGGTAAAAAGTAACATTTCTAGCATTAAGTGTTTTCTTTTAGGTTTTTTTTTGTGTTTCATTTGTGGTACCATTAAGTGGTAGGGTTTTTTATTTCTTTAAAAGCGCAGCTGTATTTACTAAATCGAGAATGTTTTGTTTTCTTGTGAAGTCATTTAAAAGCATTTTGTCTACAGCCAGCCAGGACTCTAAACGAGTATCTAAAGATAGAAGCAGCAAAATAAATACGATTGCAAAAACAAATTATGATATTACAGTAAACATTTAACTGTTTCTCGAATGTGAACTTAACATTTTAAACATCTGTTAGTTACTTATATGTTGAAATATATGCAAAAATATTTAGCCAAATTGAAGTCTTAGGCCCATGACAATCATCTCAACACAGTGGGTAGTTCTGAAAATTAATGAGAATGATAATACTGTAAAGACTGTTCCAGAGTTTGCCCAAATTCATTATCTAAGACTCTTGTTAAGAACATCTCAAAGAATTTTAACCAGGAAAATATCTTACTGGTTCAAAAGCATTTTTCTAAACCGTGGTGTATAAAAGTATAATGGAATTATATATGCAAGAGCTATAGTTAGAAACACAAATAACACAGGAGCAGCACATTATGAAGGAACATTTTCTTGATAGCTAGGTTTCTTGGCTTTGATTTTGCCCATAGGTGTCAAGCTTTCCTTTTCAATTTATATTTTGAAATGGAAGAAATGAAAAAGTGAAGGCAACTTAAAAAAAATGTTTTTGACTGTTTGTTAGTTGCTTGATGAGGCCTATAGCTGCTTAAAAACTGAATAAAGTAATTAATAATTTTAGAACTTGTGTAAATGTTTTTAGACAATCAAAAAGCTCTTTTAGGAGGAAGGGTGATGAGACACATCTTTAGATTTCTCTTCAGAATGTTAAGAATTTCCTGTTGCCTGTTTCCTGATGGGATTGACGCAGCTGTGTATCATATGGAATGAAAGAGGAACAAAGTGCCTGACTTTGTTTTGTGCAGGTCCTTTATTTTTAAAAAATATACATTTGTTTGGCCTTTTAAAAAAAAATTCTAACAGATCACTGATATGAACACTATATACAAAAATATCCAAGTGGGAGCTAATTATAATTAATTTATCTGTTTTTGGTTGGGTAGAAAATTTTAATAACTAAAGTATATTACTTATGAATGTGCATTGTTTTTTTCTCTCTTTTTTTTTTTTTTTCCTGCATGCAATGAGAAGGAAAGCAGAATGCTTGGAAGATTACTATGTCATTTCCATTTGTATTTTCAGAAGTCATTGATATATAGAAGCATGTGTGAGTATGTGTATGTGCATATGTAATCACTGGAAAACAAATCAGTTTATAGAGTTTCTTACTCATTTTGGCTGTTGTGCAATCTGTAACGCATCTACAAAACAGTTTTCATGAGAGATATGAATGCAAAATAGAGAGGAAAGTGAGGATTAAAAATAATTCTAAAACTGTAATTTTGATCTGCCTGGTCTCACTTCACAGACAGATTCTTTGAAGAGAATTCAGGATGGGAAATTTATTAATGAAATTTTTCAGTAATTTATTTCTGTGGTGAGAGAAAGCTTAGCAGAAGGTGGCTAATCTGGTTAACATCTTGGAATGGGTGAGGAAGAGGGGATGCAGATCCCTGGTACCAGTAGGGCCACCTTTCCACTTGTAGCCCAATTCCTGGTAGAGTCAGGAGCTTGTCTCATAAAGTTGTGTAATACTCAGTTCCAGGTGGAATTTGTATTGCCTCAGTCAGTGTTAATTTCTGTTCAGGGGGCTGTACAAGAAGTTCTGAGCATTACAATCATAGGCATGAAGCAGCTTCTTAACATCATATTATACCCCTAAGCTATGAAGTGGGAGCAAACACAAATGCGGAGGGCAGGGCAGTGCTGGGCAGTAGTGCCAGGGATGTGTTTAAAAGGCAGAGTAGAGGCGTATGTGGCTAAGTGGTGTGAGACCTTTGGGTTGCTTCTGAGACTGCCTCTCCATGCAAGATACGGACTTCTAAATCATTATGCAAATTGCACTTTAAATCTTAAGTTTTGATCCTTGCAACCTGTCAATCAGCTGTGAAAACAGTTGACCGTGTCCCTGTTCTTTTTGCTCTGTGACTTCTTGGCAAATGTCCTCTTTCTGCTGTCTTTGGTTACTTTGATCACTTCTTGAGTACATTCTTTGGAGGATCTTTCTCATTCACTATCCAGCTTTGTGTGGGAGTTCTGCAACGTGTTGTCTGTCAACCGCCCCCTTTTTTTCCTCATTCTGCTCTTCATCTTTGCATAATCTCATGGGGAAACACAAGTATCGTGGAAATTCAAGTATCATCTCGTTGCAAATGATTCATAGGCTCATGATGTTTCTATCTGAATGAAAAGAGAGCCTTGCTTCTCTGTCATCTCCCCCTTTATTGCCTAGCTTAGACTCCCTTAGTCAAAACAGATCTGGAGTTCTTTCCAAGCTCTCTCTCTACTTTTCAGGGTAGCACTGCCATGCTGCCTGTTAGGACAGGTCTGTAATTTGGCAGTGTCACTGATACAGACCTCTCCCTCATAGCTTAGCAATTAGAAAGTCTAGTAGAGTAGTTTCAATTAGTAGAAAATAAATAGAACAACAGAAAACATGAACCTTGATAAAATTACGCCTATCCATAAATCCATAGTGTGTGCAGTGTGTGTATCGTGTAAACTTTTGTTATCGTAATTTCAAAAAGATACTCTAATTTCAGAGAAGGGCATCGAGGCTGATGAAAAATATGGAAGGCTGTGGGTGCATATCATATATGCTGTCACTGTTTTTATGTTGTCACTTGCAACTGCTTTTTGGGATTGTTAGATATGCGATACAGGAAACACTGGTCTGACCCAATACACCTGTTTGACATGGTTGTGTAGGATGCTTATGGAAACTGTAGCAAGTCTCTGGTGATTCTCTTGTCTTAGAAAACTGCTGGAGAAAATGGCCTCAGCTAAGAGGTTTTAGCTAGTATTACTTTCAGCACATTTAATGAATAGATGTCAGATGTGTCACAGTTTGATTTCACTGCTTCATAATGTATTTTTGTTTCATGTTGATATGACTGTGAAAGACCTCATTGGGATTGTATGGACAAGACATCATACCATATGATGCCTTGAAAATCAAGAAGAGTCCCTGCTTTGAAGAGTTCATAATTTTAATTGCTGTTTATTTTTCACGTACACATGTGCATGTGTATTATACTTTTAAACTGGGATGAAATCTACTTTATGCATGCTAACAGTAAACAAAACCAACTAGTAATAGTATGAACATTAGTTTAAAGGGCATATAATCGAAGTATATATAAATAACTTTTGTCAAAGGTATGTACTATCAGTCCCCATATAATTCCTGTATTTATTTCATTTTTGGAGAAAGAATCAATTCAGACTGTGTTCATAAATATGTGAGCAGAGATAGGTCATTATGTGTCTAAATTTAACTAATGATATACACAGGTATTTGAAGTCACTTTTAGCTGTTATATCAGTGTGTACTTGGCACTATTAGAAAGGCTTCAGATTTATTGAGGTAGCAGCAGGTATACAGTTTGCTCTTCCTAAGTTCCTCTAGCTTGGAATACTTCTCATGTTGATTTGTTTAAGGAAAAGGAGTGGAAAAAGAAAATGGCAGTTGAATGCTGTTCATCAGAAGGTTGATATCCATACCTGAGTGTATAATAAAGATCTGACAAGAAGATGTCAGGAGGAGAGACTTGGAGAGTTCCAGGAGCAGAAATTAAAATTTGGATGGCAGAATTGCCTAGGACCTTGAGAGGGAAAATGGTGCTGGTGTTCTAGAAAAAAATTGTACTGCTGTGTAGACTTCCAAATAAGGTAAATACAAGTCAGACACTTAAAGGAATGTTTTGAAAGGAAAGTGAAAGGAAGCACACTTGGAAGAGGAAGAAACATCCTGATTTCTTTTCAAGTTTGAATGTGTATGACAGTCTAAAAGAGGGCCTGGGTTTACTGTTTGGTGTAATGAGAGGCTTAGGCTATGACTTGCTTCAAAACAAGGAGTAGTTGAGGTTGATGGGGTCCTCTGGAGATTATCTAGTCCAATCAACCCTATTGCAGCAGGGTCAGCTGGAGCAGGTTGTCTAGGACTGTGTCCAGTTAGGTTTTGAATGTCTCCATGGGTGGAGATTCCAAAGTGTCCCTGACCACCTTGTGGTGTTTGATCACCCTGTGACAAAAACTGTTTTCCTAATATTAAATTGGAGTTTCCTGCATTCCAGGTTGTGCCTTTGCCTTGTCCTACAGCTGTGCACCTCTGCAATGGGTATGGCTCCATCTTCTTTGTAACATTTTAGTAAACAGCTGTAGACAGAATTGAAAACTCTCTTTCACCTGCTGTTCTTATGGTTTAGCAAGCTCAGGTCTCTCAGCTTCTCCTGGTTCATTATGTAGTGCAGTCCTATATATACCTTGGTGGCGTTTTGCAGTGGGTTGCTCCAGTATGCCCCTGGATTTCCTGTACTGGAGAGCCACAAACTCGTTTTTCCTGATCTCGCAAGTGCTGGGAAGAG
>NW_009952694.1:1332058-1362695 GCF_000747805.2 Chaetura pelagica
GTGTAGTTAATGTATATCAATATGAGCTGGCCTTTACTGCAAGGCTGCACACTTGGTCGACCATAGTCCTGAGATCTGAGATTTCTTGTTGACTAGAGCAACTCTAAAATTGTAGAGCTTTCCAGTAACACTAATTTTTTTTTATTTTTATGTAATGTAGTCAATTTGAATATGAACTTTGCCACAAAAATGTTAAGGGTAGGTCAATAATTCTGCCTTCCCTGTGTCATCAGTCACAACGGTACCCACCTTGTTCATCAGCAGGCCTACATTTCCCCTATTCTTTGTTTTTTTATTGATGTACTGGAAGAAACGTTTCTTGTTGTCTTTGATACTTCTCACCAGCTTTAGTTCCAGGTTGTCTTTAGCTTTCCTCACTGCATCCCTGCATTCTCTTACAACATTCCTGTATTCCTTCCAAGTGGCCAGACCTGTTTTCCACATTCTGTAAATTTCCTTCTTTCCTTTAATTTCTTCCAGAATACCCCTACTCATCCATGCACGTCTCCTACCTCCTCTACTTGGTTTCTTTCTCATTGGGATGCATCAGTTTTGAGCTTGGAGCAAGTGGTGTTTAAAAGTTGCCCAGCTTTCGACATCCATACCTTCCAGAGCCTTGATTCATGGTATTCTAGTGAGCATATTTTTGAAGAGCTTAAATGTTGCATTCCTGAAGTCCAGGGTTGTAGTCTTGCTCATTTCTGTCCTACTTCCACCCAAAATAGTAAATTCCACCATTTCATAGTCACTACAGCCAAGTTTGCCCCCAACCTTCACATCCCCAAAAAGACCACTTTTTGTTTGTTAGTACCAATCTCGGTGATCAAGTTTGTTACATGTAATACTGAATATTGTGATTCAGGAATTGTGTATTGAGTTTAAGGGATAGAAATTCACCAGCATGGTAACAGTGGGAGTCAACATCTAGATCAGAAAGATTAAATTAGATTCTTTCAAAATTCTGGGCATACTAACAGATACTAAGGTTATGGCTGTAGCGTAGTCCCTAGGTAAAGAGCATCAGTTATTTTGTAGAGGGAAAAATCCCAGGAAGTTACTAATCAGAAGTCTTGTTTTATATCCAAAATGACGCAAAGCTATTCTGGGAAATGTGGTATTCTGTTTGTTCTTCTTATGCTTATCGTTGTGGGTAGAATTAATCAGAAATGGAAGTGTGCTACAGATACTCATTAGCATAAATGGTTCAGTATGAAATAAGTGTCTGAGTTTTTTGGTTGTTTTTTTTTAAATTGCTTAAAAGCTGTGCTTGAGCATCAATGGGTCTCCTGCTACTTGAGATTTTTTTTTACATACTATATATATCCACTGGATATTCTGAAAGAAACCAAGGAAGTAATTTCTATAGAATTATAGAATAGTTTTGGTTGGAAAAAACCTCTAAGATCATCAAGTACAACTGTTAACTTAGCACTGCTAAGTCCACCTCTAAAGCATGTCCCTAAGCACCACATATACAGGTCTTTTAAATACCTCCAGGAATGATGACTCCACCGCTTCCCTGGGCAGCCTGTTCCTATGCCTTACAACCGTTTCAGTGAAGAAATTTGAAATGTCCTATCTAAACCTCCCTTGGCACAACCTGAGGCTGTTTCCCCTTTTTTTGTCACTTGTTACTTGGGAGAAGACACCCACCTCACTACAGTCTCTTTCAGGTCTTCCTTGAGCCTCCTTTTTTTTTCAGGCTAAACAACCCCAGTTCCCTTAGCTGCTCCTTGTAAGGCTTGTGCTCATGACACTTCACCAGCTTTGCTGCCCTTCTTTGGATATGTTCTGGAACCTTAATGTCCTTCTTGTAGTGAGGAATACAACACTGGACGCAGTATTTGAGGTGCAGCCTCACCAGTGCCGAATACAGGGCGACAATCACTTTCCTACTCCTGCTGGCCACACTATTTCTGATACAAGCCAGGATGCTGTTGGCCTTCTTGGCCATTTGGGCACACTGCTGGCTCATACTCAGACAGCTGTTGACCAGTACCCTCAGGTCCTTCTGCACTGGGCAGCTTTGCAGCCACTCTTCTCCAAGCCTGTAGTGTTGCATTAGTTTCTAGTGACACAAGTGCAGGATCTGGGACTTGGCCTTGTTGAACCTCATGCAGTGGACCTCAGCCCATCGGTCCAGCCTGCTCCAATCCCTCTGTAGAGCCCTCTGTAGATCAACACACTCCTGCTCAACTTGGTGTAATCTGCAGACTTACTGAGGGTGCACTTGATTGCCTTGTCAAGTTAATGGATAAAGGCATCAAAGAGAACTGGCCCCAGTACTGAGTCCTGGGGAACACCACTTGTGACCAGCTGCCAACTGGATTTAACTCCATTTACTGCAACTCTTTGTGCCTGGTGAAGAGTATATTGCAGATGATAGGTAATTTAACATACCTGAGAATTTCTCAGAGGTCCACTGACAATGGGTCTTGATAATGGAGATGCCAGAAATGGACAATTAACAGCAGGAAAAAGAATTTTACTTCCATAAGAAGTTGGTACATGATAAAATTGCAAATAACTTTTAAAATCTTAAGAAAATTGGGTTAGCTATGTCTGATGTGTCTCTAAGAGATATGTGATGCTTGAAGAATGGAAAAAATAGGATTAAATATTAACATTTCCCTTCGTGGTGTAGCTATGTTTTACATTACGTTGGCAGTATAGAAATGCACAAAATAATGTGGAGTGAATTAATAATTTTAACTGCTTCCAGACATTAAAAAAGTGCTCCCTTGAACATCCAGCACTTCAAAGCCTGATTTTTCAACCAGTATTGCAGCTCATGTTGGTGCCTATTATTGACCTGGAAACAGTGTTATTACAGGAAAATAAATTCTCATTCTGTGGGAGCAGCAAGGTGCTGAAGAAATGCTTACTGCTCAAATGGACAGCATAGAATCTTGGACATTATTTACAAGGGGATCATTTTGTTCTTGGAGTAGATCATAAAGGATTACACTGGCTGCAGAACATGAAAGACCACTACTCATGTCATTATGTGGTAGTTTACTCTGCAGTCATATGATTTCACTTTTCAGCATAAAATGTGTTATAACACTTGCATGTCTGGTGTTTTTTTCTGTTCTTACAGTGGAAGCACTGTGCTTGGGTGCAGGAGGGCAGAGGACTGGGAAGGGAGGGAAGAAAGGAAAGAAAGAAAGGAAAGGAGGGAAGGAAGGAAGGAAGAAAGAATGAAAAAGAAAGAAAGGAAAGAAAGGAAGAAAGAAAGAAAGAGAAAGAGAGAAAGGGGAAGGAAGGAAGGAAGGAAGGAAGGAAGGAAGGAAGGAAGGAAGGAAGGAAGGAAGGAAGGAAGGAAGGAAGGAAGGAAGGAAGGAAGGAAGGAAGGAAGGAAATGAATTCTTAGGGCAAACTGACCTTGGTGAATAAGGAAATGTCTTCATGAAGAAGAGACTGTTTACTAAAGTGGGACTAGACTTCTTCATTTGTGGAGCAGAGGATCCCAGATGGAATCCTCAAGATGAAGACATACCTTCTAAGTAAAAGTATTTTGGAGTATTACAGAATTGTCCAGAGCTGCACAGCTTTTTCTAGAAGGACCAGATCAGAGTTACTGAATTTTTTTTCCTTTAATATGATGTCTGGATTGAGGGTAGAAAGGAAAAGTCTTTTGATCTGCAAAAGGGAGGAAAGAAAAATTTGTCAGTGGAGGTAGCATTTTGTCTGAGAGCTTTTTAGCCTCTGGATGGAATTATTCAGGACCGTATATGGTATGAACACTTCACTTCTCCTCTTGATTCCATGAGCAAATATATCCAGTGTGTCATGACAAAGGCATATCTGGCCATGCAGTGAGAGTGCACATGTGCTTCAGGTCAGAGCTCAGAGTCTGTGTGCCTTTCTCTTTATGTGACAAGGTGGGACACATCGAGTGTAGGGGTCTATTTCTTGCTCTCCCTTTTCTTAAGGAATCCTAGACATAGACAAGGGCAAGGTTGTAGGCCAGTTGAATGATTTGGTGAACTTGATTGCTGTCCAAATAGTGAAAGTGTACTCTAAACTCTTGTATTAATGAAGGTGAAGGCAGGAGGCAAGATTGGACTTACTACATTTTATCACAAAAGTATTTATTTGTACAAAAATGGAGGAAACCAGGATTTGGAGGAAACCAGGATTTGTAAAGTACTACTTGTTTCTCTATCGAAGCTGTTGGATGGAAGGTGGGAGTGGCTGGCCAGGAGTTACTCCGGGAATCAGGATCAGGACAGAGCACAAACAGGAGGCCAGGCCTTGAGTACTCATTGATGTCTGGCAATTGGTGGTTTATAGATGACACTTTGGAAGGTAAAATGTACTACAATCAAAAGCTGTATTAAGCACTTTTAAAAAGAAAGTAAAAGTGGTGTGCTTTCATGCCTTTCATGACTTTTATAGTGGAGGGAGGAACCTGAACTCTCTTACAGGTGGGCATTCCAAGCCCAGCTCCCTGTTTGTAAGTACAAGTGTATTGTGCAGGGCAGCACACAATATGGTACTAATTTAATTTAATTTCTAAAATTATTTCACAACAAAGTGAACTAGAAAGATAATGCAGTTTCACCTGTGTAGACTCATCTGAACAGGTATTTTTAATTGATTTCCTGAGTCACAAGACTAGTGGTGGTCAAGTCAATGGCAGTATTCCCATTGACCTCAACAGGAAGATTTTATCCTTCCACTGATAAACCTGGAAACAATGGACAGACAAGATAGGCTTGATTTACTACTTCTACTACTACTACTACTGCCACCACCAGTAATCATCATCAGCATTTTTGGACAAGGTAGGAGTTCTTTATCTTTGTACTTCTTATTGGAAACTATGAGGTGGTAGCTGCAGGCAATGGCATAGAGTTCATTAAACTGAGGTCTTCTTTATAAAAAGAATAGGTATTTTAAAAGATCTTGGTATAGATTTAGAGAACACTGAAACTGTTTTATAGTATTTAAAATATGTGGAAGCTATCAAGCTGCTGGAAACTTTCTGCAAGAAACAATAGATTCAACATTAAAATGGCACCGCACAAACCACTTAATGAAGTGATAATAAGATTTTTAAAAGTATGCCTTATAATAATACCTGAGGTGCATCTCTCTTAATGAGATTGTTTTAAGATCAAATATTGACAGATACATTTTTAACAGTGTTTGAAATTATGTCAAACTTGAAATTTATTGCCCCTGGAGAGCTCTTAGATTTATTTTTTTCACAGCAAACTCTTTGTTAGAATAAAGTAATGGATTCTGAGAGATGAAATTTGAATATTTAATCAAGAGAAATTTTATTTTTTTTTTTCATAGGGCCAGCAGCTTTAAAGCCATACAATTTTGAATGCTTTGAAATGATTTTTAACTCTATGGTGTGATTCAGTAAAAAAAAGTAATTGTCACTGTACATTTCACCACATCAGAATTTTTAAGATAGCATCATCAGCTGCTTTGCTGACATACGTAAGGAGTTAATTGATTTTTTTTTTGTTGAAGCCCTTATTGAACTATGGATCAGTATTTGTCCATAGAGGTGACAAAACTATTGAGAAAGTTTAGTTCTGAGGAAACATAGAGTTAAATTTTGGTAAAGTAATAACATTTGTGTAGAACTGAGCTGGAGTAAGTAATGATAACAGGTAAAATTACAAGGATAATCTAGAAAAAATAGTTCACTGGCTGCCTCTTTACAGAGTAAAAGTGATGGAATTCACAAAGTGGCCCAAGGTCCTACATTTAGGAAAATACAGCTATAATATATGTAAACAAATCCTGCCTGTTGCTTTGTGTTTAGGATAAAGTTTTCACTTTTTCAAAAAACTTGCAACTCAGATATGTGTTTCCACATAATTGGGTTTTCTGGTTAAGACTAAATAAGGTGAGATAGAGAAATAAATATATCTGTTATGCATACTGAAGATACATATATAAATAAAGGTGGAACTTGTGTAAGAGATCCAGCTATTAATAATGGTAAAGAAAAGTAATGGTGAATTCATCACAAATAATTCACTTCCCAGGAGGCACAAAGCTTCTCTTAGAGGATGCTGCCCCATGAGTGGGGAAGACGTATGTGGCAGAATGTGTTGTGATGGAGTTGTCAGTATTTACCTTTGTTTTCTTATCAGAAGGGTGTTCATTACTCCTGTAGTAATGAATTTACTACTGTACGATGTAAAATAATTTGGTAGATGTGTTTGATTTAGGTAAATTAATACAAATCAGACCAAAGGGGTTTTTTTTGAGAACTTAGCTGTGCAGCAGAAATACACAAAAACTTGTTGAAGGTGTCAGTGGGAAATTCTAATTTAAAAGTTAGAAGAAACTTCAGGATATTTGTTGATGGGCAGTATTTTGCTTGTGCAGAAATAAATAGATTGCTGCAGTTAAGTCAGTTAATTTATCTGAACTAATTAAAAGGGTGTAAATAATTTAATTGATTAAACAACAACTAAAAATGGTAATATTCCAACAGTTACCCTGGAAATCAAAATTAACTCCTGCAGTGTTTTCATTTCTTATCTGTGATAGTGCCTAAAAAAATCTAATCCACTTCTAATGTAAATGAGGTCAACTACTCATGATGTCAGAGAAGGAGTTTATATATATTCACAAAAATAATTAGATTAGTGTTAGGGAAGGCCAGCTTGTCAGACATACTGAAAAGTCTTACAAACTAAGAGGTTTGAGGGAAAATCTGTGTGACTGTTAACTAATCTTGTGCATAGATCAAAATCCAAGCCTATCCAGAGTGATTTGATTTGATCCGCTGATATTAAAATGTTGAAGAGAGGAGCAGTATCCAGTGTATTTCCATTTAAAGTGGATTCGATAGTAACAACAATGTCAAAATGATTGAAATTTGCATTTTCCAGGCTTCGGGATCATACTGGGAATATCAGTGTGGATTACTTGTTAGCTCTCTTTTCTCTGGTAGATAGTACTCAGGGAAAAAAAGGCATAAACTGTGAGTCGTTTTTGCCATTAGTTATATCCAAACGATTCCACTGGTGTTAATGAAGTTGCAGAGTGTAATTGAAAACAGAAATCAACCCTCTGATATTGAACTTTAATATATATTCTGGAAATGTTTTCTAGGAAAAATAAATTAGTTCTAGCAATAATTCAAGAAAAAAGATGGATTTGCTTAGCTTTAGGTTACAGTCTTGATGAGGTGAACACTTACTGCCTCAAAGTTGTGTGATTATTTGATTAATACACTGGTGTTGATTTTCAGTTTATCAGTGAGATGCCCCCAAGTAGAAGTGAAATTGAAAAAAAAAATTGATTAATTGCTGCTTATAATTAAGCACATAGAAATTAAAAAAGAATAGTATTGATATTTTATTTTATTTTAATGCTGGATTCCCGGGAGACAAGATTAATTGAAAGGAGAAAGAGGCAAGCCCTTAAGGCTAGATAATGTATTGCTTTCGATTTCATTTGCTAGTATCAACAGAGTGACTGTTAAAGTTGCCTAAGAAATGGAAACTTGTTTTGCAGATGTGTTGAAGTTAAAATCTTTGGGAAGTCCTAGTAAACTATACTAGTATTGCTAAGTTAAGAGAGCTGTTACTGTAAAGCAAACAAACAGCATTCTCTATTGAACAATTATTTGCAGCGGCAGGGTAATATTTTCAAAGCAGCCAAAGTGTTTCAGGACCTTAAGTTTCATTTTCAGGTATCATTAGTATACACAAACTTTAATCTAATTGAAAACGACAAAGATGCGTAGCTGCTTATGGGCCTGTTGTGAAAAAATGGACTTTTGGTTTCCCAGTCACTACTTATTGTCCTCTAGCAATGAAATGTCATGTGGGCAGTGGTTTTCATATAAGACTATGGTGGTAACACAGAAACTCATCTAGTTTTCAGTAGGAGTTGTATTAGGTTCTTTATTTTTGCGAGAAAGGGATACTTTTGGAAGACACAAATACATTCATTAAGGATGTGAAAAAACTTGACTGCAGTAGCTAGTGAAGGATGTCAGGATTTCACATGTGAACATTTGAAGCCTAACAACAGTAAATCCAATATACAGATACTTCAGGTTTAATTTTCAAACCAGTTCTGTATTATCATGTGTTTTTAGACAAAAAAGATTCAACATGCGCTGGTGCTCTGCTAAGCGTGTGGAGAGGCTGCAAAAGTGATCATCATGGACATTCTGTTCCTGCTGTAGAATGCATGGCTCAGCCTTTAAAATCTTTACATTTCTACTTCCAATTTAATATCTAAGAACAAGGTTCCCACCCAATTAAAGATTTTCAGGATCACTAATATATTAATGAATGAGTGCTCAGTGACAACATATGGTATGCCAGAACCTAAAGTTATCCAAAGAAGAGAGAATCCATTTAATATTTATTTAAAATTTAACTAAGCAAAACTAGACAAAATATGAAACGAATGCAGTGCTACAAAATGTAGAAAAAACAGGCCGGGAGCATAACTTCATGTATTTTCCTTAATTTAAGATGTTTGTATACCTCTGTTTTTCTTGTAATGATCTGATTTATCCTCACCATTTAGAAGTAAGCAAGCAGGCAGAAGGCTGCTTTTTAGAATTTTTACATCACCATCTAGCCTTTTCTTTTTATTACTTTATGTGCATGGCACAGGTTTATTTTTGGTTGTGGCTAGGGGAGTTACTGAAAGCTGACCATTCTCTGAGCCAATTGAAACGGTCTGTTCTGCCAGCTCCTAGGGCCAGGGAATCGCTCTGCTGGCAGGAGCACCTGGCATTTGTCACGGAGGACATTCCCTTATTGTGTTCAAGCCATGCCATGATCACTTTAAATACTTCAGATTAATGTGTACTGAAAAAGAGAGAAAGAATCCCTGACAAGCAGTGTAGTATTAACAGAGCTTTGTGAAGCTGTACTGAAGATTACTGAAGAGTTGGCTTTTCTCCTGTTAGGACAGAGGTACAGTAATTCCATACTTGAACATTCGTAATTGAATTTTACTTCATAATGTATCCTGAATCATCATTGCTGACCAATTCAGACTCCCTTCAAGGCTGACAGAAGTCAATCATTGGAAAGACTCTCAGTGATTTCAAGTGACTTGGGATAATGTTCTTAGTCTAACTTTCTTAAAAACTCATTCAGTAGTAGCTTTGATGTGTTTCATGTTATTAACTAGGCTTGAAGGTAATAAAATTAATTATATTTTACTTTTTTTTTTCTGATAAATTATTAGGATAGTCACTGTGCTTACTAGATAGAGCCTGTGAAATGAATTACATTACTTCCCAGAAATGGAGAGTGATTTCTGAAGGTTAGGACAGCAAAATACTTTTCACATCATACGCATAAGAAAATCTGTAAAAAAGTGGACTATCAGATACGCTGGCAAATATTTTTGTAGGAATTTCCAAAACATAAACTGCCCATGTTGTGTGTTTTACATCATCTTCAGGTGTCATGTGACTATGGATAAATTTTGAAAAGTTGTTAAGCCACATTGACTAAAGAGTTTTGCTGTTTTTTAAAAAATACTTTATTTTTCATCAAGAAAGAAAGTTGAATTGTTCTAATTCTTAACCATCCAACTGATTGCTAGTTACATATATTTGGCCTGTCTGATAATACCACTATTAATTTATGTGAATTTCTCAAAGGGTGTCCAGCGTACTTCATAGGTTTAAGTATATCTTTCACTGCTGTACCTTGTGCTCACAGTCTCCTGTCAGTAAGTTTTTCTCTCTTTCTGAGCAATACAAAGGCACACAATGCCACAGCTAGGGAAGATTTTCATTAAAACTCTTAAAAGTCAGGTTATATGAGACATTGTTGCTCTGCCATTACCTTCTGTGTCTCTTCATCCTTTGATTTTCATGGAAGATGCAGGAATTCCCCAAACACCATCATATTCGTGAGGGTCGCTTTTACAAATTTCTTTGTTGGGAAAGCTGGTGCTTATTTTTGTCTTGACATTGGTAAGTAGAGCTGGATTATTAGTTTGTGTCACATACTATACCTCCATTGGCTCCAGTCTTGTGTTGTCAGTTTGCACAAGCTGAGTATTCAGCTGAGTATGTGCAGTGCAGCTAGGAAATCTCATTAAAAACCATTCCAACGTTCTTCTTCTGCTTCTTCTATTACGCTCTCTCTGTTTGTACACATAGTTTTATGCCTTAGATGCAAAAACCTTCACTTAGTGTAGGTGTTAGAGCAAATGACTTGATATTAGTCTCCAAATTAAGTTAGTCCAATAAGATGCTCAGGTCTTCTTAGAAGTTGGCCCGTTATATTTAGGACATCAGAATTTGTTTCATCACTTGAGATCTATCACAGGTGAAATCAGTAAGAGGCAGTTCTTTGATTTCAATGAAAGCTAAGGTAACACTGCCATTTCTATAATTCCGATTTGTAGGTAGTTACAGGAATTCTGTTATATGCATTCACATATGTGAGCCTTAAAAACAATGAGATTTCTGTTCCTGAGAGAAATATTTGGTATGTAGCAAGATATAGAGGGAATTGTATCAATGCACAGTATGATGTGACCTTTTATCTGTTGCTTTCCTCACATTTCTTTGTTGTTTTTTGTAAGCATCTATGGTGCTCTTTGAAAAGCCTATTTTCTACGTGTGTGGCCTTTAGCTTAAGAGCAGTTTTCACAAAAATCTCTTTAATACTGCTGGTCAAATAGCTACAAATCCTGAGTAAGTGTATTTCATTGTTAACATTAGTTATTAAAAATGTTACAATTTGGTAGTGATGTAGAAGTTGGTAGTTTCTAAATACTCTGGGATGTTGGGTTTTTTTCTTTGAGGTCTTTGGCTTGCTCTTTAACAAAGCTGTGTTGGAGCAAATCTATTTAATCCCTCCTTTTCTCTTTATATATAAGCACTTTATTACACATGCAGACACCCACATCTATTTGAACCATAAAGGAAATGATATTTTCATTCAAGTGTTGTGAGAAGGTGAGCTTCACTCATATTAGCTGGAACATTTTACTCTGTTTTTGATCTATCTGCTTTTGAAGAACAGGACAGATTTGTTGAAATTTTCAGAAAGATGCTGGTCCTATCTGTATTGGTCTAAGGAGGATCATACAGTTTCCCATTTTCTTAAGCATTTGCTAGGAGGATGAGGAGTGGGAAGGGCCAGCCAAAACACCATGGGGACACATATCATGCCTTCAGAGCCTCAATGATGTCACCATATGCTGACTTTGGGGTTTCTTTCTTTATGCACACTTGCAAGACAGTTGGTCGTGGGTATTCATAGGTAAACAGAAAAGGAGGTAACTGAGAAACTGTTTCCTTTTTTTCCTGAAGAAGATAAGAAAAATCTAAAAGAGAATCACTTAGAAAATAGCAATGCTGCAGTTACTAAAAAGTAACAAAGGTTCAGTTCAGATGAGAAGTGAAAGTCCTGTTAGTCATAGGACTAACAAGGTTGTCCTCCACCAAGATTATTCTCTTTTAGGGAGGAAATTGGATGTTATTTTGGTTTGTTTTGCTTCCTTTGTCTTAACGCACTGTAAGCCCTGACCAGGACTGGCCATTACATGTCTCTCTATTGCCAGCCCACTGAATACTAGAGCTTCTTTAGCCTTTGGGTACTCCTGGACGTTAATGGTTGGTAAAATAATAATCATTTTTTTAAAAAGGGAAAAAAACACCTTATGAATAACTGGCTCTAAATTGAGGTCTAAATTCAGATGGAATGAGTTTTTCATTTCAAAGTTAGAGCAAGTTGAGTGGTTTGGCAGAAATTTTGCTAGGAAGTGGTTTTGGATTTTTGGTTTACTATTATGGGAGATGCTAGGAATTGAAACTGGGCATTTCTTGAAATGCAAATTTTTGCCAGGTGTTTTTGAGCATGACCATGGAAACTCAGGAGGTGCAGGTACTCACTGGTGTTTCCCACCCTTTTTTGTTCAACTCTGTAGTTAAGGCCTCATCAGTCTGGAGTAGCTGATTGGAGAAACAGAGAGTTCTTGCTTAAGTGAAAATATGCTTTCTCTGACTCAGATCTACCTTCTGGATTTCATTCTGAGTTGTCTGGAGTGTCACGTTTGGTTAACTGTATATTCCTAGTGAGTAGGAAAACTGGAAAAAACTCTTGCTTTTGGTTTGTTGTTTTATGTTTTCTGAGGCTTGGATGGTTTTGTCTTGAACTCCAAGAAGGCTATTGTGAAAGCTGAATAGGTAGCTTGAAAAATCTGAGTTATTATTGACTGATAGGATTGGGTTCAGCATAAACAATTGGCCTGAAAGAAAGATCTGACTCAGAGAAACCAAATTTACAGGTTAAAAAACCCCAACAAACATTGCATGGATTTGATTGAGCTTTACCTCATTTGAAAAAATATTGAAGAGCTGCATGTTAAATTTTCTACAATGTCATGAAGTATAATACTGAATCCACTGTCATTAAATTGTAGGTTTTTGTTTCTTGTCAGCTAAAACAATTTCAGCAGAGCACAATCCGTGTGAAAGTATGAATAAAATTCAGGGAGTAGTATCAAGGACTTCCGAGCTCAGGAAACTGAGTTTGGCAGTGCTAATTTGTATTAAAGTTGTTGTTGCATGACAGCAGGAAAAAGATTTAATGCTTGCCACCTGAATCAAGCTATGGAACATTGGTTTCTATAACTGCCATGAATTTGAATCAAGGCCAATATCTCTAAATTTGAAATAAACTGATACTCTGTCTTGAAAGAAGATACAGGCCACTTATGTTGCAGAAGGTATTCAGGAAATATATTTCCATTTAATTTTTAGCAGTATATATCTTTCAGATTTTTAGGCAGTTTAGCTCTGTTCATTTTGGGTTTTTCTCTGTTCCAACAAGTAAGCAGCCTTTCATTCATTTGTTTATCAATGTCCAATTTTGAACGCATACTGATTTGCTCAAGACCATAGATGCTGGTTTTTCTCTCACTGTCACTATGTGGCTGCTTACCTTAATCTGAAAGTCATTTTTCTTTTGTATATAACTGCATTAATGGAGAAAATCAGATTTCAAGCCAAGTGGTCACACTATGAAGCTTTAAAGAATCAGATACAAAGCTCGTACCATGAGCCCATGTGTAACCGTGTCGCCTTTACAGTAGTGTGATGATACCTTTCTTTCTAAAGGATGCTCAAATGCTTTACAATAAGCAGATACAATTTAGGATTTTTTTGCTTCTCCTCAGAAAACATGCAACATTTAGATGAAATTCTTTCCTGTATCCAAACTGGCTTTGAGTCTCCATATAAATACTACATATATGCCACAGAGATTATTTATCATTGTAACAAAAATGATTTGAGTATTTGCATAGTATCTGAGAATAGTGAAACAGGACCCTTCATTCCTAAATGAAAATTAAATTTTGAACATTCTTCTATGGCTGAGTGCACAAGATCATGTGAAGTTTCAGGACTGGAGGTGTGGGGACTAAGTAAACAACAACAGTAAGTAGCAACACTTGAACCCAGCTGCTCTGTTTCTGCATATGCCCTCTTATGAGTAGTTTCTGTTTTTCACTGGGTACAGATAATAGATCCTTTATGTGGGAATAACTTAATTCACCATTGTAATTCAGCCATCTAGTTTGAAATGTAGCAGCTGTTTCATAGCATGTAGGAGCAATACACAAAAATCTTTTGATGGAAGGGGAAGAAGATACGGTATGCTTCTGGAAGTGCCCAGGAAACTTGCAGAGGTAGAAGGCAGCTATTCCGCTAAAATTATTTGATGTCTTTGTTGTCATATAACATACTTTCTTGGGTTGTCTTTCATGTGCCTGATGAAGCCCTGAGGATATACTCTATTTCAGCCCCATTTTTAACCTCTCGCTATGCTCAAAGACACAGCCTCCTTGGTGAGGAGGATGGAATTCTCTTCAGAGCCTATCACTGCTACTTCTTAATCGGCTGGAGTGGTGTCGGCATGATAACAAGAGGTACTAGTCTCACCCCAGGTTGTGGCAGCTTGGGAAGCTATAGAGAGGCTGGAAATTTAACCCAGATCTGTGACATGGTAATACAGAGCATTACCTTTAGGCTAGCAGGCCTAGCTACAGTCCATAGCTGAAATTTAAAGTGGTTTAAAAAAAATGCATTTAATTTGAAATGCCTCAAGGTACCTATCATTTGTAAAGCTGCATCTCTTTCAGAATATTATGACCGACATGGAATTTTTACTTTTGGTGGATATGTTATAAATATGAAGAATGATAAACTGTAAGGGGGACTAGTCATAGAAGATGATAAAGGAAAACTTGCACTATCAAGTGTTACTGCTGTCATTTAAGTGGCTCAATAGCATTAAGATGGAGGACAAATGCTGTTATTGAGCTTATGCCAGAGACTTCATGAAATAAAAATACATAGTTCATAATTTATGCGTTCTTTTTTTAAAGGCTGTGGGAGGTAAACTTCCATTTCCACATTGTCTTTGCTGAGCATGAAAGCTGTTCTGTAATATTTTTCATATTTATGTGACCATGTGTGTCTAGTAGTCTTTCCTTTACACGCTTGCTCTTTTATATATAGTACTAGTGCATTTTAGTAAGTTGTAATGCTTAAAATTATATATTTTACCAAAACACATAAGTACACAATATTGTTGCTTAACTTTAATGATACTATGTACTCCCTTCTAGTATAAAATGTCTGTATTATACAATGTGTTTAAATTTTAAGGGGAAATAATTTTAAGAAGGCTGAATCACTAGTAGACAGAACAGTATGGGGCTTATGAGGCTTTTTTTTTTTTTTTCCTTCTTTTTGTGCTTTTTTTCCTCCACAGCAACTCAAAAATAATGGGTGAGAAGCATGCAGGAACACTGCCCTGTTTAGAGTTCAACTGTTCAGCAGTCCTGCTGCAGCTGATAATCTTACACTATTTTTGCATTTATAACTGTTTGATTTGGACTGCTTCTCTGAAGTATTTTAAAATTTCCTTCAAAAGAAGTCCCATTTTTTCCCCTTTCATACTGTAATGCTCTCTAATAAACATATGGCACAATACCTGTGGTGGACATCAGGCTAACACTGTGCATTCAATACATGCTGTTGTTGCCGTCTTAAAGTAAATCTGTTATTATAGAACAGATTATTGTCTTTACTGGGATAATTTAATGCATTTTGTAGAGTCAAAGGGGAGAGGGAGTAAGTGAAAAGGTGCTCTTCTTGACTGCCAGTGCCACAAGCTCAGCCTGAAGTTTGAAAGTCTAGTCTGTGTTGTTTCAGGTTCATGGATTGCCAACAATGAGGACTCCACAGCTGGAATTTAGCTACCAGTTCTGCTGATACATGAGTCAGAACAGAATCCAGTGTGCTCTCCCATAGCTGTGTTGATTCTGTAAAAGAAAAAAAAGTAGAAAGATAATTTTTCCTACTAGATTCATAATGATTACTCTTAGAGAATGTAATTAAAAGGATACCATGCTTGAAGAAATCTCTTGATATCTTTCCTTTTAAATGGTGATAACAGTTGCATCTCTTCCTTTCATTAATGCATTTGGAGAAATGGATTAAGTAATAGATACACCTTGATACAGTGTTAAATTCCTGATGGGAGCAGGTTTCTCTTCTTTCCACAGCACAATACTGAGATCCCAGTTCCAAATTACACGTGAAGACCCAAAAGTGTCCCAAGTCCTACCTTCTGGCAGAACGTGCTCCAGAGATATTTCTGCAGAAAAGATAGTAGGAACCAGGCTTCTTCTATTTGAATTTTGTTGGAAAGAATAAAGGTTCACAGCACCCTTAGGTCTCTCAATGCTTATGACTGAAGTGTTTCTAACCATTGTCATGGCTTGTAGTTTCTTTCAGAGTAAACATTTCTGTTTAACTTTTTTTAATATTGGCTGTAGTATATGGAACCTAGGTGCCCAAATAATCACAAAACTAAACAAAGTAAATACCAAAGCAAACCACCACCAAAAAAACACCCTCATAGGCAAACATACCAGTTTTTTTGAGAACTATATGTCATTTGTCTACTTGAGACATGGCATGTGTTTGGCAGAATATGTTGTAGCCAGTACTCTGTTTAGTAGATATGCAGAAAGAAAATGTGCATGTGTTTGTTATGAGTGGTAAGGTGACATCCTTATGTTCTGTGTATTATATTATTATACATACACACACAAATGAGCAACATTTCAATCCAATAATAACATCTGATAACATGCCCAACCTGAAAGTGCCTCTATTTCTATATTTACAGAACACAGAAGTTCATATGTTTTATGTGTTGTTACTTGCAATTGTGACAACAGTTGGAATTTCACAGTTCAAACAGGGTGTATGCATATATCTGTGCATGTGGAGTATGTATTTCTGTGCTGATAACATTTGACATTTTCTCTGGTCTAATGATATCTTTGTTAAGGCTTCCTGAGTACATATCCATCTTCAAAATAAATAGCATTTTTAAAAGTGTTTGCAAAGAGCTTTCTTTTCCTCCTCTAAATATAGCAATCCTCTTTTTCTGTCTCTCCCAGAGTTAAAATTTTCTGACACCCAAAATGGCAAGAACAAACCTTTGGCTAATTATAGCTCTTCTATACAAAAAGATGGCACAGTTCTGAAGTTTGATGTCTTCAAGCTCTTCAGGGCTGGACTCAAAATATTTGATACCATTGGAAAAGAAGTTAAATACAGGGGTGTTTATTCTTTTTTTTTTTGAGGGGTGGAATAATCTGTATTTCCAATATTTTTTTTTAACTTTCATAGAATTATAGTGTTGTGTAATATAATGTAATTTCATGTAGCAAAATATGAGAGCTTAGTGGAATGGTCTAGTAATCTAGTATATTAGGATGTAAAAGTTTTATTTATTATAATTTCGTCAGTTTTCTTGAGATAACTCCCAACTTTGCTTCTCATAAGGGGAGTTCTCATTCCTGAATTATGCTGATGGTACTTTTAAGCAATTTTATAATGTTATGCCTTCCCTTTGTATCCATGCTTGTGAGCCTAGGTAGTAAAGATAGATTCCCTTTCTGCATAGAGTTTCACACAATGAGAATTCAGAGTATTTGCAGAAAATTATTGCCACTACGTGTATTTATTCTGTTGTGACCTTTTCCTATTTCTTCTGTAGTTGATTTTTCCCTTTCCTGTGTATAATTGGGAGTCATGATACAGAATAACCACACTAAAATATGCACCATTTGGTAACAGGGCAGTATTCTAACCCTAACCAGGCTGTAGTGTGGAAATACAAGTCTTTGGTGTAGAGAAGATTGCACTTTTGTAAGGTGCAAAAGGGAATGAGGGGTGCATTTATGTCTTGCACCTTGGCCAAATAGTGGACTTCTCTGTGATGTGACCTATTAAGTTGGAGAAGCTGTTCTGTGTGGCTGCCCTGCAGTGCTGAAAGTAAGTTATGAATGCTGTACTGTTTAAGAGCAGAAAGGTTTGCCTGGAAGAGAGCGGTGTGCCTGGGCCCCCTGCCATTGAGAAGATGCCAGTCAGAAATGAAAACGTCTTTCATGAAACTATAGTGAACTTCCCTGTGATACAGTACAATAATGCAAGGAATTTTTAGTATAAAAATAAGTATAGTACCTTGGAAATGACAATTAAGCACTTGGTTATAAGGGACCATTTTAAGAGGTTACTGCCAAAAATATGTGTGGTTTTGACACAGTTTTAGAAGTGACAGGATTGAGGAGTTTAAGCCATTCCCCCTTCCAGCCCCCCCGCCCTTTGAAATCTCCAGTTTCTTTCGCCTTTTGGTTACAACTACAAAAGATGTCTTCTGAGAAAAATGCTTTCTGCATGACATCAGAATAAAGGAATGTTCCACACTGTTCAGTGTACTTAAAAGTATTGGTTGACTGAAATAACATTACATTTGAAATGAATGCTGAGCAGAAGGCCAGTTAAGGGAGAAAACAGAGCAGATCATGTTTTTGCAAACTTTTATCTTTAAGAAACACTGATTTATTGGGCTTTGCAAAAATGCTTTCTTTACAATAATAAAATTATGCTGTGTATAACAGCACAGTAAAATAAACAGACCTGCTGTTTTGTTATGTGGTAGAATGCATGTAGCCACTTAAAGACTGAAACATTTGGAGTCAGAAAATGAAAATACATACATATAGAAAAGTTAAGCAATTGCTACAGAGAGGAAGGAAGCTGTAGGAAATGTAGTTGCATTTTGTAAAAAGTCTCAGGGTTTTTTATGTTGTCAGTTGTTTGTTTTTATTTTGTCTGACTTCAGTTTATTTTTCATATTGCGTTAATAACAAAAGCTAATTATTCCTACAACATGTGCATCCATGAAAGTGTTTCTTTTTCTTGAGCAATAACAAATACATTATTACTTGGGCACTTACCTTAACGTTATATTTTGGCATACTGTAATTTTCATTGGCACTTGGGATAGACAAAGAACGAACTAGAAGAGTGTTAAAAGTAGCAAAAAAAAAAAAAAAAAAAAAAGATAGAACTTCTGTAAGTATTTTCTAAAGAAGTGAAGTACGTGTAATAAACAATAGTGTTACTGGTAATTGTTTTGAATTAAAAATGTTATCAGTTACAATTGTAGGGGCATCATTGTCCAGAATAATGAAAATGTTCATTTAATTACTGCTTGTAGTGTTAATTAATAATTAGTCATTACAGATCAATATAACTCTTATTGAAGAGAAAAGGAGTCTTAAGGTGCATTTCAGGTCATAGGTGAGAAGGAAGACTGAAATTTACATGATCAGAGTGTAAATGCTTTTGTATGAAACCATTGGTGCATTGCTGTGAAAATCTATATGACTTCATGGGCTAGGGTGGGGGTCCGTATCCTGGGTCTTGAGAACATGTGGTGGCAGGAATTTCACAAATACAGATGTCAGCCATATCCTTCATTGGAGGCATGGAAGACAGGAAGCCAGGAGAGCTGCCAGTCCCCATCATCAGTGAGAATTGCAGTGCAGCTGTGTTACATGGGTACTGGCCATATGCTGCAGGTGTCATCTAGGTTTTAGTGTTGGTTATATGACTCCCCTTAAACTTAGATTTCTATTTAATAAACTAAAACCCCTTTAATGTCTGTGTTCTCATTCTACAAATGAAAACACATCCCCAAAGTGGCAGCATTAGCTTGCAGGAGAGCAAGCAAGGCTGTCAAAGCAGTAGGCTGCAGGCAGACACTTCCATCTCCTCCTGAGAGCAATCTGTCTCTGCTGGACCTTTCCCACACATCACCCTGGGCACAGGAGTCCAGGTGAGCTGGGAGAGGCCTGAACCCAGGTGTCCAATAACCTGAGTAACAGTAGAGCTGCAGCACTGAAGGGAGTCAGGACATTACAGATTTTTTTTCAGAAATGCAAGTTTCTATGTAAGTTTGCCCAGTTCTGTAGAATAATAGTTGTGGGAAGAGCATGTGTGTTTTTATAAAGCTTGTGGAAGAAGAAAGGAGGAACAGGAGAGAAAGAACTGCATGGTAAGGGTTGCCACCTCTCATCTAATTATGAGTTAATGAGACTTGTTTTACTTGAAATCCCCTGACATCATGTCTGAAAGCATTATAGACTCAGTACCAAGACTTACACCTTGAAATATATTGTTATTATTACCATTTTATTATTTTTCTTATGCATCTCATGATATTTTTATTGCTGTAGTTGTCAGCCCTTGTACACTGGGTACCTATTCAATGAATCTGTACAATGATACCAAGTGAGACATCACCCTTTTTCACATGTTGCAGCATGAGAAGTATCACAATGCATGAGAAGCTTAACAGGAAGGGGACATACTGTCCTCTGTGTAGACTCTGCAGCAAGTCACATCTGCACAACCAAGTATTTCAGATAGAAGGGTTTTGCTACTTATTCTCTTTTTACCGTAGTTTGTATGAATAATGAAATTGCATTTGATACAGTCGTAGAGTTATTTGGGGACATACCTAGAGTATACTTGAGGTGAAAAAAGGAAGAAAAAATATTATGTTGTTAGTTTTAACTTTGCATTTTGGAAATAAATACTAAAGTAGAGATGATAGCACCATCAGGCAGACAGCAGGTGGGCCAAGCAGCAGGAGGGAAATAATACTGCACCTGCTCTGTGGGCTTCAAAAGAAAAGAAAAAAAAAATAAATAAATAAATAAAATTTGGTAATTCCTGCATGACACCTACTTTTGTTCTGATATTTTATTTCTGTATTTTCTTAGTTAATCTTAAAATATGTGAGAGGGAGATCTGGAGATTTCAGACCACTTCATGCTGTGTAGATTTATGTGTATACTTATATTCTTACATGTATCACCATGCTACCTGAACTGTAATGTGTTGCTAATAATGGTTATAAATTGACAATTAACCCTTTAAAAAAAAAAAAAAAAAAATCCTGATGAAGCTGGTTCACTATTATTCCCATTTTACAGGTGGATAAAAACTAAGTACAGAAAAAAGTCAGCATCAATTCATGGCTTAACTGTAAACAGAATTTATGGGTTATGGCTCGACTGCGTAGATGATGAAGCCAGTGCGTAAAAATGGCTTTAGTTTCCTTTTGCTCTCTTGCTTCTCTGCTGGTTCAGTAACTTTGTGCTTCACTGAAGGATTTGCTGTCTGGTCTAATTTCAGGAAGATTGGAAACAGCTGCAGGGGTCAGAAAGTGCATCAAATATCAGAGTGGCAAGGGAAGTGGCTAAGCCTGGTCCTATTTTTCTTCTGCAACAAGCAGTAGAGAAGACAACAGCATACAAGCTGTAGGTTGGATATATGGTGCAGTAGGATCAGCTGATACCTAGTCAAGGCAAGGTTATCCAGTTAAGTTGTTATTAGGGCCATTGTGTATAGAGCATGTGTTGTAGAGCATTCTACTAGAAGATTTGGGTCTAAATCGCTAGCTGCTAGAGCTGACTGTAAGCTATCTGGATGCTTCCAGCGAAATGGCTGGTCTAAAAAATGCATTCAGGATTAAGGTGTCTGGTGTTCCTGGCTTTCACAGTTCAGCCTGCTGCAACTCATTCCAAATGACCTTAGGTAAGTCACTTCACTTTCTCTCATCTTCCTCGTTGGTGGAATTTGCTTTGTTACTTAGCACAGATGATACAAACATTATTTGGGTAGTGCTTTGCTTTGACCATATGAAGTGTCATAAAATACAAAGGTGCTGTTTATCTTATTGTACAGTAATTTCTTCCTTGGAAGTACAGTGATACAAGATGTAGCACATGCAGGAGTTTTTAATTTTATATTAGAGCTAAGATGGAGTAAGGAGTATTGACTACATTAGGAGGGGATGAGAATTCACTGTCTAATTTGTCTCCTGGTGATTCTGATTATTGAGAAAAGTGTATTTCTGCCTTCAGAAGTTGGATAATATTCAAAATGCCAATAACACCTATTTGACAGTTAAGCAGTTTGTGCTACTCGATAAAAATTGTGATCCTTAGCAAGATGAATTTTGCAGCATAAGGGCCCTATTCTGCAAATAAATGCTCCAAGAGTCGATCTCTAATTACACTGTGCAGTCAAATCACTAGCAAACAAAGACTTCATCACAGTGTTACGATTAGTGAGAAGAGCTGCAAGATCTAGTCATACACAGTAGGAATTACTTCATTCCTATATTGACTAATTAATATGTTTTTCACTGGCCACCAAGGATCTCACTATGATTAAATAAAATTTACCTTTACTCAAAATCCTGGTTAACAAGGCTTGTACTTAATCATAGCTCTTTAGAAGGAGTATGGTAGTTACTTTTCTGTTTTATGCCTGTCTCATTCTGAATGAGGTGAAGAATTACTGAAGAACTGACCATAACTAAAGATAGTGAACAGACTATTGTCTGCAAACTGTGACATTCTCTGACAGGAGAATCAACTACTTCTTATTAAGACAGTACAGAAACCTTCAGTTTAGCAATAAACCATAGCTGTCCTGAAATGAGAATTACCGGTATCTTGATGGAGTAGGTTAACTAGGTGCTGTATTATTCTTTAAATAAGAGCTCCCACAGTTAATCTTCTAAGTATGTGAGGTATATTTTTATATGGTTATTCAATCATTGCATGCATATTGGTGAAAGATCCCATTCTGCCTGCAAAAAGGTGGCTTGTATCCACCTGAAGAAAACTCTTTCTTAAATGGATTGTGTAAATAACAACTGAGTTTTTTGAGGAAGATCCCACTTACCTTCTAAGAGTACTGTGAGCTCTTTATGTCAGATTACTTGATTAGTCAATCCAAATATTTGAAAGAAGCTGCTGAAGTTTTTTTTCTGTAGAAAACAACAACAAAATAATTCCTTACAAGTAACATTTAATGCATGTTTTTCAAGAGAAGTTTCGTATTAGAGAAGGGCAACTAGGCTGATGAGGGATCTGGAGAACAGATCTTATGAGGAGAGGCTGAGGGAGCCAGGGCTGTTCAGCCTAGAGAACCAGAAGCTGAGGGGAGACATCATTGGTCTCTACAACTACCTGAAAGGAGATTGTAGTGAGGTGGGTGTTGGCCTCTCCTCCCTAGTGACAGGATGAGAGGAAACAGGTTCAAGTTGCTCCAGGGCAGGTTCAAATTGGATATTAGGAAAAAATTATTCACAGAAAGAGTGGTGAGGCATTGGAACAGCCTGCCCAGGGAAGTGGTGGAGCACTGTCTTGGAGGTCTTAAAAAAACAGGTAGATGTGCTTTGGGAAATGGTTTAGTGATCATGAGGGGTGTAAGGCTGATAGTTGGACTTGATGATCTTGAAGGTCTTTTCCAGCCTTTATGATTCTGTAGTTCTGTGATTAGGTGGAAAATCTATTATCAACACATTCATTCTTTCAGGCAGAATGAAGGAAATCCTTCTCTAATGTGAAGTTAGGACAAGTAGGTACTTCCAACAAGATATTATTGGTCATTTATAACTAAAAAAAGCTTTGCATCTTGAAGTACAGTAAATTGGAAGAAAAAAGGTGTGGTGGGTTTAAAAAATTATTTTCCCCCAATGAAAAGTATGTAATTGAGTAGGTATAAAACCTACCTGTAGAACAGACTTTGGTGTAGTTACACAAGACAGGTTACTACAGCTGGGCTGTTGTTTGGCTCTTTTGCATTCTAGCAAGACAAAATTTCCCTTTCCTTTAGTATAGATTCTCTTTTGCAAGCTGACAATCATTATGTTCAAGTGTGAAAAAAGTATAGCAGCCCTAAATTTAGCTATTCATTGCCTGTGAAGTTCTAATCACTGAGTCAGCTGAAACTGAAGTCCTGTTTCTTCACAGGTCAGGTGCAGTGTTGGTAATCAGAATGAAAGCTTCTGTAACCTGTTCTGGTTGCAAAGACACAATCCTCATGAGTTGGCAAAGGAGGGAACATTGGTCCAAAACTGGCAGTGGGTTGTTTTGGAGTTGGGGTGTCTTTTTTTGGTAGTTTTTATTGTGGGGTTTTGTGTGCTTTGTTTTTGTTTTGAGATAGGCCTGATTCTAGTCTGTACTTACGTGATTTTGTTTATTGGCACAGGTATTAACTGCATCTGAAAATGAGATTAAGTCATATGCTGTTGCACATAAGTTTGTATGTCCTGCTCCTAAAGTAATTTCTTCTTCAGAACTTGCTGTGAAACTGTATGTACATACTTTCTAGATCTTGGTTTATTATTATTTTTTTTAAACAAGTGACCTTTTAGGGTCTGTGTCCTGTATTACCTTTTGTCACAGTTTAACTCAGGATTGGCAATTAAATCAAAGACAGCAGTGCTCTCGATACCCTCCCCCTCCCACCCAGGTGGGGAAAGGAGAGAATAAGAAGAGAGACTTTCCAGATAGGAAACTGAAATGGACACCTTTAATGAAGTACTAATGATAAAAGAAAATGTGTAAAAATATGTGCAGGTATGTTCAGGAATGTGCAAAACCCCATTGCCTCCCCCCACCCCCAGCAACTCCCATGGCATCTCCTGAGCTGTGAGCAGTTTTGAAATGTCCTGGAGCTGCTAGAGAGAGCGGCAGAGCAGACAGGAGCTGAGGGGATAGTTATGAGGGTCAGGAATGCATGAGCCTGGATGGATAGATGGAGTCCTCCATGGACACCAGCCATGAATAGAAGAGAAGGGAAGAAGAAGAAGGGCTTGACTTCCATGTTCCCCAACTTTATGCCTAAAACTACATAGATACAGATGGTATAATTTGTTTTGCCGATTTTTCCATCTGTTTAGTCCACTCCTCCCCATGGGACGGTTGTAGATATGACTCTTCTGCTCCTTTAGTGTCTGAAGCAACAGATTCAACAAGTGGAGCAAAGTGTCTTTGGTGTCTCAGCAGTAACTATAAATATTCAGGCTTTAATCAGTCCACTAGCTGGAAAATTTCTGCTACTTTCAGCAAGCAAAAAAAAATAAATCAGTAAAATTGGCCTCATCCTGGCTCAAACCAGGACACCTTTAATATATATAATTTATTAAGTCTTTGAAACTTTGCTGATCTTTATCCTCCTTTTGAAAATCTATGTATATATTTCTGTTGGCATTGATTTAGCTTTTGGATTCAGTTTGCATAATGAACTTGATATTTTTAACATGTTGGTTTTTAAAAAGCCTGTGGTGACTTCCAAAGTTCTTTTCTTCAGCCTTCCGATAGGCCACAGCCCAAGCCACGTGGTCTATGTAAGCCTGTGACTGTTAAGAGTATCACAGAAACTGCAAACCACCGATCACTGCAGAACCGTGAAGCTAAGATACTTGTTTATGTGGTTCTGTCCTTGGTATTGCAGTGCATCACCTCTGTAAATTCATCTCATCGCTTGAAATCCTTGTGCAGTTTAGGTGCAGGGATTGATAATAAGGCTTTTGTATTTTATAACAAAGGCATCTGAGGAAAGATTGAGAAAGTAATTGCTTCTTTTTGGGTTGTCATCCAAATACATGACTCTATAGCTGGAAGAGGAGTCTGGTGTGCTAACGTGCTATCTGTGCTACACACTGAGGACTAAATGCTTTCTGTCTTACACAATAGTAATGACAAGTAATTGAGGAGCTCTGCAGGATACAGAGAAAGTTTTAATTTGTGTGTGCTAAAGACTGATGAAAAGACACGTCGTATCTTGCTCCTCTTTGATGCTGTGACTGTGCCTGGTTTTCTTTGCTAGCACTGTAGGCCTTGTGTTTGCTGTAGGTTCATAAAGTTACCCTTCTGGAAAGGAGGTTTCTCTTGCTTCTTTTTTCTTTCGCCTCCCTTTCTTGCTGCCTTTCTGCCCTTCTTCTGCCGATGCTGACAAAAGCTGTTGCAGACACTAGGTGAAACTGGCTTGCTTTGTGCCATGTACCATAGGTTAGTAATTCTTACACTCCTAAACATCAGTGGGGCATGGGGGTCGGAGGCAGTTGCTAATATTTACTAATATTTATAATAATATATTATATATACATAATAATATATTATAATTAGTAATACTACTATTTATGCTGTAGTATTATGAAAGTAATCTAATAGTTACATGTGGGTCATATTAGCCTTCAACCAACAAAATACTTATACATATGCTTTAACTCTAATGCAGTGAATAATTCCGTTGACTTCAGTGCTCTGCTCACCTACTAAAAAAAAAAGAATGTTTAAGTGCTTTTCCAGACTAAAGTCTTTATTAGTAACATGCATATTATGAATGTATATTGTTCAGATAGACAGGATATTCATGTGGTGAATTATTCCTTTATGTTTGATAGGATTGAGTATTATTTTTATGTCTGCTCTGTTCATTTTTTACATGTTAATGACATTCATCTTGTCTATCTGTGGTGTTTTTAATGTGCCCATCGCCAGAGTATCTGCCTGTCTCTTCTGCAGAATAAATGCCTCTCAAGAACAGATAGGAAAGGTAATGCATGTGTAATTACTTAAAAAAAAAAGAAAAAAAGAAAAAAAAGAAAGTTATTGCTGAAACATAGTAGTCTTCCTTCCCCCATGCCAGTATTTTTCCTAGTGACAAAATCTGCAGCAGAAGGCACTGAGCAACAAGTTTATCAATTTGAACAGGCCAACTGCACAACTAAATGTATATGAAACTTAACAAATCCCTCGGGGAAGCTGACTGTAAGAATTTCCTAGTCTGTGTCGAGTTACTGAGGTGTGACATGGTGGATTGAACTTAATGCCTTAGGCAAGTACAGTCAAATAGAGAGAGTTTAAGATTTTGCCATGTCCATGAAGGGATCTGCTGGTAGTTGTCTAAATTAAGCTTTCAGAAAGGAATATAACGCTATCATGAGCTTTTTTCCCTTGAATATTTTGGCAGGTTATTCTGGTATAAAAGAAATCCGAGTAGGATTTCCTTTGTGTAAGCCTCATAGCAGTTGCAAAAAGATTGAAGAGGTATTCCTCTTACCAGGAACAGCAAAATACTGGAGCAGAAATTTTCCATTACATTGTGCTGTCTGTTTTAAAGGCATAGCATCTTAGCCAAAACCAAGGCTCGCCTGCTGCATGGGAATTGACTACGATGACCCCACAGGTGCTGCTGATGCTAGGACTGCAGGGACTGCACACCTGCCCTGAGTTTTTCACCACCTGGTTTCTTCTTGCTTGCATCTCTGTGAGGGGAAATTCATCCTGGTGACCTGTCTGGCCTCAGTGACCTTTATGACCCTGTAGCAGATAGCTTGAGGAAGGTGGCAGCAGCTCATGGAAGAGTCTGTACACGTGCTGCAGACTATAAATTAGGTCTTTCAGCGACAGTAGTGCCTTCAAGCTTACTGAAGGGAAGGGAAAGAAGCCACTTGTGTGAAGATTTGGAGAGTCACCAAGAGGGAAGGGAAAAACATGGGTTATCAAGTTGCATGCACAAATCCAAACAACTGTGCTTAAGCAGTTTTTTTGGAGTATCTTTTTGGGTAGATGTGAGCTGGCATCCTGGAAAGTTGGGAATTTTTGATCAATTGCACTACAGCTTCAGCTGCAAGACTAGACTTGCTCTTTGTCTGGCATGTAGCTCAAGTTCTCTGAGTGAAGCTGAAGCAGCTGGTAGAGCTGGATTTGAGCTGCCTCAGTTGTAGACCACAGTGATGGCAAAGCGAAGAAGGGCTTCACTTAAGCATTGCCTTCTATCTCCTTGAAGAGTGGCTGGAAACTTAGATTTCACTGTATGGTGTTCGCTCCAGGTTCTCATTTTGATCTCCAGCACCATTTCTTCTCCAGTGTGTACACACATCTGTGAGTGACGTTAGAACTTAATGTTCTTCGGCAAAGGATCCAGCTTCTTTGATCACTGCTATATAAATAACATATTTACAAGGTGCTCTGTATGTAAGGCAAGGAAAACACCATACCCTTCTTATAATCTGAGGCAAGCATTCATTGACTGAGGAGTGCTGTTTTATTTTTTCCTGAAGCATCCTGAGATTTGGAATTGAAAAATTATTTTCCTGGTCTCTGAAACTGGGTTGTTTTGTTTTTTTTTTAAACTTGTTCTCAGATTTTTTTATTATTATTTTGTTGTTCACTAAGTTGGGTAGGTGGTGTTTTGCCTTATTGCCTGGTAAAAATTTGACAGGTCAAATTAAACAAGTATATACTATTTGTTTTTTTAGAGGTGATATGGGGCTGAGGTGCCACTGTGTGTTTACCAACTCAATATTTAGAACATAATATTTTTTTAGCTCTTTACATTGCCAGTATTGATGGAGATCTCAGCTGTAGGATGAGCCTATACCCATTTCTCATTTATTAATCCAGAACCTCCAGCAATTAGCTAGAGCCAAATAAATATAATGGGATATAAGAATGATGCTAACCTTTCCAGCTGAGTAATATGTTTACATCAAATCTCTACTTTTTAAATTACATGACAGGAATTGATGAGTGCATTTCTCATGCCATCCTAGGCAGACTGTTGAACTTGACTGCCAAAGGCCTATCTAGATACTGACACCACCTCAGAGTTTCTGGTTGCAGGGAGAAGAGAGGTTGCTCTGAAATCTGTACCAGCAGGGAGTTAGGCATATGAAGCAAGTGTGTTTAATCTGTCTCCTATTTCTCAAAGCAAGCAGTAGTCTGCCAGTACAGTGACCAATTCCTGGAGTTAATTACCATAATTCATTAGCAAAGCCTCACTTCCTGGATTATTTGAGTTGATTAGTAGACACTTTGTTCTATCACCTTTTTGGCTGAGCATTCAGTTAGAGGTTTTAGAGTCCAAAGACTATCGGATTTACGTGTAGCACTTACCCAGCAGGGAGAAACAATTGAAATCTTATGCAACCTTCTGCTTTCATGTAGACTGTTTAGGACTTGGTGCAAGGGTTAATGGGAAGGAGACTTTAACTTGAAACAGCAAAACTTTTTCTCCTGTGCTTTCCTTCTGAGCCCTGTGACCTTGTTATATCAGCTGGTTATGGCTGACAACTCTAAGAGACCTTATGGTATTTATTTCTCATATGCTAATAAAACTGTTCACAAGAAGAGCAGGAGCTATGTAAGTTTTCTGTGGGACTGTGATCACATGTATATTAATATGAGTCATTGTTTTGCAGGTAGAGAAAAAAGTTCCTTGTTTGTTACCAATGTGTGATAAAATGACCAGCCTTTAATTTCCATATGTATTTTAGTAGGCAATGGTATATAGTAGGAGTTTATAAGTCATGAGGCTGTGGGGAGGTCCCAGTTAAACTGGAGGATGTAGCAAGTTTACCCTGTATTTTTGCATTTTGAGCAGGGTTTAGTGACTGTTCCTCCTATTTGTGGATATTAAGTTTGTCCATCCCTTTTTGTGTGTTTGGACTGAAGTAGTGCTTAGTTCACCTGTCTATGGACAAATAAACCCCATAATACATAGCAAAGTTTTATTTGGAGCATAGGAGGTTCAAGGTGAATATCCGAAAAAACTTTTTTACTGTGAGAGTGACAGAGCCCTGGAACAGGCTGCCCAGGGAGGTTGTGGAGTCTCCTTCACTGGAGACGTTCAAAACCCACCTGGATGCGTTCCTGTGTGATGTACTCTAGGTGACCCTGCTCTGGCAGGGGGGTTGGACTAGATGATCTTTCGAGGTCCCTTCCAACCCCTATGATTCTATGATTCTATGATTCAAGCTAATATGAGTTACAGGCAAGTTCAGCTCTTCCCACTATTTTTGCCTGAGGACAAAACACTTCATTTTTATTTATTTTTTATTTATTTTATTTTTCTTCTGCTTATTACAAAGCTAATAAAAATTTTAGAATAAGAGGTATGTTTTTGAAGAAGGGCTAAAAGTACTCCCTTCCCTACCAGAGTGAATTCTCTTGGGAGCTGAAGAAATGGCATTGATGGACTCTATTTTTACGTATTGATCTGGGAAGTGAACATCTTAATATGGGTAATGAGTCCTCTTTTTGGTTCCTATTGAATAGGATCTATAACCCTTGAAGTACAGGAGTCCAGTATTGACCTTGTATTTTGTAACATTTCTGGAGTAGACTCAAAATACACAGGTGCATGTGGTCAAAAATTAGCAAGTAGCAAAGTTACTTTCTTCAGTAAGGTATGTTAATGCATGTATAAACTTATTTATGGTTTTAGTGACAAATTATGCACACACTTTATACAGTAACTGAATCAAGTAATAAGGAATTTATACCTTATTTGATGTCACAGAGTTATTTGAATACCTTTGAGAAGATGCAAGGAATGCAGTCTGCTTGCTGGCTAGATTTGGCTGAGAACAGTTTGATTTTTCTGGTTGTCACTTTGTTGTTGAAGCCTTCTTTCACCAATTTTTTGACTACGTGCAGTAAAAAGGAAAGGAAGACTTAATGCAAAGGGAAGTTTTATTGCCATATTCAAGTGTTACCTCAGCTTTAGTGTATCAAAACAGAAGAGTTAAGTCCCATCAGTGTTGGTAGAATTAAGAGTTTGACGTTAGGATTGGACTTCATTTCTTTGAGGTCCGGTGTATATGGTATTTTTGCCTTTGGCCTCTCATAATTTACTACAGCAAGGACTATGGACTGTCAGGTAATACTGTAGTGTGAGTTACTGTATTTCAATGAAACTGTAGCCTTGGCCTTTAATCTGATTACCAGAGATCTGTGTTTTCTCTCTCTGTAGTCCAGAGAGGCATTTGCTATGTAACAAACGCTAAAGACTTCCTTTCTTTTGACACATTAAGAATGTTGTTCCAACTTAAGTGTTTCTTCCCTAAAAGAATTATGTGTTTTCAAGTACTTAATTTCTAATATGAACAAGTTACCTGACTAGTTTTAACACACCTTAACAGTGTAATGGCTTCCAAGAAAGGATTTTCCATTTTGCTGATAAGACTTGACAGTGTACTTTCTTTCCACAATGGGTTTTGCATAGATGAAGCTAGCTGAGGTTATTGGAAAAGTATTTCAGTAAATTGGGATATATTAATGCTTTTAAACTTTGAAATGTATTTCTAGTAACAACCAATTCTGCAACGTCACACTGTCAATATTTAATTACAACTGAAAGCCTATGACAAGATGAGCAAGATATAAATTTAACTTCTTATACTTAAAAACCTTAATAAAATAACTTTTATTTAAATACAGTACAAACAGCAATAGCACATGGAGGTTTAAATTGACTTTAGGCCTTTCCTAGTTGTGAAGCGCTGCTAGAGCCCTCTGGCACAGCGCAAGATGCAGAACATGCTATAAGCTGAAACTAAATGAAAACACAGAGATGGAGTGGCCTAGAAACTGGCAGGGCATGGCTCTACCTTCTATCCACTGATAAACAGAT
>NW_009952694.1:1362705-1392705 GCF_000747805.2 Chaetura pelagica
TGTTACAGCTGTGGGATACATTTAGATTCAGTTATTATTTGCAATGTATACTGCAAGGCTTTGCTATATTCTCTCTGCCTGTCTTATCATCAATGCTATTCTGTTAGAATCAACTGGTCTTATAATTTGTTAACATTTAGAGCGTTAGTAAATGGATACTTTTGCCAAACTTTTATTTGGGCATTTCAAAAGTTTGCACAGCTATGTGCTCCATCCAATCTAGTATGCAAGTGACATGACACAAGAACCACAAGAAATTTATTTATGGCTAATGGCCAACAAATACTAATTCATGACAGATTTTCTTATAATGAATTATCTTTAAACATCTTACCAAACGTTAGCTATTCAGAAGTTTCAGCCACATTTTAAGTACATTTATTTCTTCCTGATTTGGGAGGTGCTATTTGAGAGACTAGTTAGGATGTCAAATTTAAGATCTTTGGGTTTGTGGTTGTTTTTATCCCCTGGTTGAATTGGTGAAACTTAAATTTGGTAATGCAAGTGTTAGTCATCACAAACTCTGCAGCAGGTAGAGCAGTTCTCTCTTTCCTTACTCAGCTCTGTCAGGAAACAAGTTTGCAGAGCACTGGAATAAAAAACCCAAACAAACTAAACACCAACGTGAAAACATGCATGTGAAGCTGGTAAACCACTCAAGTGAACAATTTTCAGTTTCTGCAGCTTGGGAACAAAAACACAGGAAAAAGAACTGTCTGTATGTGAAGATACTACAGATAAGGATAATCTATTCTGAGCACTTTCCTAAATATGTTACCTATAAACTGCTTAATTCCACCTCAACATGTGCATATAACTTCCACTGACACTAATGGTAATTACTTATGCTTGCTGCAAAGGAAATAGGACCTCTTTTCAGGTCAAATTAACTTAATTTGCATAAAGCTATATAATTGACAGATCCAAATATCTACTGCTGTAATCCAGGACCATGGTGTTGGGGCTCTATGCAATGCATAGCCTTTCAAGTAACTCTGTCACTTGCTTGACCTTTTTTGCCTATCTAGCATTTCCATGGCTGCCATTTGGCTAGATTTCAGGTTTTTGATTAATTTTCGTTTTGCGTTTCTGGCTGTCAGATAGGTCTTTGTGCCACTTTCAAAAGATACGTATATCATGATTAAAGGTAGCAGGCTTCAAGGAAGTGCACTTCAGTAAACTCTGAGAAATGGCAGCTAGCGTTCTGTAGGAAGCAGGTGCATGGCCAAGTGACCTGAAAGCAGTTGACAGTTATTTAGAGAAACTTTCGGAAAAGGGCTGAAACACTAACTTAACTAGTATAAAGAAAAGAAGTTTAACACAAGTACAGTTTAAACACATGCTTTCCAGTGACCTAAAACTTGAGGGTTGTTGCCAAAAGCTGAAACTGAGTTGAATTATTATGGATGATTTAAAAAGAATAATATCAGCAAGTGGAGGTGGAACTTGAAAGACTTGGACACAAAGTGGAATTCAACTAAAGAAGAGACAAAGCACTGAGAAAGCAAGGTTCAGAAAAGGGCTTGCCCATTGCTTAGTGAGTAGGTAAGAGACCGATAAATGCCTTGACATTCTCAGAGTAATTTAGCTTCTTGTTGCTTAGCTTCTACTAGATATTGTTATGGACAAGCATATCTTACTATTAACATCCGTAGCAACGTGTGAAACACTTGAATGTTTGTATAAAAATAAAAGAGTAACAAATACTAGGTAAGTAGGGGTGTGGTGATTGTTTTTTCCTTTTCCTTTTTATTTAATAACTAATGATATTTACCCAAAAGTAACTGAGAATTGGCCAGGCTGCTCACATTGCTGACAGCATAGTCTATGAGAACTCTTGCAGAACTGGTGAGATTCCTAACATACTAGCAGGTGTAGATCTGTGCTAATGGTGCTTATTCCAGCACTGAAGTTAGATGCTTGTGTTAGGACTTCTGGCCTCAAATAACAACTAGAGATGGTTCAAGGCTCCTAGAGGAGATGGGGCTCCTCTGGCAGTGCTCTTCTGTATAAGAAATTCTCATCTAAGCATTTAATTGGTTTCCTGAGGGAAGTCTCTGTGAATATTGTCTACTCACTCAGCCGTGCTTCTCTTTAAACCTTATTGACTCAGACAACAATAGACCAGTCAGCAGATAAGTTATTGGCAAAATACACATTGCTTATAAGCATCTAGAAGATGATAAAGGCGTATGTGACAGTCGATATGACTTCTTCAACAATATGGTGTCAAACTGACTAGATTTTTTTCAGTACTAATATAAACACACCTTATAGGTAGTAGAGAAGCAAGGTGTGGTGTGCCTCATGATTTTAACATACATTTTAGTAAAATAGATTTTAGTAAATATCTTAGTTCTAACATTATTTCCTCAGATGTTCTGTGGTTAAGATGAAATGACCATAAAGGTGGTGGGGATAATGTTTGAGAGAATGGTTGTAATCAGATGGAAAGATAGAATCCTAACATCAGGTACCAAACTCATGTCCTGATGAAAGCACTGTGATTACAGTTTTAGTGTAGAGGGAGTTGGGATACCTTCAGGCCCTGACCTCAGTCTGATAAATTTGTCTTCAATGATATGTTGAATGAAGAAATAGGAAGTACTTATTTAGTTTGCAGTTGTTACCTAGAGCTACTTGCAGCGGAGAGAGTCTGAGAGCACTTTTAATCATAGGGATAGAATTCAAAATTAGCTTGAAAAATTTCAGAAACAAAATATATACAGTTCACTAAAGGGAAGTGCTAAACTTCACCATTCAAGATTTTAAATACTTGGTGTGAAGAAGCATCTTGGGTCATAGCAGTTGTCAACAAGATGAAAGCAAGACTAATGTAGCACGTTAATGTGAAAACAAAGATTGTATCATCATTCTGAGATGTGGAACAGGAGTGTTGAGTAAGTATGTGAGATTTAGAAACCTTGTTGTAAAAGGAAAAAGAGAAAATGTAAAATGTTTAAATCAAGGAAATCTTAATGAGAGTGATATAACTGTTTTGAAATATTACAGGTTAAATGTTCCATGTATTGCCTTGAGCTAGGACAAGTAAATGGAAGAAAACCACACCTCATTTTATCAGTCACATATGAGCATGTTCAGACACTGGAAAGTCAGACAAAGTCTCTTCTGGGTGCAAGTAATAGCAACAGTTTCTTGAATTGATTTAGACATGCTTTGCAGTCTATTTAAACAGCCAGTTTGAGATGGTGCTTATTTTATTGATTAAAACACTCCTTTCATAAAAAGAAAATATACTGATGGGCTTATCTGAACTTTTTTTAACAGCTAATAAAGTTAGCATTAAGTCCTGTATTCGCATGTAACCTACTCGTAAGTACTAATTGTGTTCATAGTAGTTCACAAGTATGCAATCTTCATATTAGCATTAGAATGCTAATAGAGTAATCACATTTTCTTTATGTATATACCATGGCATCAGTGTAGCATGCAAGTGTAAACTGAATGTGTAGCAGAAGTGTGTGTTTTAGCATGGGTTTTGGCATCAAGTTTATTTTGCACAAAAGCAGAAGTCTGTAAGACTTCTCTTGAACATGACTTGGTGCAACATGGCTTGGGAGGTGATGCTAGAGCATCCTTCTATTTATTTGTTCACTATGATGATGATATATTATGAAGTCCTAAAGGCTGCTTTTGCATTTGAGCATCTGCTGCTCTTTTTTATTTGCCTATAACGTATTTGGCTTATTTTATGCTTTCTATTTGGTTATAACACATTTGTGTTATGAAATATTGTGCTGATTGTTTGGAGTAGATACAAATGGAACTGTTTTGATTTGGGAGAAGGTGAATATTTTTCAAGATCTTTGGAACTGAATTGTACGTATTTGCTGTTAGATATAAATTGATTCTCTGGTTTACTACTGTATCAGGCTTTGGGATAGATTAAATAAAGCTCAGGGCAGCTTAATAATGGGATTCAAATGTAAAGACCAGTTAGATGGTTAGTTGTGAAAAAGACCAGTTAGATCATCCAATCTTTCTGTTTGTATACAATCAATCTCCATGGTTTATTTTCTAGTCTTCTGCTTTGTTCTGTTATAGAAGTAAAAGTCTAGTGGACTTCTGCCATCTATCTGGTGAGGTTGTTCTATGACTTAGTACACTCGGCCTTTAGGAAGATATTTACAGTAATGTGTATGTTCATTCAGTCTCATCCTAGTGTTTCTCATTGTCCTTCATATTTCCAGTTAAGTGTAACCAGTTTTTTTGGCCATAAGTAGATCATCTTAAATGGTCCTGTGCAACTATAGCATGATGTTCCTGGTATCAGTGGAGAATCCATATGTATTTGCCTAGACTTCTGATACTCTTTGCATCTCTTAAGCTAACTGCTATGAGAGTGCTAATCACTCTTCAGCTTCATGTCATTGGAGAGTGTCTGAACAGACTGCATAGATGAATAACGTACCTCATCAGCACTTTTTTCTTTCTGTCTCTATTTGCCTCTTTTCAGGACATACGGGTATGATATTAGACAGGATACTAGAATTTTTGTGGTTAATAATTGGATGCCTACATATGCCATAGATGAAAGTTATAGACTGCAAATGTAGCAAGATTATAAAAATGTGGGCAGATTTCTTTGCAAGTGCAGTTTTGAACCACTGAGAGGTCTTATCGGGGATAGCTGTTGGTGTATAAAGCAAAATCCATCCATTCCTTATCTAAGACAGCTGTGTTTTTTGGCAAGTGAAGTGCTCTATAATCAATATGCTTCTAAAAATCAAATGTTTGTATTTGCCAAGCCACCTGAGTATTATAGGTCATAAAGTTCTTGGATGACAGCTGGGTAGTAGTGATCGAAAGAACGCTGAAGCAGTGCTGTATAGAAAGGTGGGTCACTGCATCAGCTCTGTGTTTGTTAGGTGGTTAGGAAACTGATGCCTCTGGAAGTGATTTGAATGTGTTAAGTGGAAGAGTTAAAAGAACTTGAGCTATAAGCTTCAGGGTGGTTCATAGAATAAAACTCAGTTTTTTAATTCTGTTGAATGCTTATGAAGTAAATAAACCTTAGACCTGTGCCTCTGGATTCTAGTCCTGCACATGGATACCAGCTACAACTCTGCAAATACTGAGAAACATAGGCAAAGGTTCAGAAAATGATGTATGTCTTCATGGAAGATTAGGGCCTGAGTTTTTTATCCGTCATTGTGAAGTGCTTTTACCAATAGCTGTTATAAGAATTTGCCTTGTCTTTCAAAATTATGATGATTCATTTTCTTCAGTGCAGCCTTTTGTAAAGTAACTCGGTGGTTTGATCACCAAATGATCTACAGAAATCAAGAAACAAAACTTTATTTGAACGCTTGGTAGAAACGGTGATATTTTGATGATTTGCCCTACAGTCAGTTCTGATCCTGTCCTTTTTATATTTTTAATTACATAGAACACACACTGATAAAGGAGTTGTGGCTGGGCACAGGCAGTGAGAGCAGAGCACTAGGTCAGCCACTGACTTGAATAACTGATGGATTTTACTCAATTGTGGCTGCCACATGAGTTGTAGTTTCCTGTCACTGGTCTCATAACACAGTAGAGTAAAAGAAGAGCTGTAGTTGTATTTATCTGGGGAGGAAAGAATGAAGAGTCATAGTCTAACACATTTTCTTCTGTATGTCTAGTGCTGACAGTGTGCAAGATGTGGCATGTTCAATGGCCTCTGTACAGCAGCAGTAGGGAAGGAAAGCTCCCTACACCTGTGCCCTTTGTATAAGACTCCTAAACACTGTACAGAACATGGACTTTTAGTTATTTTTTTTGTGAGATGAGTTATGTAAATGGCAGCTGCACGTAAACAAAACAGCCACTTGGGTTTCAGTTGCATTCAAGTAAAATGGGAGGAAAAAAACCCCAAACATGTTTCTACGGTTGAAGCAGAAACATAAAGGAATTATTTTTTGTTCTAGTCTTTTACAGACAAGTTCAAGAGAAGCAATTAAAATGCTAAAGGGGTGAGAGGTACTGTTTTTATTTGCAGAAGATGGTAACTTATATAGAGGTGAAATGGGTGTTATTACAGGTGAGGTGCAGAAATGAGGCAGCAAGTGAAGAATTGTTCTGTAGCAGTCCCCCTTTTTTTAAAATATTGTAATTCTTGTGAGAAAGTTGAATTGACTGTATATATATGTATGCAAAGCAACTGGCAGAAAAAAGACTGGGACAAGGATGTGGAAGATAGAATGCTTGCAGCTATAGACTAAACATCTTTCCTTCTTGCATTATGTGGCATTGTGCGCATGTAAAAGTAATTATAAAAAAACAACCCACATTGCTTTTGAAGGTCCAGTTATTTTAACTACAGGCAATGAGTAGTAGATGAATGTATACATATTAGTACAACAATTATATGCCCAGATAATTTCTTGTAATGTGTATTAAACAAAAAAACCAAACTAAAACACACAAACTTTGCGATTATTTAGAATGTGATAAAGGTTAGTTCATTAAACAGCATATTATTATTCTCTTAAGAGAATAAACCTGTTGAACTGGAAGAAAGCAAATTTGTTCTTATTTATGTGATGGAACTGTCTTAAATTAGTAGCCAATCAGACTCAGCCTTTTAAAGGAATGCGTTTACTGATGAGGAACGACGGGTGTTTGTCTAACTTTAATGGGTTACATTGATTTCTCAGAAAAGCAGCAAGCCATGGTTAGAAGTAACAGGTTTTGTTCTCCATGTTTTGAAAAGTGCCAAATGCTGCAGTGCTACTCTGGGATCTACGCTGGTAGTTCATGTAACTAAAATCATACGACTTGAATCAGATCTTGGAGTATTTTTCAGAAAGAGGTTAAAATAAATATTTTCTAATATTTTTGTCCTTTTTGTAAAGGACAAGAAAAAGCCATCATTGTGGTACGTCCAACACCTGTCTGTGTGTGCGTGCAGGTGTTTTTTCTTTTTAGCATTGCAACCTGTATAACATAACAATTATGTTCTTAGTAGTATCCAATGTGAGCAGTGGCACTTTGTATATATATTTCTAGTATCAGTTTAAATGATTATGCAGGATACAGGACTGTAGACAACTAGGTCTTTTTCTACTTGATTAATTTTGCAGCAAATCAAGGATTTAAAGGAAATATGCATGTGTAGGTTCTCCTGACTGCCTGTGAAACCCCACTGACGGCACTGGGTGGCTATCAGTGGGATTGCAGAGGTGTAATTTGAGCATACTTAAGAAGTTGAATAGATGAAGCCAATAATGTCCCAGTGGTCCTTTGAATTTGGCCCCGTGAAATTAATTTCCACCTCAGCTTGTACACAGAATAAATTAATTCATACAGACCCAGTACTGCTCTTCTATAATCTGTGTAATTGCTTGTTTATTCCAGCACCTGGTAGGTCTCTTTATCTCTGAACTTTTGTGCTCTGCAATATTAGCTTGTCTGAGGCTGTAAAATTAAAAGTTACTTAAGGATTTTATTGAGCTGAAGCGATTGTGTTTTCCAGCCATAGAGGGTTTGTTTACTTAGCAGTGATTCAACCCCACCCAGTTGTAAGGCCAGCCCAAGCTGTTATCACACAATAGGACTTGGTGTTTGACCATAACTGCACGTTTCACTCAACAGGCAATCAGCATTTTAATTAGTGATTAAAGGAAAGTCATTGTACTCTAGCTGCTTTATCACAATAGCCTAATAATTTTGTGTTGAATAAATAGATAATGCAAAAGGGAAACCTCCCCTCATAATGTTGTTGTCATTAAGGGCTCTTTTGCTCATTTGTGTGTGTATTAAAACATACATGACATGAATAGAGGTAATTATAATTACTACAGGTTTTTTGGCAGATTAGCTGACATTTATTTCATTGTAAACCTTATCCTTTATAATGCCAATCCAAGATGAATGCAGTATTTAAAAGTTCAGATAAAGGTAAGTAGTGGTGGCTCTTTCTCACCAAGGTGTGTGGATGTGAATGATTGATTTGCTGTGTGCATCTCTGGAATTAGGTAACTTGCATCATGACTGTGATGCACTGTAATTGATGCAAGCCCTTTCATAGCATTCTGAGATTGAAATCAATATTTATTTAGAGTGCAACAAATGTAATAGGCTGCATTTCTTGTGTAAGCATTGGTCCAGCTCCATTTTTAGTTCACTTTTGTAGATCGTTCAGAAGCAACTGATACGTGCTTTTTTGTGGTTAAAGAATTGGTTTGGAGAATGCAAACAAGATACAGAAAACAATTCAGTTTGAAGCTATGATTGCACAGAGTTAATATCCTTTTTATTATAAAAGGATCGATACTTTATTAGTAATTTTATTTAGTACTACAGATATTCTTCATCTGCATATTACATAGAGGGGAATTGTTTGACAACTTTGCAATGCTTTTTTTTAAACTAACAGTGAACGCCAGTTACTAATTTGTAACTGTTTGGAGAAAATTAAGAACATCTATGTACCCAACAGACTGATTTTTCTCAAACAAGTTATTGCAAAGCTATAGTGCTGTATAGTGCTGTAAATACAACATTTTGTTTACCTTTGATGCTTGGGAAAACTTGGTATCAGAGTTTTGTTTCTTCATTTGTTTTTTCTTTTGAATAAAACCACTATAGCTTGTAATGAACTCAGCCATTTCTAACTTAGAAATGATAGGGCATGGTAGTTGTAGCATGGTACTGTAAAATGGATTAATTTGGGTACTTTGCCAAGGCTTTACACCCAGTTTTGATTACTTGGAACAGGGAGATTTGAGTGCAGTGCTGATTGTCATCAGAGCTTGCTTTGCTAAACTGTTATCTTACTTAGTTATTAAGGTTCAGAGAGCTGTGAGGGCGGGGACTTTCTGTGGTCCCATTGCTTCACGATGCACTTCTAAGCATTGCAGCTCTTGTTTTTAAGATTCAACACCCACTCCATGCTCTCTTGATACACTCTTAGTAATTCTCTCTGCTGGCACTTCTGGCATGTTGAAACAACAAGCTCACCCACACCTGACTCGATAAAGGGAGCTCTGAAAGAGATGCAGTGGTAATTTGCCACTACATTTTGCTTGTTACGTGCTTGAAAGTATCAGAAGCATTATGTGAACCATGTAAGGGACAGCTTTCATGCACAGGTTGGTTTTTTTTCCTGTCTGTCCTTCCTTCCCTGCCTCCTCTAACAGGTAAAGTCCACAGAGGAATGTAGACTTTTCTGATGCTGAAATAAGAATTAACTTCTATTGATCTTTTTTTCCCCCCCCAAAGGTGATTGTTAGTGGGATTGTGAGGCCTGTATTACTAACACATATGTTGCTTTCCAGGCTTTTCTTTTGAAATACGCATGCAAATATCTTACCTGCTTAGAGTAGATGGGAAATTAAATATTTGATGTTAAACCTGGATGGCCAGCATGAGAGATGTGAAAAGCAATGGAGAGAAGAGGTACAAAGATTCTAGTTAGACTGGATCTAGAAAGAGAGGTTGCTAACTCCACCTATATAGATTTAGAAATGTTGGCTTTCTTTTACAGGCTCTTTTTCTCTTGGCAACTGGAAACCTTTGAAAACTTCCCTTTAGCATGGAAAGAGACTGGAATGCATCCCTATTTTGTTCCATGGTAACATGCAACTTTCATTCATGTGTAAATAAGTAACGTGATACAAGTTGTGCTTTGTTTTGTGTAGTAGGGTTTTTTACAGAACAAAAAAAGTTTAACAAATCTGAGGATTTTTTTAACCTGCTTTTCTTTGGAACTTGAATGACGTCGTATATGAAATAGCTTAGTAGGAAAAACATGTATGTGAGACCAGTGCTAAAAGTTGCTAACTGAGCCATAATCCCTCTTCTTCATAAGTTTGTATTCCCAAGAACTGAATTATCTTAGTAAATGTCAAGTCCACATGTAGAGTGCTTCCTTAATTATAGTAGTGTTGAAATATTACATCCCTGTAACTGTATCTAACAATATTAATGAGGTGAGTCCCATAGCAGCATATTGAGTGATAGTAGTTCACATAGCAATGCCATACAGCTGTCCAATATGTAACAGTTTGGGTACAAATCTGAGCCTCAGTTGTCAATTCCAACAAAACCAGATCAATCAAAAGACACCAGCTGTATAGCTAGAGTCATCAGCTTGTGTAGAAGTATGGAAGTATGCACATCCTAACCTAAACTGGCATGTTGCTTCTTCCACATGCCATGCTATCTGTTCTGTGTCTGGTTTGACCAGAAGTCTGCAAGAGTGCCAGAGGGCTCTCAGCTGCTTAGCTGCCAGCCTCCAGTGTGGCCACCAGATCTGCTGTCATCTGATCTCTATCAAAGCTATGGACTGTCATTGACAAGAGCAATCCAGAGATTTGAGAAAAGGATCTACCCATGGTAGTAATTTCAATTATAAATGTTAGGAGATCAAAACCATTTTCATAGAATCTTACAATGCCAGTTGGAAGGGACCTCAAGGATTATCTGGTCCAACCTTTTTAGGTACTACTATCGTTTATATGAAATGGCTCAGCACCCTGTCAAGCTGGTACTTAAAACTGTTCAGTGTGGGGGAATCTACCACTTTCCTTGGCAGACTATTCCAATGTTTGATCTCATAGGGAAAAATGTACTTCTTGTATCCAATCAGAATCTCCCCAGGAGCAACTTGTGCCCATTTCCCCTTTTCCATGTGACGCCTTGTAAATAGGATGTCTATATCTTCTTGGCCACCCCTCTTTAAGTCCTGAAACATGGTAATATGGTCTCCCCTAAGCCTTCTCTTCTCAAGGCTGAACAAACCCAGTTTTCTTAGCGTTCTCCAGCCTGTCTGCATTCTTTTTCTAGAGTGGGAACCAAAACTTATTTGGAACCAAATTATTGGGAAGCTGAGACACAATGTTAGTATTACTCTTGAATTCAAAGATGGGCTCTGGCATCGCTTCAGGAACATACTACTTTCTTTCAGTACAAAGCACTAGTTGATCTGCACACCCACCCAGTCACACCTTCCTTTATGTATTGTATTTTAGCCTGGTTTTAAAGTTAGCTCTACTTTTTCAGATTCCTAGTGAAAATGTTTTTCTGCCTTCTGCTGCTGGGGATATTAATGTTGCGAGCTGATTATAATTGTATCCTCTTTCTTAATGTATAAGAACAATGCTCTGTGAGACCTGATCCATTTATATGCACTGGAGTGAGAGGCGAGTTGACACATTTTCAATGAGAGGATTCAAAGGGGGAGTGATATTGACCCATTTTGGTACCATGGCAAATCTCAATTTCTTGCTGGAAAAAGAACTGGAAGAAAAAACCCAATATTTCAAGTTCTGCACAGAAGGAGAAACCAGACTTGAAGTCAGTTTTAGTAATCTTATACTTGCTATTCAACTTACCTCTGTTCCTCTCTCACATTATAGAAAAAAAATCCCAAGAAAAGAGAAGTTGAGCCTCTGTGAATGACACTTATAAATGTGAAGTTCAGTTGTATGTTGGGCTTTCACATTGTCCTTGTTAGTGAAGGAGGAATAGGTGGAGATTTTTCTTGTGTTAATGGCAAAGGTGAGTTTCTCAGGTCACTGCTGCCACAGTGAAAGCGTAATTCTCAAATATGTGATACCTAAAAGTACTAAAACTATGTGGTGTTACTGTGATTTCTGTAGTATTTATGACAACAGTTGGATGCATCAGCTGTGTTGTGTCTTGGTCTTGTCAGTCTTGCCTTCAGCTGAAGCAATGCCCTAGGGGTGAAGTGAGTCAGGAGGGAAATATGTAAGGGAAGAGCACTGCAGGGAGAGGTGGATCTTTATTCCAAACTAGAAGGACAGAGCTGTCCTGTAAGTAGATACCACTAAGAACATAAATTCTAGATGCTTAAAAGTGAGAGGCAGGGAGATCGGGGAAAGAAATTTGGTTTGTGACTTTGTGCTGCACACCTTCTTGATGAAGACCTCCAGGTACCGATTCTGTATATGTGGCATGTGGGTTATACTTCCAGAAGAGCCAGAATGTAAGCTGTAAAGTTGAAATATGAAAGGCCTCTGCTAGAATATGTGGTTCCTTGAATCTCCACTGACTGTTTTTTCCCCACAGCCCAGTAAGTTATCATAGGACAACTATTATTTTCAGTTGGTGGTTAATTTTCTTATTGCTTACAGGCTAAGAAATATCTCTGTGCTGCAGAAAGCAGCTGCACATGTGGGAGAGGTTTTAGTGTTGGTGGATTTCCTTACAGTCCGAGGCTCAGTTATCTCCCTCCTGAGCAGTGCGACAAGTTCACTTTTTCAAGAAAAAAAAATTAAAATCAGTGCGGAGGTTGGCATGATAGTTGTAAGGACTGTTTAGCCAAACTGTTGCAGAATTGCCTATATTTGCTCCATTCTTAAGACTTTAAGTTTTGATGCAATGAGCAGCTTCTTCTGTGACACTGTAAATAAAGCAGTCCTCTGCACTGTAATCATTAATAGTATACTAGCAGTATTATATATGTTTCATATGCATGATCAATAGCTGTGAGAGCAAGATGGGCATTACATTATGAAGCTTTTCTAATAACAGAATTGTGAAACCAGTTCTTTAGTTTTTCCAGTAACTGTTTTGTACTTTTAATACTGTAATCACTTCTGGCACATGGTAGCAAATATGACTCTTATGTTCTACATAATACCTATAAAAAGGGGTTGTTTAGCCTGGAGGAGACTCAGGGGGGACCATATCACTCTCTTCAACTACCTGAAGGGAGGTTGTAGTCAGATGGGGGCTGGGGTCTTTTTCCAGGCAATTAGCAACAAGACAAGAGGGCATGGCTCAAGCTGCTCCAGGGGAGATTTAGGTTAGATATTAGGAAGTAAGAAGTACTTTCTCAAAGAGAGGGTGATCAGACATTGGAATGGACTTCACAGGGAAATGGTGGAGGCACCGTCCCTGGATATGTTCAAGGAAAGGCTGGATGTGACACTTAGTGCCATGGTCTAGCTGATGTGGTGGTGTTAGGTCATAAGCTGGACTTGCTAATCTTAAAGGTCTTTTCCAGCCTTTGTGATTCTGTGAAAATGAGTTTAATAATAAAATGGTGCTAGTATCACGATAGTCTTTAGTACGATGAGTCAAATGTCACCCTCCATGCTTATCTGCTGGATGACAAGTATGTGGAGAGGAGGTTCATCTGGATTTTTTTGTTGTTTTGTTTTATTTATTGGGTTTTGTTTGTTTGTTTTTAAGTCATTCACAAGTGACTTAGGTGTCTCTCAACTGGTGACCTACTTCCTCTGCAAGTATCAGAGAAGAGCAGGCTTGTAGACTCCTCTTGTCCCTCCATCCTGTTCTGTTCTTTCGTAATGTTCCTCCTGTTGTGTTTTCATCCTGAGATTAAACGTAGTGGCAACATGCCAATCCATTTTGGAGAACCTGCCAATTTGGTACTGGGATGTTAGCTGGGATGTGGTCCATGCCCTTCCTTCCTAAATAGTAAATAAATAACTCCTACCTAGCTGACTTAGCCAGTTCCCACTGAATTCTAGATCTTGTTTGTATTGTATAGTTGTACCACCCTGCTTGGTAGTGGCTTTGGCTTGCTCTGAGGCAAGGGGATCAGTTTTCTTCACCCTCATAGTTTTTATGATTGCTCTTTTTTTTTTTTTTTTTTAATTGTATGATCAGTGATGGAAAACTCATTTGATTTTTGGCAGCGTAAGAAGGTAGCTGCAGAAATTCTTGCAGTTAAAAGAGTAAGTTATTGAGAGCCTTTAAATTACTGGAAATGTTATAATGTAGGTTTTTTAATAGGCAGCATTGTTGATGTCAAGTTACAAGGCAGTATTTCCATGCACAGTATTTGTAGCAATCTGTACATGCTAGCAGCTCAGAACCTTTTTGCAAACCTGTGGATTCTCAGTAGTCTTTTTCCAGTGTAGTTATCAATGCAGCCACTACTTATCACTGATGCTATTATCCAGAATTATCAACAGTCAATAAACATGTTACTCTCCTGAGATAAACTTTAACAATTTACACAATAAAAATAGACCTATAACTGGTATAAGAATATATAAGCTATTTATACATCTACTAATAGTAAATAATACATTAATATATAATTTATTTTTTAGCATTAAGAGAGATGTTCTTAGCCACTTGCCACAGAAAAATGTTATTCTCCAGCTTTACATTATTCCTATTCTCATACAAGTCAGAAAACTTACTTGGAAATGAGGATCCTTTCTACAAATGAATGAACCACAATAGGAAAATATAGCCATATATTTTAATGAATCTGACATGATGCTAGTTAGTACTTCCTATCAGAAGACCTCCTTGACCTGAGGCATAGACACAAGTTAGTTTTACACCTAAATGTTTACAGTACACAAAACAAAATTGTGTTTTTTGTGTTTTTTTTTTGTTGTTAAGTGTGCATCTGAACAATTTACTGTACTTATATTTTAATGAATTTGAAATTCTTTACTTGGATTCTGTCCACTTGGTTTGGGTTGAACAGAAGTTTGAGGTGGGAGAGATTCCTTTCATTAAATAGTGTATAGTCACTCTGGCTTCTCTTGAAAATGCATTAGTTGTCCCTTAAATCCAGCAGCCACTGTTCCTTCATTTGCAGTTTATATTTTCTGACATACTGCAAATCCAGAAAGATCTTACGATGTGAATTCTACACAAACTTCTTCAACATTTGTTTTCAGATCTGAATTATCACTCTTCTATGGAATACGTTGTACCTGTGTTTGCAGAACCTTCTCTAATCCTCTAGTTTCTCATTTTACGTACGGAGAGGTTTCATGTCATGAACACGCTGGCTAGGATAACACTTTCAAGATTTCTTAATGGTTATCACATTGTAAACTGTCAAATGGCATTATTTTTGGCACACAGTAATGCAGCTGTCTTTCCAATTAAGTTTTATAACTTCAGAAGTATAGAGTTCATTTCTATGGGCAGTAGGATGGAGAGAGTGGACTTAGTTATTTTTCAATGGCTTAGTTATTTTGATGTAAGTCTGCATGTTTATAGTCTTACCTGGTGTAAGAATATACTGAGTCCAGCTTGGCTGGTTTTTGGTTCTTGTGGTGATGATTTGTGGTTTAGTTGGCTGGTTTTGCTGTTTGTTTGCATTTTTTGTTGTTGTGTGGGTTGTTAGTGTTTGGGTTTGTTTTTTTGGGGGAAGGAGGGGGCGTTGGTTTGGGCTTTTTTTATGATGGGCTGGTTTTGTTTTTTGTTGCATTTTTTCTTATTTAATACTGTTTCAGCTTCAGGTTAGTGATATGGGAGAAGCACATTGAAGAACTTCTAATTCATGGCATATTCCCAATGGCAAGTATACAGTGTCATTTTAAATTATAATTTTTTTTTTTGGCCAATAGGTGGTGGGTCCACTTCTTTGAGCTGGTTTCATGAATATGTTTTGCTGCAGCAATACTTCATTCAGGTGCTTGGTGTTTTCTGTTCCATTAATAAAACCAGACTGACCGCACAGCAAAGCAGTGAGCTGCACAGTGTCTATATGTTGACTAAGTCACTGTGTGTGTATGTGAGCATTGCATTGTTGACTTGCTAGACATCGTTCATACAGAACATGTAATTTCTTACAACCTGTTGTTTGGTTCTTCTAATGTGCTGTATTAAAGATACAGCATTGCTGTAGGGCTGTACCAACCACGTGCCAACTGTGCCTTCTTTTCAAACTGGTCTTGACTGTGAGATACATACAGCCTTTCAAGTATGCCTGACAAACAAAAGTCTGAAATGGCATTTGTACTTCAGCTTAAAAATGTAAAGCCATTCAGAACTAAGGAGTTGAACCTGCGCATTGGGTTTCAGTCATCCAACCAAAGAAAGATGACTTAATTCAGTCTTGAATTTTATAGAACTAAATTTAATGGTGAGCATAATCACACTATGTGGTCATTGTTTTCAGTGCTGCTTGATTAAGTTATGTAATGCCAAGAGTTCAAACTCCAGAGATTGTTGAAATAGTATATTTAGAGGCTCCATTAGAATACTTGTCAGTAAGAAGTATATGGATTTTCAAAGTGCAGAGATTTTTACCTAGATACTGCAGCAGCTTGTGATTTTTATTTAAATCGTTTGGAGGGTTTAGACTTAATACCCTGCTTTAAAAAAAATGTTTTAAAATCTTGCTTTATTCCCCAAAGATTTGTTTTCTGCTGTTGCGATTAGATGATGACAGCTAGCTGGCTTTTAAAATTGATCAGGAAGTATTCTGGCAGTCATTCAGTGTTGTAATAGCACTTTAATGGATATGAGCTATTCACCCAGATCAGACTCAATGTCAAAACAGGCGAAAATACAGCTGTCACTCTGGACAAGAAGTTACACATATGCAAGCAGCTGCTAATAATACTGGAAAGGAAGCTTTATAATAATGTTTTAAAGATGTATGCATGCATAACATACTGCTTCTATATATGTAGATGCCTCATAATGAACATGCTAGAGACATTATTTTCTGGCCATGGCTGTGCTTAGGAAGAACAGAAAAGTGAAACATATACCCTGATCTGTTGGGAAGTTGAGATAAGTTCATTATGTGCTGGTGGGTTCCCAGGTTTGCTGAAGTAGGGAAGCTGTGAATGATGTGTTGCTAGGACTGTAGTATAAATTTTATCTTTTAACAAAATGATGACTTTGTTGTGGGTCCTTATTTAATTTGTGTGTTGGGCTATTGGTTTCAGTGGAACTTTGACCATACATATAGATCAAGAACATGGCTATAGAAATGAAGTGGCTTTTTAAAAGCCATTTTCTGTCAGAAAATTTAATAACAGTATCTTAATGTTCATATATATGTTAGAATCTCTTTTTTGTCAGGGTACTTTACTGTCCTTTGTGTGTCTCCTAGGGTTTAAATTGATTTCATATATGGGTTATTTCAAGACCTTTTGATGTCAGAGAGGTAACTGGATAATCGCTGTGAGGATAAAAACAGTGATGCTTTCCTATCATGAAAAGCACATATGTTTAGAGCAGATGTTTGATGTAAATGAAAACTATGGTTTCTAGGCATAGTATGTTTTCTTTCCTACTTGGAATTTTGGGATGGAGAGAAGTTAATGTAGAGTACAGAAATGCTTTGCTGTTTGGCTAGATAATGCTCAAGAAAGTCAAGCAGTAGTGAAGCTGGGGAACACCTTGTACTATCTTTTTAAATACAGTAGCCTAATACAGGCTATTACCAAAGCTAATTGGGTGCTGCACAGTTGATGATGATGTCCTTGCTTAATTTTTCTACTCTTGCTTGTGTTACTGAGTCTGGTGGCTTAATTTTGTCTATTTAAGGGATTTTTTTTTCCCATCAAGTTTTAGCTTGATGTATTTCCTCCTGTTAAAAATATGTGAGACTTGGGATATGCAGATTTATGGGAAATGCAGGATGTCTTCTGAGTATATTTAATATGTTTGCATATCACCCTAAGCTAAAGGGCCAAATTCAGATGTGACAGAACAGTATTCTGAGAAGGCCATAAAATAGTGAAGTCACTTATATTATGCTCTTATATAAATGTAAAGATTCAGTAATAAATTTTGAGTGTTTAAAATAATTTATATATTCATATACACACATACACAGAATTGTATTACTCAGCTTTCTTTTTTTCAGACACAGTAAACCTACACACACAAAATTGTATTCAGCAAGTGTGAGGACGATAAAACTTGATGAACTTGGTGAAAAACTTGAGGATTAGCTCTCTTTTTGTGTGTTTCAGAGGCACAGGAAGGACTCTGAACAGGCCAGGGAAGCAGTATGTGCTGAAATGAGAAGTCTTCTGCCTGGATTGAGACATCTGAGACAGGTCTGTCCTTGGGGACAGCAAGTGGAGGAGTGTGTGTCACGTTAGATCATTGAAGAAGCACTGAAAGAAGGAGTGGGACTAGTCTGTATGCAGTTCTTGTTGGCTAAAGCATTCCTGGGTTTTGTGTAATTTCTAATCTACAGTGCAAATAAAGGTAAACTCTAGATGGATAGTGCCACATGTGACATGCGTATCAGGAATATGCACTTAATAGACTAATTTCTTTTCCTCTTTAGACATGTATTAAACTTGAAATTATGCCCATGTAAATGAACTAAGCTCATGTTCTGTATAAGCAAATCTGTATTGTGTATTGAGTGCTATATATCTGAAAGCTAGACATCTGTTGCATCCTTCTGTAACCTTCTCCTGGAAAAAAGTTATTTGCAAGCTCATGTATTCCTCCCAGATGGCTAAGTTTTCAGAAAATGATGAATTTTTAAGTCCTTACAGAGTACACTCCGGGAATTGTTATTTTGTCGATTTAAAATAGGAATCTCTTCACTCTGGCAAACTTTTTAAGGTGAAAATGAGCAGGATAGTGTTTACTTGTAGAATCATAGAATCATCCTGGTTGGAAGGGACCTTGAAGATCATCAAATCCAGCCATATCCTAAATCCCCCTACCATAACCTAATTTACCCGTTCTATGCTTAAATCATGTCACTAAGCACTATATCTACATTTCTTTTAAATACTTCCAGGGATGGTGACTCCATCACCTCCCTGAGCAGCCTGTTCCACTGTCCAACCACTCTTTTGGTAAATAAATTATTTCTAATATCCAGCCTAAACCTCCCCTGGTGCAGCTTCAGGCTATTTCCTCTTATCTTGTCATTCTTCACTTGAGAGAAGAGGCCAACTCCTGCCTCAGAGGTGAATGAGAAGAAACACTTTCTTAACTTAAAACACTAACCAGAAATAATGTTTTCCTACTTGCAAATTAATTTTTATTTTTTCCTCCACAATTGTCTCCCCCTCTAAAATTGAAAATTCACTTCTTCAGACTATGATGTGTGATGTTCATCTGCCTAATGCTCCTTATCTTTTCTGCTCTCATGCTATTTTGTAAAAAATTTAGTGCCTATAACTACTCAACACATTGAGAAGAAAATACACACCTCTACACTCATTTGACTAACTGGCTTTTAGAACTGGTTCCCATCATGATAACCACATAGCTGTGGAATCAGGATCATGGCAGACTTGCAGCACAGGCATCTAATGACTTGCTGTGCCTGGTATAAATTGCTCAAACAGCATCCTTCCAGGTTTTCCTCTCAAGGGAGCAAATGCTTTAAAGAATGACCTTCCTCTGCCCCAGCACATCAACCTGGAAAGTTTCTATTTGCTATTGAATTCTTGACAAGTAATAGACAGTACTTAAACCTAGTTAGGACATAAAATGTGAAAGATATGCTGCCTTTTTTTTTTTTTTCTTTAAACCAGCATTGTTTTCTTTAATATGACATAAAAAGTATATTGCTTGCATTTCAGATTCTTCTTTGCTTTTTTATATCTTGTGTTAAGGCATCCAAAAAGGCATTTTGTTTTTAAATGCCTCTTCTGAAGCTGGAAAACCTAAAACATTATTTCAAACGTGTTATTCTCAGCCTTCTCATCCTTGAATTGCACAATAGTGAAGTGTTCATTCCCTCAGAATTGGAAGGACTAATAGTACCTCTAGACTATGCTTTCAATGAACGGCAATACTAAAAATATTAATTATTTTACAGCCCTTTTTTTGAAACATAACATTTGCTCTAAAAGAAAACCAGTTAATTTCTGGTCATCATTAAGCAAGCAGAGAGCAATTGCAGCATTTTTGGGATCAGTTGTTTTGATAGTGGTTTTGAACTCAGTCTTGCTACTTGCACTCAGTGGAAATCCAAGAAGCTTTTTCATAAGTGTTTATCTTGGTGCAAAAATAGAAATTATTATTAAGATTCTGAGGACAAAATGTTATTAGAAATCAGGAAGAATCCCTATCGATGATCCTTGTTATTTAAGCTGAGAAAAATAATGTGCAATTATGGCTAATTGCATATAATCCTTAGTAATCCTCCACAGAAAATACAAACTGTCAGACCACACAGTTCTTTTCAAGACTTGAGATTCTTGCATGTGAATCTGAGGGGGCTGTTTTTGGTGGATTTTTTGTGTGGTTTGTTTGTTTGTTTTTTATATATATATTCACTTCAGTGCTGACTTTTCAACAATCTTAGTATGATCTACTATGGAATGCTGATAAGGAAGGTAGTGGAAGAAAACAGCCTGCAGTAAAGCTGAATAAGGTAATTAAGAGTAACCAAACTGATTTTGCTGTTCTTCAGAAAGAGCAATATTTGTGAGGTTTAAAACTGTTCCTCTGGAGATTTTCTTACTTGGGCATATGAAAGAAACATCTGTGGATGTTCCTAAGTATATTTGTTGCTCATGCTTTTAGGAGGGTATATTTGCTACTTTTGTATTAGTCATAGCAGGAGAGGAATTCTTTAATTCTCAATAGAATGGTGTAAGTATTATGTATAACTGAGATCTGTTGGCTTTGTATATCTTTGTTTTAAAAAAACAACAAACAGAAAGACCCCCTACACACAAACCCCAAGGTAATCGCAAGTGGTGCGGATTGGGAGGCAGTTTTATAAAGGTTTCCTTCCTGCAAGTTTACTCCTCTAGGGATTAAGTGGACTGTGCAGAAGTTCACTGTGTTTTAGGCCAATCTGTGGAAATGTGTAGTGTAGAACTGAAAGTTTCTATTCACACCATTTACTTCAAATATTGTAGTTTGGATGAGATTGTTGCTGAAGTGGCTGGATGTTTTGGTAAAAGCATCTTAGAAGATGCAATTTAATGCTTTGCACTTGATTGAGTTTCATTTTTTTTCGGGTTATTATTTCCGAATAGAAAGTAAAAAGCAATGCAGTTTAGTTGGAACACACCCACCTGCCAGGCTAGTGTTGCTTAAAAGCATATATATTGTCTGTAAAGGCTTGAGTTTTTATTTTTTTTAGGTTTTTGGGGCATTTTTCCTTGCATTTATTCTTTTATTGTTACTGAGAGAGAGGTTAATATTAATTAACACACAAGCAATGTGACCATTTATCACTTTCATTGCAAGGGTCTAAGGCTGATCCTTTTACACTCAGTAAATATTAAAAAAAAGAGAAAAGTTATATGTATGAGAGGTTAGAAAGACTCTTGAAGTTTAATTTGTCTATTTACCACCATTATTCCCCAAGGCCTATATTTTATGCACACACCTTTCCAGAGCATGCTTAACTGCTAATTGAATTTAACCCAAGCCCCTTTGTTTATAATTTTTCTTTCTCGTTCTTGTCCTTCACACTCTTGCAGAGAAAACTATACTCAGATTGCAAATTTATTTTAATCTTCAGTCAATATTTTTTTTTTTTTTTGTGATGTAGCACAGGTCATATCAATTATTGTGGTGATGGAGGACTTACAGGGGATGGTAGAAACTTGTCCCATTACTGAGAAATCCGGAATCTAGGAATTTTGGGGAATGCAGGAGCTTCCTGCCCCTTTAGCCCCATGCCCACATAAGCCATTCCAGCTTATGGTACGATTGATGCCCCTGCTACACATTCACCAGCTGCATAGCCTGTGGCAGCAGCTGGGACAGCTGTTGCTGTTGTGTTTCTGAGGAATCCTCCCTGCCGTGCCCACACCACCTGGTGTGTGCTTTCCTGCCTGAGGAATATCCACAGCAGTGGATAGCATGAACCTTTCTGTGGTGTGTGCAAGCCTTGGGCTCAATGTGAACTCTAATGAAAGCGAGTCCTGCAGCTGTACACTTTTGCTGTATGCCAACTGGTGTGTCTTGGATAAGCATAGCTGCAATGCTGGTGTCTGGGGGTGTGGGTGGCAGTGTATAAACCAGCAGGGACCCATGCCTCTCAGGTCACTGAACTTCCGATTAGACTTGAAATTGAAATTAGGCCTGGTGTATGATAGGCAATTACTGTGAACTATGTTGAATACTGTGTTTTGGTTTTGTTTAACTATCTGGGACTTCCAGTCTGTTCCATATGGGTGGCTTGCAGGCTCTGCTTTCAGAACTTCATGTTAAAATAGCTTAGCATACAGTTGTCTTAATGATTTAGTGTCTTGCCAAGGTCCTTGTCCATTAAAAAAATCACAATCCTCTGTCCAGCTGAAAATGAAAAAATTATTATGCCAACTACCAGTACTATCTGGGAATCCAGTAACAGATCTCAGAAAAAAATGTCTTGATGCTCACATAGTTCCATCTTAATGGGAAGAGTTAGCTCTGGAGGCTAGAGTTAGCTCTGTGAGGCTAGAGAAAAGTCTGTTCTCTTGACCTCTGCTCATGGAGCTGAATTTGCAGCTACTCTACAATTCATGGTCTCTAGGAAATAATCCGAAGAACCACCATGCTTTTGGGTGTTCCTGAGAGGGGCCATCACAGGCAGTTTAACTATGTTCTGTGTATCAGAGGAGATAGGAATCACACAATGCACAGTGTCAGCAGGAGTCTGTGGATCAAATAGCATTAGTGGGTTTTGACTTTGTCCATAGCCAGCAGGTGCTAATTTACTGAAGCCTCACTCAAGGCTGTGTAAGATTTCTACACATTTAGAGCACAGCATTATGGAAGGTGAAGAATTACTGAGAAGAGGTAACTATGATGGAATTTTGCAGTACAAGCTGATGACATTTCCTTGTGGATAATTCTGCTTGGAGTAGCTGATCTCTGCTATCACTTCAGTTTGTTAATCGTAGCCACTGTTTGAAATTTTTTCTCTTCATGTACAGCAGTCTCAGCTGTTTTGAGGCAGGCCAGTAGTACACACACACACACACACGGCCACCTTTTGCCTTTCTCTGTCTTAGCGAGGGGCCCGTCTGCCCAGCTCCGGCATGTAGCAGAGAGGAGCATCTGGCCCTTTGTGATTGGAAACTTGCTGGGTAACTGATTCCTTATGCAGAATTAAGGATGCTGAAATAGATCCTGATGACAGCAAAGCTTTCATGAGAGGGTTCAAGAAGTTGACATTGATGCCTTAGAACAGTTGAAAAGAAATAATGACGTGGAAGTGAACTAATATAAATAATTTAATAGGAAATCTCTGTGCAGTCTCAAATACAATCCTCTTTTGTTCTGAAATATGTCAGTGTCTGGCTATTTTGCCAGTGTTATGAAGCCAGCGTAAAGATCTAGAAAAGTTGTAAAATATTGTCACCAGCAGAATAGCATAGTTAGAGCATTTCAAAAGAACAACAGTTTTTCAGAGAAGAAATTATGCAAAGTAACATTGAGGGAAGGAAGGAGCACTTTATCCTTACAGGTCTTACCCTTTTATGTGATCTAAACAGTTTGGGAGTTGACACTTTTATAACATACTGGGCAGAAGTACTGGAAATGCAGTTTCCTAGTGCTGGAAACAAATTGAACAAGGCTAGCCTTTTGTCCAAGTAACTTGAGAAATATACCTCCAGTTTTTCACATACTTTACTCATCAGAAATGATTTTTTTTTTTTTAATTTAAAAACAAAGGAGGGAAGAAGTTAGCCACTACTACTAGGTCACAAAGTATCAATAATCATCAGTATTGTTCTACAAAATAGTGGATTAGTCACTAATACCCTTTGCTGGAGTAATAGGGAATATTTGTAATATCAGTTTGAAAAGAAAATTAAACAAAATGTGGTTGTGCTCCACCTTCTTGTATGTTTACTGTACTGTTGCATTTAAATAATTTTTCAGGAGTTGGATTTTCTTTGCACGGAGCAGGCCTGTGTGTGTGTGTGTGTAGCTGGGAGGTTTGTGTGAACAGATTTCTGTCTTTTAGTTTTTGAAGACTTTTGGCTTAGGTTTATGTGGCTTAACGATGTTTTATTAAAAGATTATGGTATAGAGGTGTCTTCAGCAGCATGAATATTGGAACAAAGTACAGTTTCATTAGTAGACTTCATCTGTAACAGTTTTCTAGGTTTGAAATTGCACTTGTATATGTTAAGTTGAAGAGCATATATATATATACTGGTGTCTTGTTTTGTGTTTGTTCGTTGTCCTAATACCCCCTACCCACTATTCCCCCAGAGTCCTTTTCTGCTCTCCGGTTGCAGTCTAATTTCCATTGTATTCACTCTGCTATAGAAATACTTAATGTCAGGAAGGAGATATTTACTGGAATACACGAGTCCAGAATTCATCATGATTCAGTGTGAAATCCGCTCGCCCTTTGCTCCCCACCCGCTCTTGAATTGGAATGAAATGTGCCTTAAACTGAAGTGAAATACATCACATGTAGCAACAGTGGGCCCTTGCTTCGCCTCTATTCCTGGTGTGAAATCGATACACTATCTTTCCTCCTGACCTGTTCTGTGACCTCCATTGCAGCTTTCATGCTGAACAGCAATTGCTTTGAACAGTCTGGGTCTGCCACAGCTCACAAATGATTCTCAGCTTCTGTCTAAAACTGGTGCTGGTAACAAAGGCTTGATTTTGAATAATGCAGTTGGAGTCATCTTCTAATTATGAATTACATGAAAGTGCATGATCTTCTATTATTAAACACTTTCAATAGCATGTACAGTATGTTTGCAGCCAGAATAACTCCTCGCTGAGAAGACACTGGAGTTCTGTTCCTAAATTTATCTAATAAATTATGCTGTAATGGAAGAGGAGAAATGTAGCAGATACTTCAGAAGACTATTCATGTTATTTTTAAGTGGGAACACATTTTTCTTTGACTTTATCACTGGATAATATGGTACAGTTGTTTTTTTTTACTGAAACTTGAATTTTCAAGAAAAAAAACACACCAGATGATGTGTACATTCAAAGGAAGGGGACTGTTTCTCAGACTAAGATGTTTTAAAGCTGTTGCAAAATTAAGAAAAACCCAATCCGTTGCTTAAAAAGGAAAAAAAAAAAACCCACATCTGCATTCTGCATTCCTGATTACTAACTAACAGAAATATCAGCATTTTGAAGAATGATTTATTTATTTATATATTAGTATGATTTACCAGAGGATTACTGAAGGCAAAGATGAATTGAAGATATAATGGGCATTTATGCTTGCATCAAGAAGTCTATTGTGCTATTAGCTAGATTACTTTAATAGCCTTTACTGGCTTTGAAATCAAGAAGCTGCATGAACTGCTGGATAAGCATTCATTTTCCAAAATTTTGTGGTAGGAAATAGGATATCTACAGATTTCTGTTAGTAAACAAGTATCTGGCGTATTCTGCTGACGTTCTTTTCCCAAAAACAAAAATATGACTAACAATTTTGCCATAATAATTGAAGTAAAAATCACCTTTCAACATAATATAGTTTACGAAGCAGTGCTTAACTCTGTGATGATAAATGTACTGTCTGGATTTCACTTATATATGAAATTGTTTACAATGAAATTAGTAAGAAAGAACATTGCTTTAGCTATACATTTTAACAATACTTAGCTATATAAATAATAATTTTGTTTTGCTTCTGAGTGTATTGGTTACAGTTGTTACCAGTCTAGATTTCTTGTATAACCAGAATGGGGGAAGAGAGAGATGTACAATAACGGTGTCTATATCATGCAAAGAATTGTAAGAGTGATTGTGAATCACTGGTGTCAGGCTAAGTATTTTACTGATATAACAAATGATAAGTATTGGGAATATTTGCCAGTGATATTTATAATGTTGGAGTTTTACAAATACTGACACCTTTATTTGGAGAATGTAAAGTGTATAAAACTTGACACATTTCCAGAATGTAATCATATTAGTGTAATGTAGGGACTGAAGGCATAGTTAGTGATGCAGTATCACTGACCAGTAGCAATATTAAAAAAAAAACAACACAACAAACAAAAAAACCAAACCCCAAACAAACAAAAAAACCCCAAACAGCAAAATCAAACTGTTTCAAGAATTCTCTTTAAAAAAAGCCTAAATGGGATCGTAAGAATAAGATTATCAGGGGTTAAACAGAAAATAAACAGTTGGTGCTGCTGGGAAGCTTTTTTATTCTTCTCCCCTTGTAAACAAGTTGAAATGCTTCTTTAAAAATAAAAGAAATTCTACTGCATTTTTCTCTGAGGCTTTCAGTGCCACCACCTGTTTTCTCTCCATCAATACATTTAGACTGCCTTTCTCACTTACTGTTCACAGAGAGATGTATCTCAAAAAAAGATGCCTCTAAGATTAGTTCCAAGTCAGCAATAGGTAATGAGGAGTTTCTGTAATTAAGCAGTAGTTATTGAAACCATTTTTCCTTAATATCAACATCATCTTTTTTGACTGCTGAATGTCATCTGTGGTTTCCTGTACAACTCTGGCTTATTTTCATTAATTTTAGACTGATCTCTTCATTGTTTGCTTTGACTAGTAGTTAATATTAAGAGCAGGTATACGTGCAATAATGTAGTTTCAAGGAGTAATACTGCGATTCAGTTATTTGCAAACAAACACAAGTTGATGTAGTTGCTTACAGTGTTGCATAAACATTGTATTTACAAACCCAGAATGGAAATTGCTCTTGCAAACCAGGAGAGATTTTTTTGTTACTTGAGAGTCAATTCCTGTTCAGATGTGCGCGTGTGAATGGTGCACACGCATGTTTCTGCACACCTAGTGCTACAGGCATAGTTCAGCATCTTCAAAAACTTAGGCTTCAAGTAACCAAAGGAAAAGTAAGTATCATAGAATCGTCATGGTTGGAAAGGACCTGTGAGATCACCGAGTCCTGCAGATGTTTTTCCGTGCTGCTGCTGTTTCTTCTTAAGCACAGTCTTAGTTAAATATAATCTTTCAGTAAGTGTGTTTTGTCAGGAATTTCCACTGTAATTCAAGAACTGTTCATGTCACTCAGAAGTTCAAGATCAATAATGGGGATCTCCCATTCATAGGAATAATCAGTTTTAATGATGAGAGATTTTTAAGACTTTATTGTACGCAGAATCATCTTGAAGCAGCGCAATAGTATGTGAACTTAAAAATAAAATTGAGAGTATTTCTCATTTTTCCTTTCACGGAATACTCCCAAACAGCATTTCACAAACATATTACTAAAGTTCAATTCCCTTAGCATTTTTCCCTTAGGTTTTTGTAATTGTGAATGTGAGCAAGTAATACAATGTGAGCTAGTATGTCCCCTCTAATGAACTGCTGTGCAACAAGACTTGATGCTAATTCGACCTTCCCCAAAATTTGATATTGAGCAATTTATCTTCTAAATAATAATCTGGAGTACTAAACCTGAAATGTTTTGGCTTAAGCCCAAGTCAAACTTTGCGATACTTATTCTCAGGAGCATATTCTCTACCTCTGTAAATCTAATTGTTATAATGAATAGAATACATGTGTCAAAATATTACTTATGAGTCTTACCTGTTTGCTTTTTGTTCCTGAAAAAGAAGCATCAAAATAACAGCAGGAAGTGCACATAAAGGTTTTGGAGGCCAATTAATAGTTTGATTTTTAAAAGAAAAATATTGAGGGATAAACTGCTAAACTGTACAAATCCTGTCCCACTCATCTGAGGGCTTTGAAAATTTTTAGTGGAGTAGAAAAAATATTTGCTTCTGTGTTCTGCAGAGCTCTGCGTAAGACCTCTCCACATCATGCTGTTCTAGGAGATCCTGTCAGTGGAAATGAATGAGTGAATCCACCAGCAAAAAATACTGGATATACTGGGGTGCTGAGGGCTTGGGCTTTCAGCCTATAGGGGCAGGTCATAGAGCATGAGCAGCCAGGTTTTCTTCCCCCTCATTCTGGTATAAGGGAATTAAAACCACAGTCCTATAGAGATCTCTTGGATTACCACTTGAAGATTGCATTTAGCCCTATGGGTCTGGTTGTGCTACTGATTGCATTCTCTGCCAAAACAATCACAAAATCAGGGTCCAAACGTTCAAAAAAATACTCTGGTTATCCCCATAACAACAGGAAGTAAGCTAACTTAAAAGAATTTTTGTCTATTTCCCAATAAAGCATTCACATTTTATTTGAAAATTAAAAAAAAAAAAAAGCTAGGAACTTAAATATATAGAAGAAACAAGGATGACTCCTATGCTTGAAAACAATGCCTTTTTAAGATATTAGAAATCAAATATTAATCAGAATGGTGTGATATTCCTGTCAAAAGTTTCTGAAAATGTACTCTGCTAGATTTATTTTTTTTTTTTTTAGAAAAATGTAATACATTATGAGCCTTAAAAAGATAGTAAGATATGGAAGAACCTCACTTCTGTTTATTTCTGTAGAGTTAGAAGAAACTGTGAGAGACTTCTGGGGCACCTCACTGAGCTAACAGGCAGCATAATGGCAAATGATTCATTGCTGCCAGATGAAACGTAGTGCACATTGGAAAAAACAATTTGAACTACTCATACACGTTGCTGGGTTCTAAATTAACTATAACCTAGAGGAAATATTTCTGCATGTCACTGTGGACAGCTCAGCGAAAATCTTTGCTTTAGTGTGCAACGCTAAACATAAAAGCAAACAAAATATTAAGCAATATTGAGGGAGGTGGTAGAAAACAGTATTGAAAATGCATGTAATGATACCATAGTGTGAGCATTACAACAAATATATTGTGGTATATAGGTCGATGGTATGACATCACATCAGTAATGTGCTCAGTTCTGATCACTGTGAGAAAGATCTAGCAAGAATAGAACCAATCTGAAGCAATAAAATTATTTGTGTTTAACATGAAGAGGCTGAAGAGACTGGGTAAGTATCAAGAGAAATAAGATGAGAAAACATTCAAAATGCTAACGGATATACATTGAATGCTCCTACTTACTATGCTTATAATGGGAAATGCGAGTGGATATAAAGTAAAATTTAAAAAACGACAATTTAAGAATATAAAAATGTATTCAATCTCCCTCTCTGTAGTGTGTGATTAATTATTGAATTTCATTGCCCTCTACATCCTTGATATCAAAAACGTAGAAAGGTTCAGAAAGGATTTGACATTTGTTGAAGTATCAAGGACAATCTCCATTTCAGCAGGGAATGGACCAAGGGTTGGGAATTCAAGACCTCACTTCACTTCTGTCTGATATTAACCTGCTCTGCAACCTGGGCTTCACCTCAGTCTTTCTCAGTTACAGATGTTTTCAGTGGTAAAGGACCCAAGATTTACAAAACTATCTGACTGCTTAACTTGTAGGCAGGTGCTGAGCTTTGCATTATATTGATCATAATTGATATGCCCCATGCAATGCTACAAGCTTGGAGAAAGGTGGCTGGAAAGTTGCCCAGCAAGAAGGACCTGGGGGTGTTCATGGACAGCCAGCTTAACATGACCCAGCAGTGTGCCCAGGTGGCCAAGAAAATAGCATCCTGGCCTGTGTTGGCAATAACATGGCCAGCAGGAGAAGGGCCCCTGTACTTGGAACTGGTGAGTCCACAACTCAAGTACTGTGTTCAGTTCTGGGCCCATCACTATAAGAAGGACATTGAGGTGCTGGAGCATGTCCAGAGGAGAGCTTCCAAGCTGATGAAGGGTCTAGAGAAAAAGTCATATGAGGAGAGGCTGAGGAAACTGGGGTTGTTTAGTTTGGAGGAGGCTGAGGGGGAGACCTCATTGCCCTCTACAACTACCTGAAAGGATGGTGTAGTGAGGTGAGTGTTTGCCTCTTCTCCCAAGTGGATAATGATAGGACCAGAGGAAATGGCCTGAAGCTGAGGCAGGGGAGGTTTAGGTTGGCTATTAGGAAGAATTTCTATCTGAAAGACTGGTCAGGCACTGGGGCAGCCCGCCCAGGGAGGTGGGTGAGTAACCATACTTGGAAGTATTCAAGAAATGTGTAGATGTGGCACTTCAGGGCATGCTCTAGTGGCTGAGGTTGTGGGGGTTTTCTGTGGGTGCTTTTTTTGGTGGGGAGTGTGTGAGTGTGTTTTTTGGGTTGCGGTATGTTGGTGACGGTTTCCTGTATGAGTGTGGGTTTTCTGTTTTGTTGTGGTTTGTTTTTTCTTTTTGTTATGGTTGGAGTCAGATGTCCTTTCCAACCATAACAATTCTGTGATTCTGTGAAGTTAGATTCCTGAGTAAGAATTCAATGTCCAAATGTTTTGTGTATATTGTCTTCTAGACAGAGGTCCCCAATGATCTCCATGTAAACAATACTAAATTTCAGATAAGTAAAAAAAAATAAAAATGATATGTATGCTAAAGTAGATACGAGCCAACTACTAACTCGATGGGCTTCTGTAATAATCTTAACCTCA
>NW_009952694.1:1398412-1430531 GCF_000747805.2 Chaetura pelagica
AAGAGTGAAGACTTCACTTATCATAAAAACTAAAACAAACAGAAGCTAGCTGACAGGTATTCTACACTAGATTGATTCAGTGTTTAGGACCCATTTCGTCACAGTGGTGTCCAAACCCACATCTTCCTGGAAGAGTTCTATAACTACTTCAAAATAAAGGCTTTCTGGAATGAGCCATATTCTACTCCACTTGTTTAACTACTCAAATAATTACTATTCAAGGCTCATTTGTCCAGAGACCTGGTGGAAGAAAGCATAATTCTGAAGTCCTGTGATGAAGGTACTCATCTGGGAAGAATTCTGATAGTTTTAGCAAGAACTGCTTCTGCATTCTTGAATGACTTAATACAACATGCTCTCACTGGCTCCCTTTCTTTCATCCAATGAATCCTGATTTTTTTTAATTAATTTTGAATAGTACCGTTGTTTTAGCAGGAGGAGTTAACATGCCACTTGCTTTAGAATAGTTGTTATCAGGGAGTCTGTGATAATCTCTGGGGGATGTACATTTGAACCTCCTCTAGCTAAAAAGCAGGGAGAACCTAGTTCTCCTGTGTCCGTGTTGAAGCCTTGTAAAAACAGGTAGCTCTTCTAGTCTTATTTAAAAAAAAAAAAAAAGTTGAGGGGGAAGGGGGGTTATTGTAGGAGGACAGGTCAGCCTATGTGATGGTGAAGATTTTGAGGCTTGAATTCACTTGTGATGTAGGCATTTTTGGGTGACCCAAAGTGAAATGTTTGTGTCTTTCAGGCACAAACAATACAGAATAAACTCTATTCTTCTGAATTTCTCTTTTACTAGCTTGCATGGTTTCGTGCAGATTGCACTTGTCTTGCAAGTCCCATTTTAAGATACTTAGCTTTCCTCATATGCCGTGTGCAGTGCTTAGGTGTCTCATTTAAAGGCCCTGGGTATTGCAGTAAGTAAGTCTCCCTGGTGATGCCTTTATTGGTGAATGCAGGAATATCTCAGGATTTGGAGGTGTTTGGTCCTGCCTTCATCGTGTAGCCTTTCCTCCCTGTTGCATGCAGGTTCCCATGGGCCAAAAACAGTGCTGAGGAATGCTCAGACCAGGTTTCCTATTTAAATGAGCAAAGGACCAGGGCTGTTAAGATACAGAATGGTGTGTGCTTGTCACTCTGAGTAGGTGCAGTTTTAGTGAGGAAGGCCCTCAGTTTCCACAGTATGTAACTCAATTTTCTTGTAAAGCTTGTTGCTGGACGATGATGATACATTTTTTCTTCAAACTTCCAGTCTCAAATTACTCTTGAAACAAATATGTGATTTTAAAAAAAACAAGACTAACTTAGAGCTTTATAGACATCATAGTGTAAAAAGAATAGTAATAATGAAAAATAATTCTATGTTGACAAGAATATTTATATTTTAAAAATTCACAGCCTAAAATTCTACATCTGAAAAATGCATAATATTTCTCAAATAATGTCTGCTTCCTCTAGTGAACTACCATTACATTAAAATTGAAAAACGTATTAATTTTGTGGAAGACACAAAAGCATCTAAAATGTGTTTTTATTCCAGAGGAGAATTAAAAAAAAAAAAAAAGAAAGAAAATTGGTGGGTACTGTTTTGTGTGCAATTCCCAAGTATATTTTAAAAGCAACATTGAATTTTTATAGCCAAATTATATTTTCTGCTAACAGGGAGTTGGGAAGGGATGAATAATAGAATGATTGACAAATCTTTTAGGGGCTGATTTTACAAGATGCTGTGCACCTCCTGATTGCTGCCAATCACTTTCATTTTCTTTCAGTCGATCCGAGAACATATGGCATTATTCAGATGGTGCTGAGCACCTTCAATCACAGTCCTCATAATGCCACAACATCCTCATTCTGTGCAAATGTGAGAATTGCTGTTGACAATTTAAATTGGAGGGTTATTTGGTCTTTGTCTGGACAAACTCCCAGCCAATATAAATGGGTATTCTGCCTGAGGAAGGATTGCAACAATTAACAATACATAATTAATTTTATAAGCACTGCTATATATACACAAACTATGTAAAATATCAATTCAGTTCATAGAATTCTTTACCTCTTCCACTTTTATTTGATGGTAAAAAAAAAAATGCCATTCTTGTGGAGAATGGAAGTTTAGTTTACTCTCAGTGCAAATTTTGAAAAGTGGAAACTCTGGATGTTTTGTGCATAAGGCAGTTGATTTAAAGAGATCAGAAAGGTTTTTAATTTAAAAAGAAAATAAAAAAAAATTCAACATAGTGATTTGTCCTGCATTGCAGTTACCTGTAGAGAACCTCTGGTCATGTCTATCTGTTTTTGATGCCTCTACAGAATAACTGTCCAGCATCCTCTGCCCAACCAATCAGAATGTAGGAAAATCTACCGATATGACGGAATCTACTGTGAATCTACCTACCAGAAGTATGTTGAATCTGTGTGAGTCTTGCCTCTAGCCCGTGCATTTAGTGCTCGTGCTGTCCCGCTATACAGAAATTACACTTGTGTTAGAACTCTACCGTTCTACTTGCGTGCAAAACCTCTACAGCAGGGTCAGAAATATGTTGTTTAATTCTTTGGGATTGTGCTCTAAAAGCTAAAAAGCAAATAAAAGCCCCTGTGATTTTACTAAATTCCTTAGATATGTTTTTGTACAGTGCAATAAACAAAAATGTATACACTAGAAAATCTAGGCAAAATGTGTTGCACAGGTGCTTCACATCTTAGGGATTTGAAAGGTGTGTTATGTATAAATTAGCTGTCACTTTTTTTCAGTCGTGTAATGGAATGATGAGTTGTAATTTGCATAATCCTTTAAGAAGTCAAATTATACTGTCATGTAGCAGACTTAACATGCTAGCTAGGATTTCATAGCTTTGTAGCTAATTAGTATGTACCTTACAGGACAGTTAAATTGAAGTTGAGTCCTCTTGCTTTGCAGTCATTTGCCTTTGTCCATTGCCCTACCAGAGCCAGCTTTTGTGTGTAACTTAACGTTGTTACTGGTGCTTTTGACAAAAGTGCTATTGCTGTGGGCAGACAAATGCAATGTGCTTGACTTCTGCTACTTTTGAAATCAATGAAGTTTCTATTTTACTGTAGTGATGATTTAATAAAATATTTCTACATAGAATTGAAAAGTTTAGATTTGACAGGTACATTGTAGGTGATTTTGTTATAATATATTGGAAATGCATTATGAATTTTCTGTTATCTCGCTGGATTTTGAAACTGTTTTCTGTCACTTAGTGTTTACTTTTCGCACTCCCAACTATATTCTTGTTTTGTATCCCAGTATTATCATTATCATTTTGTGTATAACACATTTCATTTTCCAATGAACTTCTGAAAATCAGTTGTACTCTGCATTGCAACAAAATGTCTCTGTGACAAGGCAGTCATACTCATTATGGTTTTTTTAGGTCATATTGTCTCATCCCCTCCCCTTTTTTTGTTACATGAATTGCTGTTTGTTTCCTGAATCTTTTCTCCTAGTGGTACAACCACTTCAGTAAATGCTGTTACTTCCATGTAGATGAAGCACATAATTTTGGTTTACAGAAATGAAAGGAGAAATCTAGATTTATCAATATAATTGGAGTATCAATGTAATTTGGTGATCCAAAATGAGAATCTGCTTGGCTTTTCTGTGAATGGCTACTTTTGTTGTGACGTATGATTTATTCATGACTTTACACTGACTTTCTGAATTTTACATTGTTTTCCTTCTTTCTCTGCAAATAATGGCACTGTGCAGAGTCACTGAAGCAGTCTAGATCTAGATGGTTTTAAATGTCATTATAGAACTTAACTGTAGTGGTTTTGCTTTTCTTGCAACTTCAATAAGCATAAACATGTATTCATTTGTTTAAATGTATGAAGCAGATTTGTTGTGCACTATTTATATCAGTTTTTAGAACAACTTCAAGATTTGGAAACTTTGTGGAAATTAGAAATCTTGGCACAGTTTGTCATGAGTGTTCAATGTGGCAATGGTTCCACTCTGAACACTGCAAATACTTGATTATATCTTATATCTCTAAATCAGGTAGAATTTATAGTCAATATAGTTAAATCTGGCTAGCTGTGCTGACCACAAAATGAACTAGTAAATATTCACTTCAAGTAGGTATACAATTGCAAATAGACATTGATGAAATAGGTTCTCAAAAAAGGCAAAATTCAGAAATCAGCCTGGTGATGAAAAGTGTCAGTTTTGACGTGCGCTTTGTCATACCTGAAATGTGAATTTTGACATATTGTAGCCCAGTTCACCTGACTTCTAAAAAGCATGGATTATTTTTGAAAGTTAACAGCTAGGTCTTTCTACAGAAAATACAGTGGTTTTTGTTTAGTGACATTTTCTCTTGGTACTTCTTCCACACTATTTAAGTTATCTGAGACATTCTTTCTGCCTTTTTCCCAGTGGATGTTTTGGTACTTTTTTCCCCAACAGTACTTGATTTCCAATGATACAACAAGAGGTTACTGAAAACTTCTCACTAATCAAGACCAAAAAAAAAAATCAAATTATTTTCATGATAATTTTAAAGCTTATACTTCAGTGCTAGAGGACATACGAGCATTTGGTACTAGATGTTCATATGCATCTCTTAATGCAGGTTCCATCTTTCCCCTGACCAGATTGGAGAAGGTAAAACGGGTGTAAAAAGGCTACTGCTGGTCAACAGAAAGGGCTGTGTGACCCTGCTGTTTCCTGTATGATAATTTCTGGGCTCGACACAGAACAGCAAAATACTTACTCCGAGAGTTAAAGGAATTTTAAGGAGTGACCATACAGAGAAAGGCAGAATACAAAATAATGGATTTAGGAGCTTGACTGTTTTTTATCCAACCTATTTTAAAAGAAGTACTGTTATGCAGAGCCTACTCTGGATTTTTGCTTAACCATGGACATACTAAAGGTATTTTGTGTAAAGCTTCTTAGCAGTTGAAATCAAGTTATTCTGATCCTTTCTGTAAAAATCTGACAGGATCATACCATTACTTCCTACTCCAAAAACACATCTCAGAAAACATTTGGAGACGTTACCTTTTTAGTCAAATCTTAGTGGTAGTACATACTATATATAACAGCTTGTAAGAATTCTGAAGGGTGTAAATTAGTAAATACATTATAGTAATTATAGTAGTATGAAAAAATGCAAAAAGCTTTTTGCACCACGAGTTCACAAGGACCTGGACTAATGATTACATTAACTAATATATCTATATCTGAGAAAATAGTAAATATTTTAATACAGATCCCTCTAGGCTGTTTAGGATCCTCTCGCAATTATGTCTCAAAGATGTCACTAGATATCCTTCCTGGAACAGAGTGGGACACAAAGTTTCAAAAGCTATTGGCAAAACCCGGCAGTTTGGTTCTCCAGTTCCCACCCACATCCCCTTCACCCCTATTGTCCACCATCTTGGTTGCCATGGGTCTGCATTGTTTTAAGTGGCTGAGCATGTAAGTATGCTATTAAAGAAGCTGTAAAGTAAGCTTGAAAATAATCCCAAATTATTTGTGTTCTCTAGCAGTAGAGGCTTAACACACAAGGCATTCTTAAAAGATTTTACCATTATGTTTTTTTAAATGGGTGGCATGTCTTGAGCTATGGAGGCAAAATCAGAAGCCTTTCAGTTACTGGCCTGAAATACAGCTGTCCATCAACTCCTGAATATTTCCTTGTTTCTTTTTCAATCCCCACAGCTATAGCCAGGAATGTCCAGGCTCTTCTTTTGTAATGTCAAACAAAATTGACAACATAAAGAAATATTTCTTGTTCAGTTCTAGCTACTTCACTATAACTGAACTGCCAAGGATTTTCCCTCTTGCCCAGGTTTAAAATCCTTTCTTCTGCCTGCCAGACCCCTATGGTTTGCATTCTTGCCCACCTTTGTGGAGTGCTGAACAGTGAACAAAGCCCAAGTAGATCATCCCCAGAGGCAGCCAAAAGGAGAACAGCTCACTGTCCATGCTTCCATTTTATTTGTTGCTAAATTGCAAGGAGTAATAATCCATCAATCCATCAAGAATGGAGATGTACAAGTAGAGGATATCTCAGGTTCTTTGTGTTCTCAGCCTGGAAGTTAATCTGTTTGTGAAGTGGCCCTTCAGAGTATCCCCTAGGTTGTAAGGGCATATTCTCTAGTTTGGTGGCTGTTGTGTACTGTCTGCTAAGGAAAGGTGGAAGAATCATCTCTTCCTTGTTTCTTCCCATGCATATGAAGGAGAATTAAAATATAATGTTTGTCTTCAGGAGTGTAGAGAATAGGGAAGAGTTGTACAGTAAGGTATTTATTCTGAAAACAAGAGGATGGAATAAACAGAATCAAAAAGGTTGGAAAAGACCTTTAAGAGCATCGAGTCCAACCACTAACTGTACCAAATCAGCACTAAGCCATATTCCCAAGAGCCATATCTAGATGACTTTTAAATGCATTCAGGAATGGTGACTCAGCCACCTCCCTGGGCAGCATGTTCCAATGCCTGACAACCCTTCCAGTGAAAAGTTCTTCCCAATGTCTAGTCTAAACCTCCCCTGGTACAGCTTGAGGCCATTCCCTCTTGTTCTATCACTAGTTGCTTGTGGAAGAGCCCAGTGCCTAACTCTTTACAACATCCTTTCAGGTAGATTTAGAGTGTGATGAGGTCTCCCTTCAACCTTCTCTTGTTCAGACTAAACAGCCCCAGTTCCCTCAGCTGCTCCTTGTAAGACTTGTTCTCAAGGCCCTTCACCAGCTTCATTGCCCTTTGGACAGGCTTCACCACCTACGTAAAGAAAACACCTTGCTCATTTAAATCCCAGAAATACAGCTATGGTCTTATTAGCTCTTTTTCCTACATTTATCTGCAAGTTAGTGAGATGAGCACAGAACAGAAGACTCATTGATTTAGGTCTATGAAGTGGAGGAGTTTGTCTATGAAGGTGTAGCTTAGTCATATACATATTATCATAGCATCATTTAGGGTGGAAAGGACCTTGAAGATCATCAAGTCCAACTGCTAAACTAACACTGCCAAGTCCACCACTAAACCATGTATCAAAGCTCCACATCTATATGTCTTTTACATACCTCCAGCCATGGTGACTCAACCACTTCCCTGGGCAGCCTGTTCCAGTGCGTGACAACTCTTTTAGTGAAGAACTTTTTCCTAATAACTACTCTTAAACTCTCCTAGTGCAACTTGGTGCTATTCCCTCTTGTTGTATCACTTGTTACTTGGGAGAAGAGGTTGACCCCCACCTCTCTACACCCTCCTGTTACGTAGTTTTAGAGAGCAACAAGGTCTCCCCTCAGCCTTCTCCAGACTAAACCGCCAGTTCTCTTATCTGCTCCACATAAGACTTGTGCTGTTAAGCCTTCATCAGCTTCATTGTAATTTCTTGGACATGTTCCAGCCCCTCAATGTCTTTCATGTAGTGAGAGGCCCAAAACTGAACAGTATTTGAGGAGCAGTGTCACCAGTGCAGAGTATAGGGGGCAATCACTTCCCTAATCCTGCTGCCCACACTATTTCCAATGCAGACTACAATGCTGTTGGCCTTCTTGGCCACCTGGACACACTGCTGTCTCATCTTCAGCCAGCTGTCAACCAACACCCCCAGGTCCTTTTCCACTGGGCAGCTTTCCAGCCACTCTTCTCCAAAACTGGAGTATTGTGTGGACCCAACACTTGGCCTTGTTAAACCTTGTACAGATGGCCTTGACCTGTCTATCCAGCCTGTCCTGATCCCGCTGTAGAGCCTTCCTGCCCTCAAGATCAACACTTGGGCCCAACTTGGTGTAATCTGGAAACTTACTGAGAGTGCAATTGATCCCCTTGTCCAGATTATTGATAAAGATATTAAACAAAACTGGCCCCAGTACTAGTTCTGGGGAACACCACTTGTGACCATCTGCAAGCTGAATTTAATTCCATTTGTCACAACTCTTCTGTGTACATCCACCCAAGCCATGAGCAACCAGATTCTCTAGGAGAGTGCTGAGGGAAATGGTGTCAAAGGCTTAAGTCTGGGTAGACAACATCCGCAGCCTTCTTTTCCCTAATCCACTAAGCAGGCCACCTTATTATAGGAGATCAGGTTAGTCAAGCAGCACCAGCCTTTCATAAACCCAGGCTGACTGGGCCTGATCAGTTGGTTGTACCATGTGATGGCATTCAAGATGATCTGCTTTATAACTTTCTCCAGCACTGAGGTCAGGCTCACAGGCCTGTGATTTGCCAATCCTCCTTCCAGCCCTTCTTATAGATGGGTGTTATATTTGCTAGTCTCCAGTCAACTGAGACCTTTGTAAGTAGCAAGTACTGCTGATAAATGATGGAAAGTGGCTTGGTGAAGAATTTTTTTCTAATACCCAATCTAAACCTTCCCTAATGCAACCTGAGGCTATTTCCTCTTGCTCTGCCACTTGTTACTTGGGAGAAGAGACCAATTGGAACTTATGCCAGCTTCTTCAGTAGCCTTCAGGGGATCCCATCCAGCACCCTAGACTTCTGTGTGTCCAAGTGATATAGCAGATAACTGACCATTTCCCCTTGATTATAGGGGTTTCATTCTTCTCCTTATCCCTGTCTTCCAGCTCTGGGGACTGGGTACGCTGAGAACAACTGGTTTTACTGTGAAAGACTGAGGTAAAGAAGGCATTAAGTACCTCAGCGTTTTCCTTGTGCTTTGTCATTATGTTTCCCACTGCATACAATAAAGGATAGACATTCTCGTTTTCCTTTCTTTTGTTGCTAATGTGTTTAGAGAAACATATATATTGTCTTTTATGGCAGTAGCCAGATTAAGTTCTAGCAGGGCTTTGGCTCTTCTAATTTTTTTCCTGTGTAACCTCACAACATCTTTGTAGTCCTCCTTAGCAGCCTGCCCCTTCTTCCAAAGATCATAATTTCTCTTTTTTTTTTTTTTTCCTGAGTTACAGCTGAAGCTCTATATTCAGCCATGCTGATCTTCCCCAACAGCTTGTGTTGGCACATGAGGATGACCTGCTCCTGCACCTTTAAGATTTTCTTCTTGAAGAATGTCCAGTCTTCCTGGACTCCTTTGCCTTTTAGGACTGTCTCCCCACAGATTCTGTCAATCAGGCCCCTAAACAGGCCAAAGTCTGCCCTCAAAGTCTTAGGGTGACAGTTTTGCTGACCCCTCCAGAAGTCCTTCTCTGTTCACAAACAGGTCCAGCAGGGGCTCATGCTTGGCCTGTAAATGCTCAAAAGACCCAAACTTAGCAGACCAAAATAAGCTCCCTGCAGACTTTCTATATGTTGACTCAAAACCATAAATATTTGTAACACTGAGAAAGGGAGGCACAAGGCTTAAACCATTCCTATAAGCCTCTAAGGTTTAAATTAAGATTTGTTTATTTATCAGATGGATAAAACAAAGGCAGATTGCTTTGTATGCCTGAGAAATCTCATGGCCCTGGTAGACAACATGAGAATATAAACCTTTTTAATGAGCCAGATAGCTCTCCCAGGGTTTCTAATGAAGGAATTCAACCAGATAGAGAGTATGGGAAGATGAAGTATTTCTCAGGTTTGTTGAAGCAGTCTGCAGTGCTTGTTAACACTGTAATGTGGACAAAGCAGTAAAAGACTTGCAGAGGAGGAGCAAACAGTTTCAAATGGAGACTCACAACTTTGAAAGTGGGTTAAAACGTGCTGCTGATGTCTCTGCAGCTGGATGTACCTGTTTAAGCAACACAAAGAAGTTGATAATAGCTGAGAGGTCATTATGTTTTTCCATTGTTTTGTTTCTTGGCTGTAGTGTTGCACACAAATTTACTTAGAAAGATGAAAGACTTCTCAGACTTTTTGTTTGTATATCCTGACTCATCTCATACAGTACAGCTGAGGAAAAGATACAGTAGTCTAAAGCAATTATTTCAGCTGCAGGAGGAAAAACACATAACGTGTAGGACAAGCAGGGCTGTCAGTCAAGCCAATGCTGTAGGGTAAATGAACTTTTTTTCCAATGATGATTTAAGTATCCCAAGTTTAGGGGTTAACCTAGAGAACGTACTGAAGAGGCTGTTATTTTGGTCTACTCTAGCACAACAGGAGGATGGGCCCCCATCTTCTTGCACGGTAGTTCTTTCTTCATGGTGATGTTCCCTCACTTAACATCTTGATTTTTTTCCTCACAATGTGAATTTAATAGGTGTATTTGAAGAAGATTCTGTGCTTTTTCCTTTTAATAGGTGTATTTGAAGAAGATTCTGTGCATCTTGTCTACATAAATTTGACCTCTTCTTAGAAAATATTGAAAGCTAATAACCTAATTCATTCTCTGACAGCAAATGGCAGAGAAGCCTTGCTAACTCATGTAACAGGCCTTTTAATATAAATCACCTGATTCTTACAGCCTCAGTGTGAGGCTGCCTGGCAAAACTTTATTCCTGCTATAGCTACCAATGTCTGCTCTCACCTTTGTGTAGCCTTGAGCATATCTGTAGCTTCTTTGTGCTGAGCTGTTGTAGGTGTCTTTTTGGTCTTTAACCAAGGGTGAAACATAAAAAAATGAACGACCATGTATGATATGAGAGTGGGCTTTCTCTGGGTAAGAACTGAGATTAGCTGTGCCACTTTAAAATGATTAATGATTACTGACTAGCATTAAGTTGAACATCTAATCCTTGGCTGATTGGAGCATTTTGAGAGAAGAGCACTTGAAATAGACAATTTTTCAATAACCAAAATTTTGTCATACATTTACTGCACAGTTAGGTGCTACACTGTCTTTACAATTTTTCTTTCAGATTAATGAAATATAGCCATAATAGGGAATAGGTCAATGTATACATGTTACTTAAAAATCTTCATATGCTGAATAATAAATGACAATGTTTAGGTTTGTAAAATCCAATTCAGTTTATAGTTTAGTACAAATTTTGAATATTCACTTAAGCTTTGCAGTATCTAATTATAATATCTATTCTGTCTTAAATCCTGAAGTGAGTTTGCTGTTGGTCAGTTGACCAATTAGGCAATTACCTTTTGCTGTCCTGCAAGCAATCCATGTTAAACTGGATGGATCTTCAGGTCCCTTAACCACACCCTTATAATAGCATATTATTTACAATCTGCTAATTCCCTCTTAAGAAAGGTTGCTTGATATTCTACAGAATTATTTTTTTTTGCATTTAATCTTCATTTGAGATCTGAAGGATTCTTTTTATGCTTTTGTTGTTTGTTTTGGGCTATTTATTTTTTTTTCTCCAAGTCATGTTACTGGTTTTCAAAATGGAGAGATCAATTTAATTTATCTGTGGCTGAGCTACTCATTGTATTCAGCAAGTTTTCACTTTCCCGTGCTCTTTCAGTAGCTTGCTGCTGGATAATTATGGAAGCATTAATGCCAAGTATATTGAAAATGTTACTTGGGGAAGCAGTGAGCAAGATAACAAATTCATTTGGCTTAGCAATGGGTTGCAGTAACATCATAGGTGTGCTTCCGAAACATAGAGTTCCGTCTTTACCATCTTTTGATTTAAAAGAACAATAAAAGAGGAAGCAGAAGTCTTGCAACTTCTGCTTCTTTTTAGAAGGAAAACGCTGATTATAAGAACTGCAGGTAAAAGAAAATGCCTTTTGTTACATGAACTTTACTTACTGTTAAAGTATTGTTATTGAATTTTTAGTCTGAAGTTTTCTAGCTTTTATGTAGCAGAGAGGTACCAAATCCAGCATTAAGAAGCTGAAGTCCTCCTGTAATATTGATATTCCTCATTTCTTGCCCCCATCCCAATTTAGATATTTGTAGACAGTAACCCAGTGATCATTTATGCTCCTCTTTGAGACAGCTTTCTTATCCCTAGCATGGCAAGTTTTTTAGAATTTGAATGCTTCTTGTAGCTGTCTGATGAAGTTTTTCTAGTTGAATGCTAGTGTAGTCCTTAGTTGTTCCTGTGGTCGTGCTCAAGGATCACAGATGCAAACTAGAACCCCATTGTTACATACTATTTGAAACAGAAAGATTCTCTGTCTATACCTCAGTAGTGATTTTTATAATCCTTTCCTGTTGTTACTCTGTTTACTTCCTTGTACATCAAAGGATTTTTTTGGCTGCTCTAGCCAGGGTATTGCACTGAAGGCTAATATTAATTTGGTTATCCACCATCATCTATATGCCTCTTCCTAGGTTGTTATATTGTCTTTGTTTGGAATCTCTGCTCTTACTTAGTGGATAGACAGCTTTGTGCTCAGCTGTGTTAAAACACATTTTATTCAGGTGAGCCTAGACTGCCATGCAATCTGTGGAACTGACAACTCCCCGCTATTTACCATTTTATTATCTTCTGTGTCATCTGCAAATTTTACTGGGAAGGATTTTATGTTTTCTTTCACATCGCTGATTTATTCTCCTGCACGGGTACTCTGTAGGGAATAAAGGGCTCAAGGAGTTCTTTCCCTGCTCGGAGTACTTGGGTTAGACCTAATCCATATTTCAGAGCTGCTGGTCATAATGGCTGGGAGCAGATTAGGGCTGCCAGCACTGATGAGTTGCAACCAAACAGGGGCAGTGAGTCATGAGCCCACTCTCTTTACTGTGAGATGGCTGCAGCCTTTCTTTAAAGTGAGGCTTGTTTTGCATAGTGATGCTGTTGAAATACGGAAGTCAATTCTCCCTTGAAAATACGTGTGTCTGTAGTGACAGCTCTAGTAAATTCCGTATTTATTTTTTTTTTCCCTAAAAAAGTAAAAGGCAGTTTCTAGAAACAAAAGATAGAATGTGTTATAGAATGTGTTTATCCAAAAAGAAGGGTAAAGAGGTAGGTTTTGGAAACCCTAAAATCTGTTGTATTTGTTTTCTTTCAAAACGAATGATTTTAAATTTCATTTTCAAATTATGATTTTATTTGGAACTGAATCTGCTTTTCAGATTGCTAGAAGACTAAGTAATGAAGTCATCAAGCATAATGGTTTACAGAAAAATAAGTTTGGAGTTTGGCAGAAATTAGGCTTCAGATAACATCTTGTTCCTCATTTTTCCTCCACCCTCCAAAAGGATTTCTTAGTGCAAATCTCAAAATGGTACTCTGAAATTTTTTTCTTTAAGTTGGCTACGTAGCAAACTTGTGCAGCACTGTACGTTGCTTTAGTTTAAAGCTTAAATCAAGTTGTTTAGCAATCTAATAATTCTCCCATCTAGCCATGGGGCTTCATGATACAAAAGTGATACAACTCATATTTCACACCCAGTTGCAGAAATATCGCTAAGCTTCTGATTTATCTGCGACAAAGCTGGTGACTTTCTGCTAAAATTCCTTTATGATAACAATATCTGTAGTCATGAAAAGTATGTATGCTGATTTGCCTTCCCTTTAAGACAAATACTTCTCCAGTTAAAACATGCAAAGTTTTAGCAAATCATGTACATCACCTCAAACTGCTATACAGAAAACATGACTTGCGTTAAGTTTTGTAAAATTAATGGTCTTTTTTACAATGATTTTCAGGTATCTAGGGTCTTGAAATTCCATGTTAACAAATATGTATGTACATACATGCACATACATAAACACAATTTTGAAAAGAAAGAAAATGTAATAATTTTAGGAAAAAATACATTGGAAATGTAAAGCATAATTCTACCTGAGTCATTAGGAAGGTGACAGTTTTTAATTTATGTCCTTTTTGGATATAAACTAATCCTGTGTTATTTGAAAAAAAACCAACACAATAAACAAAAACCAACCACCAATAACAACAAAGATGACCCCAATACCATATGAACCACAGATTATATAATTAGGATTTGCCCATCATTTCAGGTAAACAGGGAGTAAATTTTTAATAAATACAAAAGAAAAAAAATCTGATCAGCATTAAGGAAAGACAGCCTTAGAAGTTTTCTGCTCATTGAACAACAGAAGACTCATGGAAGTAGATACTTTTGCCTGTTGTAGTTGCATTGAACTTTGTCTTACAGTTTCATAGGTGATGTTGGGTCTGTGCCATCTTGGAGATTGCAGACTGTGATGCAGAGTAGTTTAAGATGCTGTATCATGTACCATTTAATCAGGTTGCGCTATTTGGAGTATGTGTTGTGTACTGGGAATAATTTGTGTGTAAAGTCTTTCCAGCTGCATCTATATAAAAGGTGAAATTCCCCTACCTCTGCACAAAAGTCAGTTAAATGGACTGTGGGGAATGGAGCAGCAGTTGAATGAATTAATTTCATGTAGCTGTCCGTAGCTGGCTGTGACACTGCAGTGTGCTTCCTCCACAGCTGACTTGCAGCCAGGGCCCTTACACATCTTTGTGAAGTTCTTGGGCTGCTGAATTTCTTTCCACTGATCATTTTTCTCCTTGTGTAGGAGCGTCCTGTATAGTTTTCCACCCTCTTGCTAAATTCCGGTGACTCATTTACATGCCTAGGGCAGCAGGTCCATAAGCCTCATGACTACGCTGGATTTTACTATGTGTTATTATTATCTTTGCCACCCCTCATGTGGGAGGTCATCACAAAGTTGGCAGAGGAAACACTATCACAGTTCCCTTCTTGTCCTCATGTAAGCCACTGTGCTTGCTGCTTCACAAGGCTGAGGGAGAGGGGCTGTTGAGCATTCCTCCTTTCCCCAGTGGAAAATCTGTCAGTTCCAAGAGTACTCTCCACTGGTGATTCTCAGTGATGCACGTATAGACAGTCCAGGCAGCCTGTCAGTCCTGGGGCTGTCTGGAAGCACCCCAGGGTTGCAGATGCTCCCTGCTCTAGGGTGTAGGGTAGGCAGGCTGTCACCTGTATAATCAGTGACCAATAGTGGTCAGTGTATTGACCATATTTGTGCTTTGGTATAGCATGTACTGTTGCTTTGTCTAGCAATATTTTGTATGTCTCAAGAATTCTGCCATGAGCTGAATGCTATAATAAAAAGGAATATTCATATTTTGATAACTTGCAAGTTGAATTGAACACTTTTTGTTATTCAGTGGGGAGAGAAAATGATCAAAATATTTTGAGTGAAATACTGAGCTAAGATTATGGGCAGAACACAGGCTAAGTCTATAGTGTATTTTGGTATAGTTTGGTCAATTGGAGGCAGATAAGTGGTGTAGTATCCCACTTGGACAAGGCTGCATCAGCAGAAACCTCTTTAGCAAAACTGTTCTGCTTGCAAAACTGTTCTTTTACTGATATTGTTTCTTTTGCTAGTAAGTGGTGATTATCCTGTATGAGTCCAAAGCAGATCTTTGCTGATATAGCTGATTACATGCCTAGTGTTTTGCCACAGTGGTGTTTGAAGATTGCTCTATTGGCCAAATGCTCCTAATGCAGACCTCATCTGACTTTAGTGATTCACTTCTCTTGATTTTGAAGCTCAACAAAATAAGACTTCTGTTGTAGAATTTGAAGGGACGTTGTTCCACAACTCTGTAATGAGTAATCATTGGCATAAAGAGACCCAAGAGCTGTACTGCATTTAAAAATCAATCCTATTTTTCATAATTTGATCAAGTTTTTTGTCATTTGAGGTATTCTTACTGCAGACATGAATTAAGGGTGAGAAACCTAATCTTTTAAGTTGCTTCGCATATTACATTTTAGGACTTAAGAGAATCCTGCTGATGGTATGATTTGCCTAACTAATTGTGACAGTGCTATCCATACTATATCCCATGATTGAGCTCCTTTGCTTTGACATCAAATGGTGTAAACAAAAACTTTGCAAAAGTATTCTGAGCTTTTTCACCTCCTTAAGAATCTCTCAAATTAAATTGAAGTGAAAGGCCTAGAGATCATAATTTACTCAGGAACAGTACTTTGCTGCATGCTTTGGGCAGCACCTAGATCTCATGCCTAAGAGAGCATTTTGTGGTTATCATAGCAGGAGACCTTCTTGCTTCTGGGGGTAGCAGCCTTCTTTTAGAATCGCTGCATTGCTGCTTGATTACTGATGATGGTTATGTTCCATGCTGGACCCAGCGTGACAGAGATGGCAGTTCTGATTCATATCACTCTGGGGAGCATCAGGCACCTATCCAGAGCATGCATCAGCATCAGTGGTTACTGTGGCACTGAAATTGCTAGAAGAGGCATAGAATCGGATAATTATCCATAGAAGAGTACTACTGAATGGCTGTGAAGTTCACAGCTGGTAGATTTGTGTCTTATGGGAGCGTGGTACTGTTTAACAGGCAAAATTTGTTATTAAACAGGTTAAGGCAATTTCATTAGATAGGTGCTGATGGTGGCTTATTTTTACCTCACCTCCTCCCTAAATGTACTTGCAAGTTAGAAACAAATCTTTTGTGAGATGTCAGAAGAAGAGCAAATTAACTGCTTCAGGCCTAGGTTGTCTCTTGGAGGTTAAACTGAAGTCTGTTTATTGACATTGTCACCAAATGGAATGAAATACATTCTAGAATGTAAAAAATTACCTTAACTTTTGACTATTGTAAACTCAGGTTTCATTTCTCTTTCTTCAGTACTTGGGTGCATTCCTGCAACAATGCCTACTTCATGAGTAAAAATAGTCCAAGCAATGGACTATTCATCCTTCCCCCTACTTTACAACAGAGGCTGTCTATTTTAAGTTGAAAACTAGGAATAGATCTTCTCCCTTAATTTGAGGAAGCCTCTGCTCTTATTATCTTTTTAAGAATTCATAAGAAAGTTTAATAAATGTAATGTTTCACAGATGTTCAGATCATTTTTATATGGGAATTGACTGACCCTTCAATGCACTGGCTTTTATTAGGATAATTGTCCTTTTGCTCAGCAACAGTTTAAGGAGGTTGAGTCCTTCTCTGACCTTCCAGGACTGTGAAGCCTCCTCACCTGTGTGCTTTTTCAAGGGTAGTTAGTGCTGGTCATACAATTCTTGCAAGCATCCAAGTACAAGGTCTTGGTGGCATGGCAGGAATATGATCATGGTAGGAAATGGAAGGTTTCTTGTTTTTTTTCACTAGGCTACTGGAGAACACCATGATCCTGATGTACGTGGTGTCACTCCTGGCTACCTTTGAGCACTCTTTATGCATATGCTGTTAGGAAGTTTGCAATGAACTGGAGTGTAACAGCAAGTCACAGAATCACAGAATGTTTGGAGTTGGAAGGGACTTTGAAGATCATCATATTCCAACTCCCCTGCATAAGGAGAGACACCTCCCACTAGAACAGGCTGCTCAGAGCCCCATCCAACCTGCTGTTGAACACCTCCAGGGATGAAGCCTGCAAAACATCTCTGGGCAGTCTGTTCAAGTGTCTCATCACCCATACACTGCAGAATTTCTGCCTGATCTCTAACATAAATCTCTCTTTTTTCAGTTTACAACCATTCCCCCTCATCCTCTCACTGCAAGCCCCTGTAAAAAGACCCTCCCCAGCTTTCCTGTAGGCCCCTTTCAGGTACTGGAAGGCCACTATGAGGTCCCCCCAGAGCCTTCTCTTCTTCAGGCTGAACAACCCCAACTCCCTCAGCCTGTCCTCATAAGAGAGGTGCTCCAACCCTCGGATCATGTTCGTGGCCCTTCTCTGGACATGTTCCAACAGGTCCACATCTTTCTTGTACTTGGGGCACCACGGCTGGACGCAGTATTCCAGGTGAGGTGTCACCAGGGCAGAGTAGAGGGGCAGAATCACCTCTCTTGATCTGCTGGCCACACTTCTTTTGATGCAGCCCAGGATGGATTTGGCCTTCTGGGCTGCAACTGCACATTGGTGGCTCATGTCCAGCTTTCAATCCACTAGTACCCCTAGGTCCTTTTCCACAGGGCTGCTCTCAAGTGTGATCTCCCCCAGCCTGTATTCATATCTTGGGTTACCTTGACCCAGGGGCAGGAACCTGCACTTGGCCTTGTTGAACCTCATGAGGTTCACCCGGGGCCACTTCTCTATCTTGTCCAGTTCCCTCCGTGTCAGAGGCTTTGCAGAAGTCCAGATAGATGACATCCACTTCTTTTCCCTAATCAACTGATGTAGTCACTTCATTGTAGAAAGTAACTAGGTTGGTCATGCAGGATTTGCCCCTGGTAAAGCTGTGCTGGCTGTGTTGGATCACCTCCTGTTTATTATAAGAGGTGATTTGGTGAAGTATGTTAAACTTAATTTTGATGTATAAGTTATTCTAGAGTAACAATTGTTTTAACTTTTTTTCATGTCCTTATCTAAGACTGGCTTGTAAATTTCAAAGTACACAAATAAATGCTTACTGCTGATTGTCGCAAACCAGAATACCATATTTGCAGTTTTGTAGACTAACTTGCTTTGTTGACTCTTCTGTGTAGATATTTTTGATGGACAGGTAACTAAATTCAGCTTGGACCAAATCCAGTGTATGCAAATATCAGCCATTTATTGTGTTTAAGCAAAATTTTACATCTGCATTAGAATGAAAGACATAGTTTGAGTTCACATGGGTGTTACATATTGCATAAAGGTAGTGAGATGACATCAAGAGCAGAAAATTATTATATTTTAGGCCAAATGCAGTAGTAACTTTAAACAGGAAATTACTGTTTTTCCTCCCTTCTTGCTTACGTTTTAATACTGAAATGCTCCCCACCACTAACCTCTATTCCTATTTATTCTTTGCTATCACCACAACTTCCTCTGTCTCGGTTTGTGTTCACTATTCCTAAACCTTTAGCCCTAGAAAGATGGGTACATTGTTTGTTATGGTGGGCACACCAGCACTCTGTAGAACTGTCAGGAGCACTTGGGTAGGTAGATCAGTGCCTGATACTGGTTTTAATGTGCCCATCATTTTGAACAATGTTTCCCCTGTCTTTAGGCTTATGTTTGGGAGACCACAGTATGCATTCCAGATGGCACTGCAAACAGTGTCTGTTAGGGAAAAGCAGGTAAATATAATGAAGCAGGGAGGTAATTGGGAACTGTACTGACTAATTTGATTATGGTCTCAGATGAAAGGGACCAAAAAATCCCTAGTTAAAACATTATAACATTGGTGTTATAATGTTTATTATAATCTACTCAATAAGCATATTAAAAAATCAGGTTAGAGATGTAGTTTACCACACTGAAGAAAAATGCAGTAGAATCAGCTATCATGGTATTGTTTACAGATTTTTTGACATGTGGCTATTTCAGTGTTTTATTTGAAATCAGATTTCATACATGAAAATCATGCTGCTTTTTTTATCCTCATTTTAGTCCAGTTAATAACTCCTTGATTTGTATACCTGTTGTGGTTTGGGCCTAAAACAACAACAAAGAAACAACCTTATGGCTGCTCACTCAGTTTTCCCCTTCACACACACTCTGGGATGAGGAGGACAAAGCCCAACTAGAAGCTCATGGGTTGAGACAAAAGACAAGGAGGGTTCTTCACCGATTAAGGTCCTGGGCAAAAGAGACTCAACTTTGGGAAAAAATAATAATTGCACACTAATCAAACACACACAGGACACAGACAACACCAAGAGCAGTACTTGCATATGTTTCCCTCACCCCTCCCTTCTTCCTTGGCCCAAATTACTTTGATCCTGATTTCTCTCCCTCCTTCCCCCCAGTGGCACAGGGAGACAGGGGATGGGGTTTAGAGTCAGTTCACAGGCTGGTGGTTCTTGCTACTCCTTCCTCTTCAGGAAGAAGGATTCCTTACAGTCCTTCCCTGCTTCCCCACAGGGTCCCTCCTATGGGAGAGAGTCCTCCACAAACCTCTTCTTCATGAGTCCTTCCTGTGAGGTCAGGAACAAGGTGCTCCAGTGTGGGCTTCCCACAAAGTCACAGGCTGCTTCAGGAACAGTCACGTCCTCTGGCACCGGGTTTGTCCACTGGCTGCAAAATCCAAGTCCAATGGCCAAGTTTAGCCCTCCTGGCATCTTCAGGGAATGTTCCACAAAGTTCTTCCATGAATGGGGGGATACAACCTGCTGTGTAGCTATAGGTTGCAGGGAAACTTCTGCTTGGGCACCTTCTTTCCCTTCTTCCTCAAAAACCACCAGGATCTTCACCCCAACACTGCCTTTCACCTCTCCAACCCAGCTCTTCCTAACTGCTCCCTCTGCTGAGGTCTTATGTCTGCTTAGGTTTCACTTTGGTTCTTTCTTATGATAATCATTGAGGCACACCTGTTGTTCCTCTAATGGCTTCTTGCCTGGTTTTGGAGCTGGAGAAGCTTCTCAACTTCTTTCCAGAGCCACCCCTGGGGCCCTTCCTACGCTATGAAAAATCCCACCAAACCAGCACAATACATGCAAGAGAATTTTCTAAAAACATGTTCTATTATGTAATAGCAATTTTTCTTGGTGTGCAGTGCATACATGCTTTTTCTCTGAGTGTTTTTTCTTTTTTTATCCCCCTTGCCCATGTCCTCACCTTCCTTCAGGAAGTTAAGAAAACAAGTCTGGATACCTTTCATAAAAAATTTTTGTCTTATAAAATCTTGCATGTCCTTAAAACCAAACAGCTGCTTCTGGGTGACTAGTGTTTATTGAAAACAAGAAGTGGTTTGACAAATGCTGTTTTCTTCCAAAGCACTTCTGGTTTTCTGTTCCTACCAGAATAATTGGGTGGCTTTTTTCAAGAAATTGTTTTTCCAGGATGTCAGAGGAAGATGGGCTTTAATATAAATTCAGTATAAATTCTACCTTCCTTGAGAAATATGAGTCTTTATTAGATAGTAGCTGCTTGAACCATTTGAACTATTTCAGTTACTGTAAAACTGGTCTCTCATTTACCTTGTGTGTTGTGTAGTCACTAACTCCTGGGTGCATAAAAACCTGTCTTATTGGAACAGTAGCATTCTAGATACACTGCAGACTTTATTTTTTTAGCTGTGTGTCATAAGACAATGTAAAATAAGTCTATATAAAATATATGTAGCATTGTATTGAAGAATATTTGTGATGGAAGGAAGAAGTTAATTGTTGGTGATACAGAATTCAGCATAAATACCTAGTTATTTAGGTTGATTACCCTGTGGATATGTGGCTTCTGTGGGGGGCGAGGGGAGGGTTGGATCACCACATGAGTCTATAGTTTGCCTATACCAAAGTATCTGTTATGTAACAGGTATGAGGTTGCTTGTCACTGATGTGCATATACATATATTCTGGGATGCACAAACACATGAAACAGGAAAGTTAAACCATTCCTTTTTGAGTCAGAGCATGCCTGTAGGAAGAGTGTTGAGAGAAGCAGAAAAAAGAGCATACACTGAGTCTTAAAGACTCTGGAGCCACTCCATCACTGGACTTGGGCTTGTGAGGGATGAATGGAGACTGCAACAAATGAAACTTCGGCAAGGTGCAGCAGCAGGGTCAACTGAGTCAGAATGAAGAGATGAGCACAGGCAGAGGCTGCCCACTGTGGTGGTGAGGGAACAGAGGCACCTGTGTAGAGGAGAACCCTGTGATCCTCAAAGGACACTGCTTGAAACCTCAATTCATGTGAGCGATAAGGAAGCTGGAGAGCAGTGTTGTCTATTGCTTTGTGTGCTAGCAAAAGTAAAGGGTACTTGTTTTTGGAACCCATGGAAAAATCTGTATATCTTCAACTTCTATATATACTGGAAGGGTGAGCTCAAAACCATGGGAGCCAAAGCTGTTTGCTTTTGCTCCTGACCCCTGGAGAAGAAGGCCACCATTGTCTTGCAGGAATAACCTAGGTTGTTGTGGAGGGGGAACTAGGAAAGCCCATGCCTAGTCATTGTGCCAGGGAAATCACCAAAGCCAGTGGTATGCTGTTCTCATCCTAGGGGAGGCTTAAGAGCATGTGGATGCAGTGAAACCCAAACACAACGGTTAGATGAGTGAAAGGAGTTGTCCTTGGCTGCTACAGTGTTATGCATCAGAGGGAAGATCTGTTGTGTGCCAGCTTACTGTTCAGATTTTATGGGTTGTTCAGAGAAAGTAGAACATGTGTTGAATGCAGTTGTAACATTTCTGGAGAACAAAACAAGGCCTTTGAGTTCCATATCCATCTAGAAAGTGCATATGGAGAGATTTAACTGCTCTGTGCAAGTATCTAATTGCATTATCAGTTGCAGAGTCAAGCAGGACACAGCAGAGGAGCACTTAGTTGAAACACTTCAGTGCCCCTTCCGTAATCACAAGTGAAACACTGTTTTGTGACTTCTCTGGGTTTTTGTGATTTTTGCTGTGGGGATTTTCTGGGCTTCTTTTGGATGAGGAAAGGTTGCCTCATTTTGTAGTGATTTTTTTTTTCATTTTCCATGTAGCAAAAGTCTAGGCCTTCGAATGGCATAAATATTCAGCTCTGACTCAAGACTATCGCTTGTTGTCAGATATAAACACCTATGTTTACTGCTGAGTGCTTGGGGCTATTTTTTTATTAAATATATCAGGATTTTTGTAAAATTCTATTGTCTGTTTACAGGATTGAAACAAATAATGATCTTTAAAACCAGAGTATTTTATTTATTTTGAAATTGGAATCTCAGACAGGAAAAACAGCTTTTTGAGTCTTCAAAATTGACATCCCAGATACTTCACTGGAAGATGTGGAGAGTTTTTAGAACTAGAAGTTGAACTTGCTTCTTTTTCATGGGAACATTTTAGGAGAGCAGGATAGAATCTCAGCCGTTCTTTCTGGTTTTATCTGTTTGTGTTTCAAGACTTTCATTTTCATGTCATACCTATTATTGCATAATTAGTGTCCTTTTATCCTTTTGTCTGAGAAAAGTGTCTTGAAAGTGCTTTTACTCTCCTTTTTATTGCTTGTAAACCTCACACTACTTCACCACTGTTTTCCCTTGCCTGCTGCAGTCTCTCTGGCCCTGCCGTCATTCACCAGCTGGATGCTGAAACAAATTTTTTATAGCAGCTTCTGTCAGTAAAAAGAAAATATTTTGAAAAATACAGTCTACAAGCAGAATGTCAGTCTGCTGAATGGCCTGGTTAAACAGGAGAATTGACTCTGCCAAGTTCTTGTTGTTCAAGTTTGTTTTTTTTTAGTTTAACAAAAAAGAACCAAAAAAAGTGGTTTGGGGTCTAGCCCAAATAATAAACAAGACAAGACTTTCTTGGCAAGGACTCATAATCAACTAGCTTACTAAAATTCTTACAGCATCTTCACAACCATTTCTGTCTCCACCTTTCTTGTCCCTGTAATTTGGAAATTTTCAGTTTGTTTTGGGTGTCTCACAGAGGAGTAGCTCTGTTGGATCCTTCGTTGTCCTGTTTTGTTTTGTTTTTCAGCAAAAGCTAAATGAATGTAAAAGTGTGTTGATTCTGAGGTGCAAAGTCCCTCAAGAAGCAGTACTCTATATATCTTTGCATGAAGTATCCAAAAGAGATTTTGGACATCCTGAACAATTATACTTAGATGTTATGACCAGGGCAAAACAGACTCAGAAGATTTAGATAGGCAAGAAACTGTGTACTTTTTGAAAAACCGCTTTGATAAAGGATGGTGGAAGCACATGGCAGAATGCATAGTAAATCTTGTATTAGAAAGCCACAAACCCCTTGTTGAGAGGTTGCATTGGTCTCTTGAGCCAGAGAATATTGCTGTCCTGTAGATATATTGTTGGAAGCTGCACTGAGAAGTGTAGCCTACTTATTAGTTGATAAATGGAGATTAGAATAATCTACTAGGCTATTTTATGGTGCTTGTTAACAATATTTACCTTCCTAAATTGATTTGGTATAATCCTCACTACGGCTTTACCTCTTTTCTGAGAGACATACAGATAATGTAGTATTTATATGAAGTCTTGCATGTCACTGAAAACTTGCTATATTTCCTTAGTTGAATTGTGCAGCAGGATTATATTAACATAGATTTTGGAATATTTGAGCTCCCATAGGGTATGTTGTGTGGTTGATATGACATGACTTGCCTTCAACAGTTGTTTTAACAAGATATCCTTCATATAAAATATACGAGGCTGAAAGGCATAACTGAGTGAGTTTAGTAAGAAACACTGTTGGCAAAATTCTTCACTTTCATCTTTATCTGATTAATTCAAGGCTGAATGTTATAGAGAAAGTATTTTTAACCTAGCATAGTATTTGGTATGTTTATAAAAAAAAAAAAGCCCTCAAACAAGCCAAAAAACACCCCCCCCAAAAAAAAAACCCACACCACTAAAAACAACAAACCCTTTTTATATTCTTTAGTACAAGATAATTTTTAATAAATTGTTAACCTCATTGCAAATGTATATGTATTTACTCTAGTTGAAACCCATACTGCTTAAAATACCTTCTCTCTCCTCTTAAAAAATGCTTTAATAATACATTAGTTAACACTTCTGTAGTACTTGGCACATTTAACACACAAGATAATTTACAGTTTGTAACATTTTAAACTGTATATTAAAAAGACTAGTATCAATTAACAGAAAATACCCTGTATGTGAATATAGCATTTAAAGCTAAACATATAATTTGCATGTAGCTTGATCTTTATTAAAAATAGATACACCTTAATGCCTTGATTATACTGCTAATGTTGTTTAAGTTACTAGTAACATTTTTTCAAATTTCTGCCAATAGTTTATTCTTTTTATTATTACCATGCAGAGACTTCATATCTAATAATACCAATAAATAACATTTGTTTGGTACAAACAATTTCAGATTATATGGCAAAATTCTGTATTTTATTTTATATCAATTTTTTCTTTGCACAGTTTTGTTTTGTGTTTGTTTTTTTTCTCTATGTCGACTGAAAAATACTCAGCCAAAATAATACCTGAAAATTCTTGTCTATGCATTTACATCAAAAGACTTTGGCTGACCATGAACTTGAGCACAGATTTCAGATATAGACAGATTTTTACTGTCTCTTGACTTTTTGCTGCAGGGAAAAGCTTACTGCAAGAAGATACAAAATGGCTTGAAAGTCTGGTAATGGGATGTGGAGACCTTCACCTCAGGTCACTAGTTTGAATGTAGCCCAGGTGGGTGAAAACTAAAACCTATTATCATCCAGTGGCTCCTGGATGGCCTGTATGAAATGATTCGGTGGTCCCAGTCAACTTTCCAGTAGAAAGATGTCAATACTGCTGAATCAGCACCACAGTTCTCACAGATTGGGACCCTTGCTGTAACTCTTTGCAGAAAAATCAGTGGCTGGAGGGATTCTGGGCACTGAATTGCCCTCTAACCCTCAACTGACTTGTATAGGACAGGCAAGAAGCACAATTGTGTAACAGAATGGAGAAGCTGTTGGCACTTGTTAAGCCAGGTCTGGCTTATAAATACACTTCAGAACCGCTTAGCTATGTTTGGCTTGCACTGTTGCTTACAAGATACTTCACAGAAATGCTGGATGCTTAATAAATAAGTGGAAAATCTGGGGAATAAAAACCACCCACCAAATAAAAAGAAACCCTAACAAAAGCCCATAGAATAGTGAACATGAAATCTGGAGTCTTTGACTCAAACTAGCTGGTTGTATCCCTTGACTTTTCTGCCTGTAGTTTTGCTAGCAATCTCCAGTTGATTTAGAGATCCTGGTATTAGAGGAGGAACATAATATATGTTATGTTATTGTCAGAGGCATCTAAAGGCTTAATTGTAAACACTATTTAAAATCAATGCTCAAAATAAAATCATTGTGAGGAATGGCAAAGTATATACTGTTTTCCAGCTCTGGGAGCACTGCTGTCTTCTCACAGCTTTTATGCTTTTTAGTGACACATGTGTCTGTCTCAACCATGGTCCTGATTAGCTATTGAAGCTCACCTGACCTGATAAATGCAGCTTCATCAGACACTCTCAGCTGGTTTTCTCTGGAAACTGAAGATGTTATTGTCCTTAGAGTCTTCTGGAGGGCCACCCTGTGGGATTATTGGTCCCCTTTTCTACTCCACACCCCCCCCCTCCCCAATGGAAAGCTAATCGTTACTTTTTGTATGTGGGCCAAGGGGGCCACACCACTAATGGAAAAAGACCATGTTCCAATCAGGTTATGGATACCTCCAGTTACACTTGCATCCTCTGGGTTTAGCCTCACCAGTCAGATTATATTTCAACCTAGAACAGTCATGGAGCAGTGTCTGGGATATTTCACCAGTTATACTGAAATCCATTTAACTACCTGCGGTTTTTGTTGTCTCATGATTATGGCAAGATGATGCTGGTGTTTTGGCTTCATTCATGTGCTTCAAGCTTGTCCTGGATACTAGTACGTACTGGTGCTTGGGTGGAATTACTTCAGGGCAAAGACAAGCATTTGACAAGTTTCTCATAAATTTCAAGGAAGTATTTTTTTTCTTCTTAAAATACAGTGGCCCTTTCTCAGATAAGTTGAACAGTGAATTAATTAATATTAAAATGCTGGGCAGCTTTCTGCTGCATGTGTTCAGTTTTGTGTTTCTAAATATACAATATGAAGCATTTATCATCAGTATCCCAAGAGCCTATGTAACTTGACATATTCCGTATGCATCCTTCCTAACAAACCAATCAGATGCATAACATTAGGCTGCCTGAATACCCTCACTTCCTCAAATATTCAGTGAGAATTTATGGATATTCAGTTATTTGACTTTTCTCTGGTAGTTAATATAGTAATGCATGCTTCTTTGCAATGAACATTGCTTACAAAATTGCCGGAGGACATTATTTTTCCTTGAGAATAGTTAACCAAAAAAAAAGTTCTAAATTGAGTGTGTAATATTGAGTATATGTTTTAAAATAACATTTACCTATAATAGGTGAATAATAATAACACGTATTATACCTGCATCTGTTTTGAGATCAATAAGTATAAACGTTTTAATAAAAGCATCTACAAACCCTGTGTATTGTGCAATATAAGATGCTAACCAGTTTCATTGTTCTATTAAAACACTGTGATGTAAACAAAATTGCAGGAGGCTTGAACTGAATATCATCTTTTCAACACTAATGGGCAAGAAACAATTGGATTAAATTGCTATATAGCAATCTTTATTAGCTAAATTTCCAAATAATGGCATGTTTAACCAGATTTAGCTTGAGAGATAGTTATGGGGTTATTTGTTAGTTTTATTCATGAGATAAAAACAGTTACATCAGACAAAATGAACTCTCTGATAATTATTTATTATTATCTATTCTGAATAAAATTTTTGTGCATGTTTACCACTGTGGCTTTGTTTTTCAGCATAGGTAGTTCCAATTTTTAGTTAACAGAAATCCATTACCATGTTGCTTTCTCCCACCATGTCTTTTCAAAACATCTAAACCTAGTGCTGTAGCGATGGATGATGATCTAGGGACTGCAGGAGTTAGTCAAGTCACAGTAGAGGTTTGTAACTTCTTTTAATTTGCTAATCCATGCATGGAACAACATTTCCAGCAGTACCCAGAGATTAAGCCCCAGGGCCAAGGGCAGGGCCTCAATTTTAGTTTGCTAGTGATAGGCATACAGTGGTTAGAACTAGGTCTCTGCTGCGGACAATACCAAGCCTTTTCAATTTAAATTTCAGTAACGGTAGCAAAATACTAACCATGGAGAACATGAATTAAAAAAGAAACCACAAAAAAATCACCCTGTTTTTTCATTCAGTCATTTCCCTGGAAAAAGTATATGCTGTAAAATTTGAGACCAAAAAAATGTTACTTTTTTCCAAAAATGGAAAGAAACATAAACAAATACAGTATGTTAATTTTAGGCAAAATATTTATTTCTGAGGGTATGCTTATTAATGATCAAAGAACAAAAAAGGTAATGATTTTTCTGTAGATGATTGCATTATTGTTTAGCAATGTAATTCAATACAATTTTTAATAGATTTTTGTTTACTCTGATGATTAACTTGTAATTCGTTCAGTGCTGCTTTTAATGTAGGTCATAGGAATGCTAATCACTGTATTTGTTCAGTAACTTGAGGAGAGTGAAAAAATTCTGGAGATGTAGTTTCAAATTAGCAATATTTTAAGTAATATGTAGTTTTATTATAATGTATCATAAACCCTCTTAAAACCATAGAAAGCATAGCTGGTAGCATTCAGATAGCATTCAGTTGGGGTTTTTATTGTTGCCTTCCATGTATTATTTTTTTTCATAATAAACACACAGATTTGTCTGAATTCCAAACTTTCAGGAGAAATTCTTCACTCACAGTTATTTATATGAGGTAGAAGCAGTACGTAGTTTAGGCTACAAGTAGAAACTCATCTGTAATAACTGTCTTTAGTATTTATTGGAATAACATACAGTATGAAATCTTTTGTTACTGCTGCATGTGTTGTGAGTGTAATGGTGCAGTTAATTTCCCTCCTGTTAAATGCCAATTTTTAAAAAGGTAGCAAAACTATTACAATACACTTTACCAAAAGGAAGGTACCATTTTACTAGTATCTACATCCAAATAGACGACTCAGGGGTAGCTATCTTGTATGGACTCCTGATGCTTAACTGATAGGAAAGGCAAGTTGAAGATTAGATTAGTGAGTCCAAGAGTCTTGAATACTCACTGCTCTGTAGAAGTTCTGCCTCCCAGGACAGAAGAGTCAGAGGAGGAACCCATTGCTTGCTTACTGATGTGATGCTTCTCTTTAAGGGGAAAGTCCTGCATGTGTTGTAAACCTGTGACTCCCATTACCTTTGCTACGAGTACTGTTCATAGAAAGCTTGCAGAATCTGCCAGGATGTAGGCTTTGTATTATAGTTACATAGGCATAACTCCTGTATCTAGGTGGAGGTGAGTATGGGATACCTTGGCTATAGCTCTCTCCTTTATGGAGTTAGGTCGTTCTATTAAACTCATTCACATGCAAAGGAACTTAAAGTGTTAAGCTCCTTTGTGTGTTTGATTTGTTTCCTGTCCCTTGAGTTTGGGAGAAATGATTACAGGTTTCCTTGTGGAGGACATCTTTAAGTTCTTTGGGACTGTTGTCCTTATTAGGTATTGAACTAGTGGAACATGGTGAATGGTATCATAGCACCAAACTGCATAGTATTGTTGCTTAGCCATCAGTACACTGAGGAGGGGGAGTTCAGAAAGGGTGTCCTGGAAGCTGTAAATCTCAGTCCTTTGTTCACTCAGTTTCTTTGTTAGAGACTGTAGTTCCCTATGAACTTATAAATCATGTAAAATCACTGTGCAGTTACAATTTTCCTTAAACATAGTGCAAAAGGATGTCTGTCATGATCTCTTTCAATAATTGGTCATATTTTTCATTGTAAATATAATCCAGTCTTTAACAAGCTTCTGATTTTTTGACAAGTGTTATCTTAGGTCATAGAAGATGCAAAGTAATGAGATTTGCATTTGTTTCTTAGTCCTTGGCATCAATATACATGCAATTGCATGCTATAGTTATAATTTCTCTATGTATTTTTAGGAGTCTGCAGTAAGTACTTCAAAAAACATCAGTGTTTACAGATTATTTTTTTTCCCTTTGATTTTCTCAGTGTTTTGAGGATGGAATAGTATTAAAGAGTGAAGCAGTTCTAGAGTGTTCAAATGAAGATGTATTTCAATGTCTTCTCCATATGCTGACTAAAAAGAGCTCCATGCTGATAAGTTGTGTTTGAGTATTAAAACTCCTCTGACCACTTCATTATGAAGTCATATCTGTAATAAATAAGTTTTAGGTCAAATTCAGTTGTGACCATAATAAAACTTGTTTCTTTGCCGTTTAGTGTTTGAAAGGTAGTAGTGCAGTATGTGTGTGGTCTGAGTTTTTTGCAGACGTGATCTGCATTTAATCTGGGGAAATTAATTCCCTAAGCTGCTGGCAGGCAGCATGTACTTGTTAATTATTCAGGTGGATGACAAATGCAGAGCAGAGGTTCTCGCAAAGACAAAGTTTGTATGATGCATGTTTAGTAACTGATAGGCTTGACATTCTGTGGTGTCTTATTCAGTGCTAATCCTAATAAGCTGCCTGATGAGATGAACGCCTATCCTCCTGTCCTTTGGAGAGAGAAAACAGAGATTTGAAAGAACTTCATTATAGCAATAAATCCCATACTTTCCATTATTTCTGGTGAAAAGAGAGCTTGTCCAGATGAATAACATGCACACATAGAAAAAAGTCAGAATACTAGTGTATAATGCAGACTACTGAAATGAATAGAAAACTGTATTGTAAATGCCTCCACTGTAAAAGTAGATGCAATTTAACTTTATTAGTAGGCCAACTTTATGCAGTTTAGTGCATAAACTTCAAATTCTTTGGCTTTGATCTAGAAGTGGTATAATCCTTATGGATGTATGATTTCACCAAAACTTCCAGGTTGCCGGTTGAAAACATTGTATTTACTGTAATAATTGTTTTTCTTCTCTCTGTATTTTGCCTGTAAAGGGCCGTGCTGTGAGTATTCTATCAATTGTACTAGACAGCAGCAAGGCCCAAGGTTACCCATGGACACTGGAAGCATTAATAAATGAGAGACTGCCAGTGCAAGTGGGTCCTGGATTTTGCCAAGTGATTTTCTTCTCAGTTGATTTCTCATGGTTTCTTTTTTCCATATTTTTATGACAGTAGAAAGAATGAGAAGAGATTTAACTCCCTCACTGCAGTGCAAAGCACCCAGTACCAATCCCGAGTGACGTTTCTTAAGTTATTATAGGGCATACTGACCAAAGGTTCATCTTTTGTCTGCTCACAGCTCTCCTCCGTGACAGGCTTTTATTGTAGCTGACTAAGAGATAGGCTTTTTGAATTGGAATTTTTCTGTAAACTGCAGGTACAAGAAACTCAGTTGCAAACACTAACTTATGTGCAAAAAAGCAAACTTTCTACTATATCACTTGGATTTTATTTATTTTTTTTTTAATTTGGGGTTGATGGATGTTGATGAAGTATTAATGTATTTTATGCTTCTGTGAAACTCACTTCCGTCTGTCTTTTCATCTGCATTAGAACGTCTACTCTAGCTCAAATGAACGTGCAACTGGGAGAGAAGAGTTGCTCTATTTATGTCATGGTGGCAGTGCTTTTAGCTTCTCGCACAATCCTCCCCCTTCTGTGTGTGTGAGTGGTGGTGGGGGAAGAGCAGGGTGGGCAGCAGAATACGATGCTGTATGTCCAGATTCTGGTACGTTGACAAAGGCCTCTCATAAAAAAAATGAGTTGTTTCTACTTTCCTGACATTCTTGCAGTATGGTGGATACCTAAGAGCAATCAGAGAACAACATTTAAATATTTCAAGAGGAGTACTTGGTGGCTCATGAAGGTTAAAGAATTACAGTAACATAATGCACTTGTTTATCTTTACAAAACACGTGGTGCGTTGAATCCTAGCTCTAAGCAATCCTCCTGTCTTGAGGTGAAAGAAAATGTTAACTTAATTTACAAGCTAGAAGTCCTGGGCCTCTCCAGATTAGGGACTTTTAATCAAATGAAATTGTAGCTAATAATTGAAACTAGTTTTCTGATGCTAACTGTGAAATTCAGCTGAAATCACCAAACTCATTTCCAGAAGGTTTTAAGAGCTGGTGGAAATTAGAGTGTGGCAGCAAAGGGCTTTTGTTTGTTCCACCGGTTTATCTTTGCTTTTTCTCTTGCACAGATTGCATGGTGATTTCAGTTCTGAGACCACCAAACTCACTTCTGCTAAGATTTAAGTTATGGCTGATATCAGAGCATATAGGAATAAGGCTTTCTTTTTTCCACTAATTTATATATCTTCTTTACTTTTTTCTTGTGCAAATTGTTGGGCATGGTGAATTCATTGCTGAGACTTCATTTTACCTAGCAGAAAAATACATTACGTACTGTGTAAGTAATTGATGTCTACAGAGTAATTTCATAAGGTACTTGATTCATAATAGCATGTACTGAGCTATTCATAACAGGAAAAAGTTATTTTAGACAGTTTAGCTCCTGTGGTTAAGGTGTGGTTAAGCTGATATTCTAAAGGATAGCCCTTCCTCTTTGTGTCATTATCTCTTTCCTTTGTATTTGCAAATTAAAACAACAATGTGTGGTTTTAAATTAGAAATAAATAGAGGAAATTGTAAGGAAAATAACAAATTGCAGTGTGTAATTGTCACAGTTTGACTCAGGTCCGACAACAATGCTCTCGATCCCCTCCCCCCTCAACCCAGGTAGGGAAGGAGAGAGAGAAAAAGAGAGAGACTTGGCTGGATTGAAAACTAAACTACACAGCTTTAATTAAAACACTAATGAATCATACAAGAAAATATATACAATTATATACAGATAGATTCAGGTATGGGCAAAAGCCTCTCGCCTCCCCCCACCCCAGCAACTCCCACAGCACTTCCCTGAACTGGGAAGAGTCCC
>NW_009952694.1:1433995-1464480 GCF_000747805.2 Chaetura pelagica
TTGTTGTCACCGTTTGACTCAGGTCCGACAACAATGCTCTCGATCCCCCCTCCCCCCAACCCAGGTAGGGAAGGAGAGAGAGAAAAAGAGAGAGACTTGGCTGGATTGAAAACTAAACTACACAGCTTTAATTAAAACACTAATGAATGATACAAGAAAATATATACAATTATATACAGATATATATTCAGGTATGGGCAAAAGCCTCTCGCCTCCCCCCACCCCAGCAACTCCCACAGCACTTCCCTGAACTGGGAAGAGTCCCGAGGAATCCCGGAGCTGCTGCTGGAGAAAAAGCAGAGAGTTATGGGGGTCACGAGAGATCAAGCCTGAGGATCGACGGTGATGGATGAACAGAGTCCTCCCTGGACGCCGGCCATGGACGGAAGAGAAGGGAGAAGAAGAAGGAAGGAAGTTGTCTTCTGTGATCTCTGACCTTCCTCTGAGCTTACGTAGATATATGGAATGGAATATCTTTGACCAATTTTGCTGTCCGTCTAACTCGGCCTCCTACGGGGGGGTCACAGATCTCCCCATAGTGTCTGAGCTGGCAGAGTGCAGGTGCAGCCTTGAAGCCTCAGTAGTTAGAAAAACATTCCACTGTCTTATCAGCCTAGCAGAACACACTGTTGCTAGTTACAAGAGAGCTTACTGAAGGAAAAAAAAATCAGTAAAAAGAAAAATTGGCTTCATCCTGGCTCAAACCAGGACAGCAATCTAGTGGGTATGTGCAGAAACTGTGACTTGTTCTTTGAACAAAAAAGCAAAACCCTGGTCACAATTCATTAATATAAAGAATCCCTGCTATACTCAAGCAAACCTTGAAAATACTGTATGTTAGCAAAACCTCATTAAACTGTCATATGCACACTTCAATAAACTTTACAAAATATAATATTTTAAGAATGCCCCATTAAACTGTCATGTACTTTTTCTGCATTTCCTTTGCTATTATTACTTGATTACCAAGATATTTTTATGCTATTTGAAGCTTTTTTCTTCTTCTGAATGGCCTTCTCTTCTCAGTCTTTTAGGGCAGAATCCGAGATATACAAGAGAAGTAAAGATTTTTCTTGGTTTCTCTGAGGAAACTGTTCTTATCTGTGAACTTGCACTGCTTCTAAATAACATATGTATCAGACCTACTATTTCCAGAGAAGCAAGAATTATACTCATAGAAAGCATTTTTCCCCCCAACAGGTGCATAAATCTGTAACTTGATCCTCTGTGCACCTTGGTACCAGGATCAGATGCTGTGACAGTGGAATGCCCCATGCCCTGTTATTCCCTCCCTTTTTATGTTTGCGCTCACAGTTTCTTATCAAATTAAATTTTTGACAACATTTTTATAAGAAGTATTCTTGCACCCTAAACTGATGTTTAGACCAGTGCCTTGGGACAGTGTTTTTGTCCAGTTCCTGGTTGCACCCTAAATTATATTTGGATTTAGGAAACTAATTCTCTGTCTCTGCTTCCCTTTGCAATGGTGTGGTTATGTGACTGGTGCTGTTAAGTTTTTGGGGGAAGAAATGAGTGTGAGAAAAGACAAGAGATAAAAGAAATTTTCTTCCTGTTTTTCTTATGTTTAAGCTGGAAGCTCAGCTACCTCTGTAAACAGAATGTAGTTTCTTTTGCAGTCTAGATAGGACCAAACCTGATCACTTTTCCCCGACAGGAGAGTAATGAAGCAGAACTGAGCTGGAGCTGGTGTTGCTGCCTTGACTCTTTCTTCCTTGTCTTGGGACAAAAATAGTTTGAGGAGAGCACCATCACACTGCCCACAAACGAGAACGAAAAGCAAGTAGAGCCCCAGGTAAAGGAGCACTGTACCTGTTGATCCACAATTCCTGTCTTTAATTGCAGAACTGAGCCACTTCTCTACCTCCTCTGCTTTTCAGGCTGTGGCTCTTGCAAAGCTAGAAGGTGCAACTGGTGCCCATAGCGTTAGTTTTAGAAGTGAGGCAAGATCTGGGGGACGGCTACCCCAGAAGCACATACATTAATAGATTTATTATATGAACGCATATTTCCCTTTTACCTTCCTGAAATACTGCTGTGGTGATAATCTTCAGAGCCTTGTTCCCATTCTTCTCTCAGCAGAGTGCAGTGTGAAAGTTCAGAGCTGTGAATGGACCATGAATGCGGCTTGGACTTGTAGGGCACTTAGCTGTACAGACACATCATTCCCATGGGATTCCTTCATTCTTTGCAGAGGAAGACTAGCAGCCTAAACCAAAGCTAGAGAAAATGACACCCTCCCAACCATAAAATCAGAATCTGAACAAACCTAACCACACGTTTTTGCCCAAGTGTGTGTTTAAATGTAAAACCATGTTTATGGTGTCAACGCCTGCATAAATAAGATGCTCTCTATGCAAGTAGGTTTACATTCCTCCCCAGACTGGTTGAAAGAGAGAGAATGTTTTTGTTGCCCATAAGTAGTGGAGGAAATACCCAGCTGTTTTCACAAACTGCTGCTGTTGCTTATCATGACTGAATGACTGTGTTTTCTTTTTGAGTTAACACTGCACAGTCCTAATGCCCAGGTCATCCCTCCCAGCTGTTGTGGCAGCTCAAGGTGTGGTTGGAAAGGAATTCTGGCAAGAAATCAGTAGATGATAAAGAACTTCTTAGGTAGCTGTTTTCTAATTTTGTTTGTGCCAACTCTTCGCTCAAAGTCCTCAAAGGCAGAAGCTTGTCATGTAACTCCAGCCTCTGTCACTACTGAAGTGGAACATGTCTCCTCCCAGGGAATTAGCCTTTTTTTTTCTGAGAGAGACCCTTACTTGACAGAAATGTCTTTTCACTCTGCCAGTCATTACCACCTTCCCAGTTTAGAAAAACAGGCCACCTTGCTCCTCTTAAGAGAGTCCTGAAAACAACAATGTAACAAGAAAAAACGAAGACTGATTATCATTCTAACAGTCTCCACTAGTTTTTAAAAAACTTCTTGCCAACAATGGATCCTGTCAAGCTGCACACTTCATGAGCTTTCTCATGGGAAAAGTGGAAAGAATCAAGATTCAAATCCATTTCAAGCAAGGAAAGCAAGCTCTGAAATCAGATACTTAGTTGGATACTTAATTCTGAACTATTGCAGTTAGATATTGGAACTGTTTGAATGGTAGATTCAAATCCCATAGAAAGGAAAAAAATAATGTGGTGCACTGAAGTAGTTAATCAAGTAAGGGAAAGTGAGTCTTTGTATGTGGACAGAAAAAGTGAGGTAAACATTCCAGTTGCATCAAATGTCTTCAGGTATGTCAGCCATTTTTCCTGTTCTGTCATTGCTTCTCAGCTCTTCTTCATTCTGAAGATCTCTTCCTCTCCTCATCTTGTCTAGATGGCAGACAGAAGGTTTGTGGCTGTGATTTGCTATTATCTCCAAAATTTGGTCTTGCTGCTACAAGACTTGTGTTGGCTGTGACAGGTAAATGTGAGAGTTCTTTCACAGTAACTGGCAAAAGTAGGATTGGTCCCACTCCAGAAGTTGTTTTGTGTCAATCACAATGAGCTTCCTATCTCGGTACACCCAGGATGAGAAAAAAAAACTGCCAAGATTCACAGGGCTTAAGTTTACTTCACATAATGGCTGCAGCGCTTACAAGTGTCTCAGGCATTAGAAATCAGTTTGGGCAGAGAATGAGCAGCATAAGATCTTTCTTCCCAAAATTCTCCTTACTGATATGTAATCTTTCAGTATTCATCAGGACATAATTCTCATCTCATGGACTTCTAGCCGTAAAAAGAGCTTTGCTTTTTCTAAATCTTTTGTCATATCCAGATACTTCTAATTTGTGCAGTTCTGAGTGCTTCCTCCACCAAAAGGAAGCTGGCATGTCACTAGCATTAAAACTCTTGTTATTTCCTTCCTTACTTGTTGTGTTACCTTTTTTGATTCCCAGCCTAAGTGCAGATAAGATCAGTAAATTTCTAATGTGGCTGTATGGATTCTCTAATGCAGCCCAGGATACCATTCACCTTCTTTGCTGCAAGGACACATTGCTGGCTCATGTTCAGCTTAGTCTCCACCAGGACTCCTAGGTCCTTTTCTGCCAAGCTGCTTTCCAGCTGGGTGACTCCCAGTATAATATTGGTGCATGAAGTTATTCCTCCCCAGGTGCAGAACTTTGCACTTCTCCTTGTTGAACTTAATGAGGTTCCTGTCAGCCTGTTTCTCCAGCCTGTCAAGGTCTCTCTGGATGGCAGCATGACCCTCAGCCACTCCTTCCAATTGTGAGGAGTGTCATCAGTCTGTGTCATCAGCACAGTTGCTGAGGGTACACTCTGCAACATCATCCTGATCATGAATGCAGATGTTAAACATCTTACATTCCTTGCCCCTTATGTTGGCCACATAGCCTTTCACTTTGAGTCCCTTTCTCTCTGATCTGTTTTTTCAATGGAATCAAGTTCAAACTTTTCACCTGTGTCTTTAAGGATGATCTCAGTTCTTCATCCCGGTGCCTATCTACTCTCATCACAGTGCTACTTTCCCTCCTGCTGCTAGTGAAAGCTGAGAATGCTTCCTTGTCTCCTCACAGAAACACCTCTTGCATGAAGAATTCAATTCAATGAGTAAGTGCCAAAAAGAGCTGGCACACAGCTGGCTTACAGTGATTTACTGACATCTTGGAAAATTGTTGCTGTCGTGGGTAATAGACTGGTGTTGTTTATAGCAGTCAAACATGCCTTATAGGGTTTCCATAATAACTGGAAAAGCGTGATTAACCTTACCAGAAAAATTATGCTGTGGTGAGCAAAGTCTTCTGTCTCAGAGCTGGCTTGTGCTAGAGGCGACCATCACAGACAGCATTCTCCTTGAAGCTATCTGAAAACCTCAGCTCTTGAAACTTACTCTCGGGGTTATTTTTTGGTACCAACAGATGCTAAGTATGTTTATCTATAAAACGTTACAGCTGTTTAGGCCTTCCAAGAATTGCATGAGTTAACGTGAAACTATGTGGTACCTGTCCTTTTGCTGTATTTTTCTTCTGTTCCTTGCCCTTTGGACCCATGGTCAGCTACACTCAAGGTGTAGGTATTCATGCTTCAATAGTGTTATCCCAGAGATGTGTGTGCATGATGATAGAAACAATAATAACTGGAGCTTGTGTTTCAGCAAGAGCAGTAACATGAAGAGGTTCCCTGCTTCAGGGATGGAGAGAGTGTCAGAAGTGAGATTGCTTCTGTTGAGGTAGCATTAATGCCATTTAGTTGAGCATAAGCACCAAGACTTTCTGTGGGTTGGAGTTTTGTTTTGTTTTGTTTTGTTATTTTGGTTGTGGGTTTTTTTTGTCTGTGAGGGCTGGGGGGGAGGAGTTCAAACCACCTGCAGCCTTAGTTATTCTGAGGAGAATTGCCAAAGTACAAAGAGTGAAGGCTGGCTTGAAAATAAACCTATCAGTGCTGCTAAAAACTCTGATGGCTCCCATTGTGATGAATTTAGCAGGCAACTGAGCCTTCCCTTGACTTGTATCTTTGATTTGGGATTCTGCTTTCTAAAGAATGCCACTTCACACACTGTTTATTTCTGCATGTCAAAGAAATTATGATTAAAATTCTGAATGCTCATAAATACAAGAATTTTCACCACATAAGCTTAAACATTTAACTGTATTGAGGAGGGGTGAGCCTACAGGATGTTATTTTTTTGGTGGGTATTTTATGCAGAAGTTGTTTGCCTTCAGAAAATACTTCAAAGACAGCCAGTGACTGGGCAAAGGGAAGGTTTTTTCCACAGCAGTATCATAAAAGTATGGAAAAAGTGGAGATGAGATAGGTAGTGGATTTCTTTATTGTTAATGTAGGGAATTTAATGCTTATGTAAGAGTCTCATGAGGATATGAGTTGGGCAGCCCTAGGTGGTAGTGCAAAGCAGTAGCCAGTGCAGGATGTCAGACTTTGCAGACCACTGACAGTGGCGGGTTTGGTTTGTGGCAGTACAAGTTTAGCACAGAAAACAACAATGATGTCATAAAAGCAGTCTACGAGAAAATAGATTTTCTTTTTTTGTGGTAAACTAAGGGTATCTCCAAGTTTCACTAAACAGTGAAAATGAGAGGTGTGTACATCAGTGCACATGTAAGCCTCTGAGGGCAGCAGGGAGTGGAAATACTAAGGAAGGAACTGGTAGCAAAGTAATGGGGTATAGAAACTCTGAGAGAGAAATTGTGTTTTAACAGTACTCAATGTTGCATATGAATTGTTTTAAGGTTCTGAAATGTTTCAAGGATAATAAGCATGTTCTGGAATACCGTTTCCTTAGTAAACAGTGTTTGTTTACAAGACAGGTTTTTGTCAGCTGCTGTAACACCAATTAGGACGGTGTTTTTTAAATTAAAACCTTGATAGTTCTGACAGTATCTCAAATGAATAGTAAAAAGCAGTTATTCTTTGCTCGTTAGGAAAGGGAAACCTCAGTGTAGAGAAGTAACTCATTGTCCCATTACAGAATATGCTGTGCTAAAGCTCTAAAAAGAGTTCTTCATATATGTATTTGTATATATATAAAAAAAGTTTCAAGACTGAACTTGGATTGGAAGAAGTCTTTTGAGAGCCTGTAGTGACTCATTTTCTCTCTGACCTGGCCAGGGCAGTGATCTGAGGAAAGCCAGATGGCCTCCCTTGGTAGAAAGGACTAACACATAAGGAGTAAACAGGAGGGCACTGCTCAGCATAGATAAGGCTTGGAATGTATAGATAAGGCCTGAATTGTGAGGGAAGGTATTGTGTGGGAGGATGCTCCCACAGAAACTTGCAGAGAAGACAAGACCCTGGTGCAGGCCCCAGGAAGGAATGCCAAGAGGTGAAAAGTGCACAGCGAGGAAGACATACGGCCTTCATCCCAAAGACCCCTGCCCACGACCACCAGAAGATACTGCGCAAGTGCAACAAGGAGGAGCTCGGGGGGGCAACTATGCTAATGATTAATTGTAATAACCCCTCCCTATCCTCGGACACCTAATGTATATGCAGCAGTATAGATGAATATGTATTACTTTGTGGCATATAATGACCTTGCCAATAGTCCTAGGGTGTGCACGCTTGTGGAGGAGAGATCCCCCGTGCACCCAGCGCTGAATAAACATACCTTCTTTATAACCTTATTGGTTCTAAAGTCGTTATTCCGCACGTCAGGCAGTGGCCATGATTTAGACCTGCAGGTTCCACCCTGCTGACCAGACACCTCCCTGTTCTTGAGTCAGCCAGTTGCCTGGAGGGCTAGCACACCTTCAGCATCATAATACTTAGATTCTTTGCTGAACAGCCTATCTTTTCATTCTCTTATGGCAATTCCTGTGCCATCCTGCCAGCAATTCCTCTGAAGAATGCATTTATTTTTCTGTCTGTTGCTTGAATAGTGACTTTATTTTTGTTCTAGAATGCCATCAAAGCAAAGTGCTTCCAGGTGGCATCCAAACATGGCTTAACTCAGAGTGGTCTGAGTGCTCTTACAAGACTTGGAATTTTCTCATCTGCCCAGCAGTGCTTTAGTCTGCATAATTCCAATTTTACCACAAAGGAATATTTTCCAGCTGGTGGTCAAAAAAATTTGCTTCACCTTTTATAGACCACATTTGTTCTGTCAAACAAATGTGTTTGTTTTCTCTCATCACTTATGTTGGGATATATGTTCAGCAAATGGACGGAGAAAAGAATGCACCATATTGCAAAAATACATTCTTTTTCAGTAACTTTTTTTTGTCTCTGTCTTTTTAACAAAGATCTCTAGCAGCTAAAATGCTTCCTGATGAAGTAATGAAGCAATATGCTACATTATTTCTTTGTGGGATTTCTTGGAGGTTTGTTTTTTTTTTAAATACCTTTAACATTAGCACTTTTTTCCATTTTTGGGCAGGATGCACTGTTCTGAGTGGTAGCTTTGGCTGCTTCTGGTCTGAATGTGCTCAAAAATGTTTCAGTAAACTGGAAGCTTGGAAATGTACACTTGAAATTAGTTAATGTTCTATTTGTCAAACTTGCAAGTCATTGTGTCTATGAAGAATACAGAATATTAATAATGGAATGTGTTGTGTGAAACCTGTTCCTTTTAATTGCAAGTGGATTTATAATCACATTTTCTAAATCCAACTATGCAAAACAGTGGAGATATATGTAGATGTTTTTAGTCAAAGTTCTTTTCCCTCTGGAGGAAACAAACAAGTAAGCTAAAGAAACCACCTCTGTAAACATTTCAAGCAGATGTATCAGGATAAAGTATTCCTGCTACGGTTCTTTTCCTAGTACTTAAAATTGAATAGGTATACTAATTGGAGATTATTTTTGCAAGTTATAGTTAAGACGTTTTGCTAAGATGCAGTGGCTAAATTTAATTTATCATGACCTGTATTGCATGACTCTGCCTATAAGTGCTGTCCAATATATGAAGTGATGAAACTTTCATTACTAAATTCAGAACACTAAACAATATTGATTTTCAGATTTCTGTCAAGGAAATCAGTTTGAGCTCACAGAAGAATTCCTTCACATAATACACAAAGTCTGAATCATAGAATCATAGAATCATAGAATCTTAGGGGTTGGAAGGGACCTCAAAAGATCATCTAGTCCAACCCCCCTGCCAGAGCAGGGTCACCTAGAGTACATCACATAGGAACGCATCCAGGTGGGTTTTGAATGTCTCCAGTGAAGGAGACTCCACAACCTCCCTGGGCAGTCTGTTCCAGTGCTCTGTCACTCTTACAGTAAAAAAATTTTTTCGGATATTCACCTTGAACCTCCTATGCTCCAATTTACACCCATTACCCCTTGTCCTATCACTGGTCATCACTGAGAAAAGCCTAACTCCATCTCCCTGACACTCACCCCTTACATATTTGTAAACATTGATGAGGTCACCCCTCAGTCTCCTTTTCTCCAAGCTAAAGAGACCCAGCTCCCTCAGCCTTTCCTCATAAGGGAGATGTTCCACTCCCCTAATCATCTTCGTAGCTCTGCGCTGGACTCTTTCGAGCAGTTCCCTGTCCTTTTTGAACTGAGGGGCCCAGAACTGGACACAATACTCCAGATGTGGCCTCACCAATGCAGAATAGAGGGGGAGGAGAACCTCTCTTGACCTACTAACCACACCCTTTCTAATGCACCCCAGGATGCCATTGGCCTTCTTGGCCACAAGGGCACATTGCTGGCTCATGGTCATCCTCCTGTCTACCAGGACCCCCAGGTCTCTTTCACCTACACTACTCTCCAGCAGTTCAGCCCCCAACCTGTACTGGGACATGGTGTTGTTCTTCCCCAAATGTAAAACTCTGCACTTCCCCTTGTTGAATTTCATCATGTTTCTCCCCGCCCAACTCTCCAACCTATCTAAGTCTCTCTGAATGGCAGCACAGCCTTCTGGTGTGTCAGCCACTCCTCCCAGCTTAGTGTCATCAGCAAACTTGCTGAGGGTACATTCTATACCCTCATCCAGGTCATTGATGAAGATGTTGAACAACACCGGTCCCAGTACCGACCCCTGAGGGACTCCACTAGTCACACACCTCCAACCAGATTCTGCCCCATTGACTACAACTCTCTGGCTCCTTCCTTTCAACCAGTTCCTGATCCATCAATGAATGAGTGGCCAAATCATAGATCTGTCAATAATCTCTTTTTATTCTGGAAAAAAAATTAAAATATTTTCCTGAATAGCTGAAAGACTTTTGTGAAGTTGAAAAATTGTATAGAGTAAGCCATAAAAAAAAGGAGTGACCGTATTGTTTCCCAGCTACATTATATTTGTGCTAATTTCAAGTCCAAGCTATCAAGGCATTCAAAACAGAGTGACATACTTAATTTCATTTTCATTTGAACAGCAATTACAGAAACAATCTTTTGGTTCTTTTCCAAAACTACACTACAATATAGCAAAACAAGGCTGTTGCTTTAACAGTTTGCGGAATGCTAGGTAGTGACTAAGTACATTACCAGACTTGGCGAGAGCTAATTTTCATTAGCTTTCACTTATTAGACAAGTTGTAAGTTGCTATCATTGACAAAATGCCAATAATGTAGTCATATATCAGGCATCCTTTGTTTAGAGGAATGTCAATCAGAACCCACTCTGGAAATTACAAAGTGAATGAGAGAGGTTGCTTTTCGATATAATTCAATAAGAATATAACATAGTAATAAGTATTGATTATCTAATCTAATTTTTATTCATTAAAACCTTTAAAAAGTGTTTTATTAAAGGGTCAGATTGTTCTTTTGTGTAGAAATCCTTGATCGGGGCAGAAACCTTCCTAAAGCATCCTGTGGAGATTTTTTGCACCAGGAAAAGTCAAGTAATTCCAAACCTTTTCTTTTGTCTTATGCACCCAAGCCTCACTTCTTGTTGACAGAGATTTGTAGCATTCATTCTGTTTCTGAGATGACTGATATATTCTCAAATTCCTGGGCAGCAAACACAGTAGATAGCCAGGTGGGCAGCTTGTTACTGGCTGTACAGTATTACTGGTTCAATCAGCATTTCTTATTTCACCAAGCGATTTAAGTAAAGAGAGAAATCTGTGTGTGCTGACTGGATCCAGAGGAAATGCCCAAGGATGTGACCAATAGCTGAGATGTGCATAATTGGTTTCCAGAAAATATAGTGCCAACCATTTGTCTTCACAGTTCAGTCACCTTAACTTCAGACAAATACAAATATTAGAAGGGAAATGTTTGTTGGGGTTTTTTTGTTTGTTTGTTTGAGGTTTTTTTTGACTGCATCCTTTGGCATCTCTTTCAGTGGACTTTGGCCATGAAAGCAGTTAAGTCTCTAATTTAGTAAATCTAAACTAATTTTCTGTTTGGCTTAGTAATGCATTGACTATAGAAGAACAGCTGCGTGATTATGGTTAAATAGGAAAAAAAATATTTTTAATCAGGGAATTACTTGCATGTTATGTGATATTTGATACCATGACCTTTAGAGGTCCAGTCATTTTAAAACGCTGCCATTTTGCTTCTTACTCAGCAAACTCTTCCTGTAGAACCAAGTGTTTTGGGCTGCCACTCCCTCATGGGGCTCCTGCTGCCCTAGACTCCAGTGTGGTTGCAAAACTGGCCCTAATCATCATCTTCAAACACGGCATCTGCATTCAATAACTTCTCCCACATTTTGTTCAGTTATGTTTTAAAATTATGGCAGTTAAAACCAGCATGTCAGGTTTTTTAGTCCCTTTTAGGGTTCATGTGGGATTGTACTTTTCAGTCTGTGTGAGACAACTGTTTAATCTACATCTTTAGTTACTTAAAACGTTTAATCTATTTTCCCTTTGTTAGTGATTATTTAAATAACCTACACTCAGTTGATGTCTTATAACCTAGCAAACTACTTCTCATGTTATCTGCAAATCAAGTATTCTTACCTCTGTGAAAGAGTGAAATTCATCCTGTATACTGATGGCTTTCTGAAAGCCTGCATATCTTTAAAATCCTAAAGTGAGCATTTTAAAGCCTCAGGTAAGCCATATGTATGTTTTTAGTGAAGTGCAGGTACAAACTGTGTACTGGGACTCTGAACATGACGACTTTAACCTAGATACATGCAGGCTTGGCGCTCTCCTCGTTGAAGACAGAGGCTGAAGTTTTTATTAGCTTCAGTAATTCAGATTCAATCTCTAAATGACTGTTTCCAGACACAGAATGATCAGAAATGTTTTTGAACTTGCAGGGCATGGTTGGTGCTGTGTGCATGAATTCAGTGCAGTTCACTGAGCTTGCTATCTTCTGAAGCTGATGTATCAGTTACCTGTGTTACAGTGAAGTCAGGGAAACATAGTACTGGCCAGATTCGTTAAACTGAGTCATAGGGGTAAAGCAGAGTGTGGTCACAGAATGCCATGCTGTTCTTAAAAGCATCAAGTGAGATGTGTATTTGATAGGAAGTAAACTACATCGTTTCTGTGAAAAGTTTGAGTTTTCCAAGCCCTTGGTTTGTTATCTTTCTCACGGCATTTTCCAGTAGCAGGTCATGGGGCATAACTGGCTATTGCTTCCCTTGTGAGCTTCACAGGCAGTTGTGCTGACAGTTCTTGAGTTGCTTCTTGGTCTGTCGTATAGTAAAGCTGCTGATGGGCTTTCTGTGTTGCTTACCAAGCCACCGCGGATTGAGCTGTGCCTCCTCTTGAGCTGTGATGTACGATTAAATTCCCTTATTTAAATGAAGCACCCCAAGATCTTGCAGCTTCTGTACTTTGATAACGTAAGTGGATAGAAGAGCAAAGATACTGTTATGCTTAGTGCCATCACTTCCAGCATTTTGTAACAGTAGTGATTTAACCGAAAGAAGTGGTGGGAATTATTAGTGACCAGATAAGTGCTCACTAATAATAAGAGCTTAACTCTTAAATTTTTTACGGTAAGAACAGTAAAACAATGGAGTCAAAGGTCTCTTTAAAGTAAGATAGTAAAAAGTTGATTACTTGAAGAAGAAACAAAAAAAAAAAAAAGGAGAAATACACCAGTTGAATTTCATTATGCAGAAAGAGCATTCAGTTAAATGGAAAGAAAAAAAATTAAGTGGTTTGCAAATGCAGCTGTTTCTCTGGCACTAGAAAAATTCTTAAGAGAATGTCCTGATATGCAAGAGTATAGAAGTCTTGAAAATCAGAGCATTGAAATAGCTATTAACATGTTTACTGACCTGTCATGGTAAAGTATTTGGGGTTTTATTTAAGAAAAGTTTCCAACTGTAGCAAATCTGCAACAAAGTCATTGAATCACCAAATGTAGCCTCTGAATGTTGGTTTAAGGAGAAGGTAAATTTAAAAAAATGCTGTGACAAATCAATATAAAAATGTGTCTAAAATTACAAGTACAAATAGAATGTTGTTCTTGACTGGTTTGCTTATATTGAAGCTATATTATTTTACGTGAAGTATGTGTAATAGAGCATTAGATTTGAAATCCGTGTTGAATATTATTTCTGACAGCCTTTTTTTAGGGTCACTAAAATTCCAATAATTCAGTACAGAATTGAAGTCAATTCCAGAGAAAAATTTAATACAGTCTGCTTGCCTGCCAGCTCCAACATAGTTCCTGAGTATTGAAATGGTTTGACACATTGAAGTATAAAGTGCATTTGTCGTATCTACTGGTCAAGTATTTTATGTGATCACATCTAACAAAATTCAAGTCAGAGTAAACTTAATGTTATCTTTACCTCTTTCTTCTAAAAAGAAAAAAAAATCATTAGGGGATATAAACTGTTGCTAGTAATTAAAATACAAAGTCTTATCTGGTAATGTCACATGGGCCCTCAACTAATTTCTGTTGTATACCCTTTGGTTTAGTGGTTTTATGTAATGCGGATGTTGTTAGATTGCAGTGGCTGCATTGTTACATTTGCAGTATTCTGTAAATGTTTGTTTTTAAAACTTTGGTATCCTCTTTCTGTGTCCTTGCACAAGCAACTCTGCATTTAACTTGCAAATAATTTATGAATATCCTGAAGATAGATTAAATTGTGATGACCACTGCAGCGTAAGTTAACAAAAATTAATGCATTTTTTCTCTTTATTATAGCATTAGATTTACTGAATACCTGCTCAAAGAGGAGCAAAGAGAGAAAAAAACAACAGGAATGCATGCTGTCCTGATGCTTACCAAAACATCTTTGTGTTAACACAAGGCTTGATTTAACTTCTCTGCACTTTGGGTCAAGCTTGTGATTCGAGTGGAACTGAAGCAAGATATTTAGGCTAAAGTAGGGGTGTAAATTAACAACTCTGAAGCAGATGAGCCATAATAGGAAGACAAGGAGGAAGCTCATGTTAATGGTGTTTCTAAGTGTAGGTGCCCAATTTCATGATGCTATAGCTTCCTGATGCTAAATGTGAGCATAGTGATAAGCTTACATCTGAAAACTACCTGTAGTTTACACTATAGTACCTGTCATTATGAGGCAAGCTCTGCTGGCTCTTTAAAATTTCAGAGAGCTTTCCCAGCTAGGGAGGGGAGTGTTGCCTTCTTCCTGAGGCTCATGCCCAAGGATAGACTTGATCATAAAATACTGTTCCTCAGACTTTTTACTTAATCTTCAGAGGCAAAAATGACAAGGAAAATACCATAAACATTCTGCACTTTCACATATATTCTGGTCCTTGGATAACTTGGAGATATTCTTTGCAGGAAGTCTGCCTATTGCTTGCTAGGTGATTATTTTTCTTCTGCTACCTATTTTAGTGGCCTTCAGTCTTCTAAGTATAATATTCTAACATAAAGCATTCCTGAGCAATGCTTCTCTATTAGCATTATAGTCTAGTGGTAAAAGAGTGGTTTTTTCCTGTCTATGCAGGTGAATCTTTTTGGCCAATAATCTATTTATTATATAGAAATAATCATTTACATGAATGATCCGACTCAAATATTCTTTGTTATAATATTACAAAAGAAATACCTTTTTTGGTAGAGTTTAAAAAGTACACACTTCAACATTGCACCTCAGTGCAATTGGGCATGCACAAAGCTTTGCATGAATCTGAGGATTCAGATTGCTTGCCCACTTTGTGTTGGGTTAAAGATAAACAAGTTACAAGCAGAAACACACCTATTCACTATTAAACATTTGTGTTGCAACTGTTGCTCACTGAAGATTTGTAGGGGCTGAGAACATGACAGGGCAACTTTCACATAAAACTTGGTGGACCTTTTTGCTGTAGATTTGAAAATATGTCCAGAAGGCTGAGCTTAATATAACATGTGGCAGGTGGCCTGCATTTGCCTGGAGAATTCCTCTAGGGCAAGGCAGCTCAGCAAACACATAAATCCTTTTTTCTCTGATATCTAGTAGCACATTTAGTTGCCATGGGAATTTTATTTATGCAACAGATCCTCTACAGTTCAGTTTGTGCCTAAAGTTTAACTATACAGCTGTTACCGTAAATACTACATGGCAATATTTTCAAAACACAGCACCTTTGAACAAAAAGAACATGTCTTCTCTATTATTGATTTTGTTATGTTATCAAAATACTGTTTTGATTACACTAGGATGATGTTTCCCCAAAAGCTTCATAAGTTGATCTAAAGTGTACACCTTCTCTGCAGCTCTTCCCAATAATTATTTATTTTCTTAGAAACATACAGCAACATTTTATCTGAAGAGTATATCACAGCAAGTGAAATTTGGTACTTGCAGGAGAGAACTTCATATGAATACAAAGTGCAAATAGAGTTCTCTGCTTACTTTCAGGCTATTGGTTGTCCTTTTTTGCAATAGTGAAATATTCATGTAGCTCTTATTTTAGGTGATTTTTTGTTTATTTGTGGTTCTGCTTTGCTCACCAGGGACATGTATATTAAGTTCATTTTCGCTGGTGTGATTATTAGAAACAAATTCATTTTAATCCGGGTTTGTGCAACAACAAATACATCACCGAAGTTTTCTTTATGCAAAACAGCATGAGTTTACAAATGAAAAATAGAGCAAACTTGTGCTATTATAGGAGTGAAAAGATTTTCCAACACCATCTATATCTTGACCCATGGAGAAGTTTAAAATAAATTTAATTAAAAGAGAGTAAAAGGAGTTTAAAAGAAATAAAGTTATAGTGCTGAGAATTCAGCAGTATCTGGCTGTTGATTGCAAAGTTTCCCATGTATATACATAAAATATTTACACTTTCCAAAAAACTGTGGACAATTTATTCTACAGTACTGCTTTACATACATACAGCTGTGATCAAAATACAAAATTAAGGCTTCAAGACAAAATTTTAAAGTTAGATTCTAATGCACTTTTTTTTGGCACAGATCATACTGGTTTAACGTCAAACCATGTTGCTGCAGTAACAGTTATTAAACATGATTCCTGGTAAGAGCACTCAACTTCCAGGTATTTCCTTTTTTCAGTATAAAATGTCTGGATATGAATATTCAGAAAATAAATGCCATCAGGATTAACAGAATAAATGTTTTAAGTGGCAGCAGTTTTGAGATCTTGAGTTTCGCTTTTCAGGTGGTGTTCTGGGCCTCTTCAGCTTGCTTGCTGCTAATCTTAATGCTAGACAACAAATAAGCTCCCTCTACCTGCACAAATTTCTGTTGAAACTTACTTTGTGTTATGCCAGGCTGAATGGCAAAAGTACATAACGTAACAGAGCACTTGTATTCCTTTTTCTCTGGTCATAATTTAAAAGTAGATGAGAGGGGAAAACATGAATATATTTGCTAGCAGCTTTACTCGTTGCCTATGGGAAAAGGAGTTTACTGTCTGGCTCACTGACAGATGCCATGTGGACAAAGCCTGGTCAGGAAATTTTACTGGCCAGGATTTGAGACCTGCTCAGTGTTTATTTCCCTGCAGTACTATTGATTGCTAGAAACCTGCTATGAGAGACTAGATCAGCAGTCCTAGAGGGCCAGAGCTGCAGCTTTGGTATCATGCTGCGAGTATTCTGGTGGACTTAATGGGCTCAAGACAATTTTGCATGTTTAAGAGCTCACTGAGCTGATACACAAGCACATATAGCCACACTTAAAGTAGCAGATACAAATCTGTGACACATGAGATCATATGGAGTATGGGGATAGGCACTTGGATACAGAGAAGTTGTCTGTTATCTGACTCATATCTGAGGCAGTCCTCAGAACTGTCTATGCAAGAATAATCCTGGAGGTTACTCAGGAGCAACATTTATAGTGGACTGGAGAACGAGAGATCTTGAGCATTGAAATTTAATTACAAGGGGTAATGGTTGTAAACTAAAAGCAGAGAGATTTAGGTTAGAGATCAGGCAGAAATTCTGCAGTGTATGGGTGGTGAGACACTTGAACAGGCTGCCCAGAGATGTTGTGGGGGCTCCATCCCTGGAGGTGTTCAAGAGACGGTTGGATGGGGCTCCGAGCAGCCTGTCCTAGTGGGAGGTGTCCCTGCCCATGCAGGGGACTTGGAACTTAATGATCTTCAAGGTCCCTTCCAACTCCGAGCATTCTGTGATTCTGTGATTCATGCACAGAAAGTGAGCGTGTTGATTTGTCCTATCTCTTCATGGCATTAGGACTTTTTAAGAAGGACTTTCTTCTTTTTTTGGATGATCAGGGTTGATGAAATTTTCTGACTTTTGGGAAAACTTATTTATCTGGCATATTTTATTCAAAGATTGAAAGATGACTGGATTGATACTGCATTACTGCCTTCATGGGGCAAAAGTCTAGGATGCTGCATCTGCTTTAAAATAACAGTAACAGGAGTCCCTGGCTGGGAGCTGAAACCTGACCAATTCAACACAGGAACATGGCACACTTGGGGAATTACTCTCAGAAAATGGTGGGCTTGCCATCTGCAGATATATTCAAATTTAGATTGGCTAACTCTCTGTAGGATACACATTAGCCAGCAATGTTGCTGGTTTCAGTAGAGAAGTCCAGAAGCTATCAGTTGAAAACTCTATGATTGGTTATGTAAGAGGCCAAAAGCAGATAGCCTAAAAAGTCTTTCTGGCCTCAACTTCCATTATCAATGAGCTTTTACAGAGATAAACTATATTGTTTGTTCTTGCACACTTGTAGGTTCGCCTGAATGTGATCTGAACAGAAGAGAGGAACCTTCTCCCTTTGCGCACTGCAGAGGGAACAAACTGAATAGTACTGATATACCCAATAGTACATCTCTAGGAAGAGAAGTGAAGTCTTAGAAGTGTTCCTGTGAAATTCTCAGACCAAAGCAAAAGGCATATATATTACTTGTCTACATCAAAAGGGCATTATTTTTCATTAGTAACATGGAAATTGTTATCTGATAGTTTTAGACATTTCTTCAATGGCATTCAGACTTATAACTGGCTATTCAGAAATGAGACCTCATTGCTGCTCTCAGTCCTGAAATACTTAGATGTATAATAACACAGAGTTATTATACAACTTAGTGTATATAGTTATATATACACTAAGTGTATAGTGTATATACACTAAGTGTATATATACACTAAGTGTATAGTGTATGTAGTGTCATATAACAACTTAGTGTTTCTTATTTTGAGTTTTTTAATCATATAATAGCTTGGATTAGAAGGAACTTTTAAAGGCCACCCGCCTTCAATGTGCAGGGACTTCTTCAACTAGACCAGGTTGCTCAAAACCCCATCCAACCTGACCTTGAATATTCCCAGGGATAGGGCATCTACCACCTCTCTGTACAACCTGTTACAGTGTTCGACCATCCTCTTTGTGAAAAATTTCTTCCTTATAGCTAGTCTAAATCTGCCCTCTTTTAGTTTAAAACCATTGCTGCTTGTCCTATTGCAACAGACCCCACTAAACAGTCTGTCCCTATCTTTCTTATAAGCCCTCTTTTCATCCTCCAGCCTGTATTGATATTGGGGGTTGCTTGAACCCAGGTACAGGAGCTTGCCCTTGGCCTTGTTGAACCTCATGAGGTTCACATAGGCACACTTCTTGAGCTTGTCCAGGTTCCTCTGGATGGCGTCCCATCCCTCAGGTGCGTCAACTGCACAACTCAGCGTGGTGTTATTGGCAAACTTGCTGAGGGTGCTCGTGATCCCACTGTTCATGTCATTGATGAAGATACTAAACAGTACTTGTCCCAGTGTGGACCCCTGAGAGACACCATTTGTTACTGATCTCCATCTGGACATTGAGCATTAACATAAGAATTTGTAATTTACCACCAATCCTCTGTGGCAAAAGCTGTAAATTACGGCAACATCTCAGGTTCTCTACTATCACAGGATAGAAACAGAAGACAAATATTTACTACCGCATATTTTCCAGAAAGAAGAGAAGGTAACTTAAACCTTTTTCCATTTTTGCTCCATCTGTGCATGAAAATGCAGTCAAATTCAGGAAGAGCAAATATTTTCACCAAAAATGGAGCATTTGCAGTGTCTAAACACAGGTATTAAGTGCTGTTTCTGGCTTTCCTGAATACTGTTTTCTCTTAAGAATTAAAATGTGTCATAAAATAGTAATTTCTCAAATTTTACTTTCCTTTTTTAGTGGTATGTGTTGCTTTTAGAGGGAAAAAAACAAAATAGTTTAAATATTTAAGACATTCATGCTTCATCTTACTCATATTTACTCATACTTTAACACTTTCTTTGTAGAGTATAGCTTCATACCTCATATTAAGAGGTTTTGAAGGAGGGTTTACTCTGTGTGGTATGCCATATTTTTTTCTCTTCAGGTATTTGTAGTTGAATATTGTACTACAGATATGTTATGTTAGATCAGTCAGGATATAAACATTTCAAAATTAAGGATCAGATTCCCCAATGGAATGGAAGCTTTTCACATCATTCTGCTCTTACAGACCTACGGTCCTCAGTGATATCTCCCAGGGGTGATGTTGGCTGGAAACATTAATTGCTTCTACACATAAACACTAAAAGTAGATACTAAAAGGAAAAAAAAATATGTGAGGAGATAGTAGGTTTGGATCTTGGACCTTGTAACCTGTCCTGTAACAGAACTGAAGAAAATCACCTCAGAAAGCTTGTACTGCTCCTGCCTTTTCTGAGCTCAGCCGGAATCTGTGGTCTTGTGTGTTATACATGGATGCATATATTGCTGTCTCCATTACAGGTTTAGATGCCAAGATTATTGCTTTTTAGTGCTAGTAGCTGGCAGGAGATCCGAGATTTTGAAAGGTTTTCCCTTGTTAAACGAAAGGGTGATTTTGATGGTCGTGATGCTCAAAATAAGAACAATATAGGAAGCCTGCAAGTCACCAGTGTGTGTGGGAAGTAGGAAACAAAACAGGAGGATGGGAAGAAACACTATCAAAACACTGGTGCCAGTCCTCTCCTTGAGATTATTTCTACCCACCTCCCATCCCCCCATTGTTTCTCACTATGTTAAATCAGTGTTTCAAACTCAATTTAATGTTTTAGAAAAACATTAAACCCCGTGTCTCCGTGGGGCAGTGAGGATGGCAGAGGAAGGATCAAAGCTTGTTTTCTTAGGATTGTTGATGACTCTGAGCATTTCTGATAACCTGTTCTCCTGTCAGAAGAAGTGGAAGGACCTCTTGGTGCCTTAACTTACATGACAAATTTGGGACATTTGGAAACTGTTTGGGGTTGTTATTTCAGGGCAGCTGCTCTCATCAGCAGTGTTTCCTCCACTTGTGTCTGGTATTTTTACTGCAGTGAATAATCATCTTTCCTTCTAGTTCTCCAGAACCTGAAGCCCTATTTTCTCTTTGTTTCTCTCTTCACCAAATCCATTGAGAATGCCAAGTAACATTCTCCCCATTTCTAAAGGGCATTTATTCCACCAATTTGTTACCCAGAGATGCTGAGAGTAATTACTTTTCAGCTTTACTTGTCACCACTTCACTGACAGAAAGCTAGACTAATACTTTGAGAGCTGTTCTTACAATTTTAGACTTTGAAAGGCTCAAATATACTTTTGATACTATGAAAAAATCAAGTGTACTACTATGTCTCCAATTGGTTTTTCACATTAAGAGCCTGAGTTTTTGCAAACATTTAAGTTATGTTTAATCGAATTTTACCTTTTAATAAGGTGGAAGATAAATGCTGAATACATACTAGAAAGGTTGCATAAATGTGTTTTGCAATACAAGGTTCTGATTTACTGGTATAATTTTGCATTTTCCTTGACCTTCTATCAAATATTGGTGTTTTTTTAAAGAATTCTACTAATCATTGGCAGTTTCATTCCTTTTGAATAATGGCTATTTTTAATAAAATTTCTTGTATCCAGTTGGCAAGTTGTTATTTTCCTTGTTTATTTTTCCTTTTTTTTTTCTCCTTTTTTCTTTTTTTCCTGTATAGTGTTGCCATCTTGAACTTTGCACTTTTGACAGTACAGTCAAGGACTTAGAATCAGGTTCAGTTTTCAGGGTGTGGCATCAAAGACATGAAGCTTGTATATTATTTGAAGGCTGAGAACTTTAAGGAAACACACAGGATGCTACAGTGCACAGTTTCTTCTGGTGAAATCCCTGGGAGAACTCTGTGTTTACAAATACAACTGACATACATACAACTTTTCTTAGTTCTGTATGATATTAATTACTAAGCTCAGCACGTGCATTTTATAAATATATACTGTGTAATGCTATAAATCTTATACTTACCTCTAAAACATTGAGAAATATTAAGCACTCTTAGTGGTAGCATTCTTGTCTTCTTGTAACCAGATACCATGCTAAATAACAATGACACGTCAAAAACAGAGAAAAGATTTCTTCTGTGTGTTTGTATTTGCCTGGTTTCTTCACTTCCTTGCTTGTATGTTTATGTCTTGAGGCTGTAGACTTGTACTATTGGTTTCTAGAGAAGCTTATGGAATAGTTTTGTCCAGGAATTATTTATCATTTATGAAAATACAGAAGTGTTATCAGCCATTTTTAGAAGAGAACTTGTAGGGTTTTTATTTTCATTTCTGTACACAATTTAAGCTTGGAGAAAGGGCAAAGCTGGCTTTTGTTGTCTTTAACTCATTCACTAAGTGTCACATTTTGATAGGAAGTTTTTCTAATTAACTGTGAAGGAATTTGGATGACTTTAAAATTAGTGCTTAAAATATCATTCTAATATTCCTTACTAAGTGTTTCATCCTGCTTGTTTATATTTTATTGTTGGTTGCATGGTTGATAGTGCACGACAGGACAGAATATGGTACGATGTGTTGCCATGTTACCACTTCAGAGGTCTCAGTGGAGTTTGAAGTTGCTCAGTATGGGGCTCCATGTCTCTCTTGTACAGCTGTTGCTGGCTGCTTCCTTTTCATTTGGAAAAACGGAGATTTAGAAATTTACATAATCTGATGTACAGTCTGTACAAACAGAATTTCAGATGCTAATTTTCACTTGTTTGTTAATCAAAGATTTTGAAAAGGCAGTGTTAGTGTATCATTAATAACTTTATAAAGTACATCCTGTTTATGAGGTAATAACCTTCTGTCGTGGGCTGAATTGACTTTGAGTTTAATTAGCTCAGAATTTGTTTAATACAGAGTTAATCAACTTCACAGTGATTGTGAAGAAGTTTTGTTTTGGTTTTTTACTGAGCAAAGCTTCAGAAGATCCAAAGTAACAAATTATGGATGCACCCTAATAAAATACTGTGTGTTTAAAAAGCCCCAAACCTATAAATAAAAATTTACTTTGAAAATCGGGAGTTCTTTAAACATGCAATTAACTTTAAAAAAATAATACTTATTATTTTACATGTGACAGAGTTGTATTGCTCAGTATGATAATAGAGAAAGAAAAATATAACAGGGAAATTAGATTTTATAGACGTGTATATCTGTATGTCCACCCACATTATACAGTTGATTTTATTGGAACTATTATAAAAAGTATGTTAGTACATGTATAATAGCAGTGCAGAAGAGAAATACTTCTGTCCATTTTGAAACTGGAGTGGTTGCCAAAAGAATCCTTGTAATGTTGAAAGTAAAAAGATTTGGCTTAGTATCTTAGTAACAAACTAGTACAAAGAGTAGGGATTTCATGCATGGAAGTTTGTTACATGAATTTGAACTAACAACAGGACTCACATTTTCAATAATAATCTTTGAAACAATTTCAGGTATTCATGTTTGGTGGGGTTTTTTTACAGCAGTTTAAAAAAAACAAACAAACAAAACAAAGAAAACAGTTTTGATGTTTTTCTAAGGTGTGTGCAATAGTTTGAACAACAATCAGTTTAAGAATCCCGTTATCTGTGTTGTACAGGAACCTTCTTGTACCTTCTTGTTTTGGAATCCAGACATCTATATAGCTTATTTATACATTAACCTGTACTCTGTACTTCATTGTAGTGGGAAGGTTCTGTGCAGTGTATTTTTGCTTGTAAGAAATATTGGATTGCAGTAATATAGGACAGCTCAGGCTTGTAGGGACCTTATAAGGATTCTAGCCCAACCCCCAGCTCAATCAGAGTAAGCTACTCAGGGTGCTCAAGGATTTTTTCCAATCAGGGCTTGAAAACCTCTAAAGAAGAGGTGATCCAACCACCCTGTACAACCTCTAGTCCTTCTTGACTGTCTTTGTGGTTTGTTCCCTGCCCTCCCCTCCTCCCCCCCCAGTCTGAAACTCATTTGCATTTATGCCTGTTCCTTAACACCTACCATGTATCACTGCAAAGTGCCTGTCTCTGTCTTCTCTTTGCCCTTCCCATAGGTACTGGCTTACCCCAAATCCTCACCTTTTCCAGGCTGAACTAGCCACAATTCTGCACCGCTGCTCAAAGGGCAAGTGCTCTGGCACCTGACTGTCTGATATAGTCCCTTGCTGAACTCTTTGACCTGCCCAGTATCTTTCCTGAATTGATGAACCCAAAACTGAGCACAGTGTCTAGATGTTGTCTCTCAGAGCTGAGCATGGATGGCTAATCCGTCTTCTAGATCTTCTGACTTTGCTTCTGTGAATATTGCCCAGGATGCTCTTGTGCAGGAGCACACTGTGAGCTCATGTTCAGTTCAGTGCCCAGCAAGACGCCGCAGCCCCAGGCTTTGCCTATGTGCAGTTTCAGAGGGTTCCTGTTGTCCCAATCCTTTGTATCCCTTTGGGTGACAGCTTTCCCGCAAATGCATCAACTGCCTCCACCCACTCCTCCAGTTTGCTGTCTTCTCCACAGTTGACAAGAAACCACTGCAACACTCCCCTCAGGTCAGCAATAGAGATTTTAAGCAGGCAGATCCTATGACAGACTGCTGTGGTACCTCCAAGAACAGTACAACTCATTACCCATTTCCATCTGAGGCCAATCAGCCAGCCAATTTTATTACCCATTTAGTTATTTTTTTACTAGTATATTTTGAAAAGAGCAACTGGATCTACCATTACTGCTGTCACATGCAAGAATGTTGCCAAAGTATATTTTGAAATTACTTTAATGTATGCTGTTTAACAATTTATTTTATTATTTGAAGTTGACTGTTCCAGCTTCAATAGACAATTCTGAAGTTCGTAATCTTGTCATCTGGTTACTTCTGATGAAGTGCCTTATGAAGTAAAGAACAGTATTCTTGAATGGCTAAGAAATACTGCAAAATGCAGAGGAATTTTTGGCAAGCTTCATAAGCTATACGAACAGAACACTTGAGGATTGCAAAATGCGTTTTTGTTTTCATTCACTTGAACGTGAACTGCATTCAAAATACTACAGCGTGGACTAAATTGACACTTTAGAAGTTCAAGGCCAAGCAAGGGAGTGGGGAAGCTCCATTTAGCTTTTACTAGTATGTTAATCTGAGAACAGATACATTCTATAACAGGTCTACAGCATGAAGGTGGGAGGGGAAAATAAGTAGTTTTGGACTGGCATATGATTAAATCAGATTTAAGCTACTTTTACAAAACCAAGCCCCTGTGTGGTGTTGGTATTTCAAGGTCTGTTAGCAGTCTAAAAAACAAAAAGCTAACACAGAAGTTATGGATATGGCATGCAAATTGCTTAGCAGAACCTGTACTTTCTGGAGGTCAAAACAGATAGTTTTGATTATTCTGGTTTTAAAATGGATGAATAAATTTTCAGCTGTGTTCCTTTTCTGCTGTTTTACAGGAAACTAAAATAGGAAATAGAAATTAAGATTATTAATCAGCTAGGCTAAATCCTTCTGGTTTCCTCATTATTCCCTGGCTTCTTCTGAAGTGTTCAGCTTAAGTTGATCTCCATTCACTTCAGTCTAGCAAAACTTCTGGAAACCAATTCCTAGGAATACAGAATGTGGCAAATGTTTAGTGAACCTTCAAGAGACACAAAGTGCAAGAAACCTAGAAATACTGGCAAATGTAGATTCCGTCATCTTGATTTGTGTGTTAGCATAAAATATAAATCAGAAATGGAATCCATTTTATATAGATGAAATTTCTTCTACTGTGCATAAGCAATGAAGAGCTGTTCTTGCTCTGAGGGAGAAGTAATGGAAATGTTTGCAAATTGTGTTTCTCTGTTGCAAAGAACCAAAGTAAAATATGTTTTTAGTTTGTTTTATATCTCTTAAAACATAACCCTAACTCCAGCTAAGGACTGTTACATTCTCATTAGGAAATTGCATGGCTATAGTATCTTTCCTGAGACCCTGATTTCCTGGTAATCATTGTTCTTGTCAGGACTTTTCTTGCCAAGGTATGAGCCCTGACCTACTGGTATCCAGATACAATCTTTAGACCGTGTATGTGCACAGTCTCAGTGATTTCAGTTGGACATATTACAATGTTATATTGAATACTTAAATAATGAGCTGAATTTATGCCTTCAAGAGGTATCATCCCACAGGAAAACTAAAATCGGGGCGGGAGGGGAGGTAGCATATTGAAATTAATCTTGTTTCAATCCTTAGTTTTTTTTTAAATAGGGCTGCTAATGCTGTCAACTGAATGACCTCTCTCAGCCTACTGGCCACACTCTTCCATATGGACCACAGGATTCCATTGGACTTCTTGGTAACAAGGGCTCATTGCTCACTCATGGTTAATTTGCTGTCTACTAGGACTCCTAGATCCTCCTCCTCAGAAGTGCTTTCCAGCTGGTCCCCTCCTAACCTATACTGAAATATGGGCTTCCTCACCAGGTGCAGGACCCTACACTTGCCCGTGTTAAACCTCATTAGGTTCCTCTCTGCCCAGCTCTCCAGCCTGTCCAGGTCATGCTGGATGGCAGCACAGGCCTCTGGAGTGTCAACCACCCCTCCCACTTTGGTATCATTGGCAAACTTGCTGAGCGTACACTCTGTTGATCTTGGGGTACACAGCTCGCTACAGGCCACCAACTTCACCCCTCTCCATTGATCACAACCTTCTGAGTTCTGTCATATGGCCAGCTCTCAATCCACCTTACTGTCCACTTATCTAGCCCACACTCCCTCAATTTCCTAATGAGGATGTCAGGATATTTGGATTCATTTCTGTGCTGAGGACATGCTAATTCATGTGTTACTTAAAGCAGCAAATTTAAAGTGTGCTTGTATTATCTGGACCAGTTCCCTGGAAAACATTAAAATATAAGTTATGTTGATTTTCTTTAGTTAAATTCAAGTAAAATGAAGGTTTTTAATTTTGTGGTTCTAGCTATAAGCTTAATGCCACCTCAATTTTTGATGTAGCTTTTATGTATATATATATTATTTGCAGTACAGGATTGCCACTTCAACATCCATATTCCTGTTAGAATCTGAAGTGTCCTTTAAACATCACATTGGGCAGCTTATTAAGACTTCCTACTGTCATTTGAAAAATGAAAACATACTTTGTCCATATTTATCCTTGTCTGTTTTTCAGGAGCTGGCTCAGGGTTTTATCGCCTCCAAGCTAGACAACTATAATGCTTTGCTCACTGGCCTGCCAAGTGGTCTCATTACCAAGTTTGAGCAAAACTCTTGCCAAAGAAGTATATCTTGCAAAAAAAAAAAAAAAAAAAAAAAGGACAGCATATCTCCCTAATCCTAGCATCACTGCACTGGCTACTCAGAAACAAAGGATAGATTGTGAAGTTGACCTGTCAGCCCCTTCATGGTCAAGGTCCTGAACATATCTCCTGATTTAATTTTGAGATATACCGCTTCCAGGCCTCTGTGCTCTTCAGTGCCCTCTTAATGCAAGTTCCAATTACAAAACTACAAACCTTGTGTGATGGAGGATGTTACCGTTATGCCCAACAGCTACGGAACAAACCATGTTTCTCAGTTTTGCTTGTCCATCTTTTTCCTTTTCTAGTGAGAAACATTTTATACATATACCTAACTCATTAATTTGGGAACTGCAGTGTATTATTTTCTGCTATGCAGAATGAAATGGTAATTGTAGTTTCAAGTAGAGCTATGTAAGATTTTTTTGTCATTTGCTTTGAAAAAAAATCCCATAACCTGTTAAATTTTTATTTTTTTATTATTATTTTTTTTTGTCAGAAGACAGAAGAGTTTATAGGAAAAGGGAGCAAAGAGCTGGGCCTGCAGATTAGGGCACCTTCCAGTGTCCAATGTTTAGATGCTTATTTGGATTTTGAAAGCTCAGAGCTAGACTTAGCTATCTTTCCTTTTCTGAAATATTTTATTTATCAAGCTGTTGGCTACTCTGGAGTGAGGCTTTCTAAGTCACTTCTATGATGAATGTGTTGTTCTTACAACTGAGGTTAATTGATGGTTGGACCTGAAATTAGATCTGATGCATCTTGCCATAAAACATATGCTGTTCTAGAGTAAATATCTGTGTCTTACTTCCAGCTTTTGTTATCCTGTTGGAGAAAACTGAAACAGATCTAGTTTTCTCTCAGCATGGAAGGAGCAAAAAAAAATTAATTGCTTGTTGAAAATTACAGATACTCCATTTTCATATAAAGAGAGTGGTTTACTTTTTTTAGCCAGCGACCCTTTGTGGAAAAAGTGGGGTTTAAAAAAAAAAAAAAAAAAAGTTTAAATTTAATATTAGAAATTAAACTGTTAATGTTAAAATACTCTAATGCTGCCAAAGTAGAGGGGTTTCGTGGTCAAAGAAAAAAATAACTTTGGTAGCAACCTTCCAAATGGATAGTAATAAGGAAAGATTACATTTCCTGGAGACAGAAAAGAGAGTGTACTAATACAGACACGAATTGATGGCAAACCAAATGAGACTTTTAGCTGTTTGGAGCTTGGAGGTCTCATCTAGAAAGAAAGGGCAAGATTTAGGTATAAGCTGAAAGTGACAGCTTATAAAAAGCTAAAGCAGCAATTGGGGTGATGCAATAATGGAAAAAGTGAGAGGGTGAAAAGGAAGAGAAAGCTTCGGAAAAAGAATATGGCCAGTGTTGAAGAGAAAATAAGGTGTGGAGATAGATAAACTGCTGATTGTGGAGGGATTAGAAATCCTAGTGTGGAGGGTCATAGTGCAATTGTGAAAGTCAAATGGACATTTGACTGGATAGGTGAGAAACTCAAATAACAGTTTTAAAATACATATTCCACACTTCCAGAGGGAATGAGAGATGGGGTGGTAGGTGATTAAGGCTAAAGGAGTAACTGTGAAAGTTGTCTTGTGGCATCCAGGTGACTGCAAGGGGCAGATGTAAGGAGCGCTAGACATCTTTGCCAGTAAGTATATATGTGTGTATATATATATGTATATATTGTGTATATATACAGAGCAAACCATAGCAAGTCCTGAACAGTTTGGTACATCACATAGTAAACAAACAGCGAGTTCAGCAGAAATGAGCAGGTCACTGGGAAGGTTTGATGAGAGAGATGCAAAATGACAGAGGGGTCTTCACCCTCCTCCAAGGGGGTGCACGTGTCTTGGTAGGATTTGTGCTGTGCTACCTACAACAACATCTCCTGCTTGTGTCTACATGCTAGGCTTTGTCAGGGTATACATATTTGGTAACAAAAAAAAAAAAAAATCAACCATTATTTTATTTCAACAAGCCATTAATAGCCCTAGATATACTGTATAGCAGCAAAAATTTCTATGCAGCTGCAATCACTACCAAAAGAGTTTAAAAATTTGTGCAGTTCCCAGGTGAGTGATGAGGAGGATTTTACAAAGAGAGAAGCTAAGGCATAGCTACGTGTTAGCTGAAGTAGACCTACAGGAAGGCTTTTCCAGTGTTAAAAATATTTTGGCAGTACTTATGGAGAGGTTAAATAAGGGCTTAAAATACATGTATTTAAAATGTGTATTATAATCTTTATGTATGTACTTTTCATAGAAAAAAACATCTTTTGTGTCAGGAAAGAAAGAAAAATGTGTAGGATTATAGAGGAAAAAAAAATGGGGCATTTTCAGTGATCTATCTGCTGTTAAATTTGCTTGGCTGATATTTATGTGGAACTTTCATGGTTGTTTTACTTTATATGCTAATATGAAATCAAATTCAGTGCTGGGAAGTTGTGATTGGTTAGGATTTTTTCTCTACAAATGAATAATTATTCATAAAATAAATAGCAGTTATTAACCTGTAGTTAGAGAAGGCAAGAGTGAGAAGGAGGAAATGAGATATAGTTAAATGGAAATGTATGTGGTTCTTCAAAATAACTGAAAATATTACCCTCAAATAATTTAACTGAATGCCTACTCTGCTATAGTATACATAAGCACCATTAGTGCATAGAAATGTGGCTTATTTTGGAAAGTTTTATCAACATAGTGTTTTCCTTTCACCTGAGCTCCTAACAGGTTAATTTCTTACTTTTGCCTGTGAGGATTACAAATAAAATATTGTAGCATAGGAGGTATTAGTAGTCTTTTTTTCAGGCAACTGAGTGCAGTGTTTCTGCCAATTAAAACAATGTGTATAGTTCGTATAAACTCATCCAATTCAAGTTACATATATTTAAGACAGACATGAAATATTAAAATATTGCAGAAAGCTTTTTGTGTGTTGTCTTTACAAAATAACTTTAACATAATAGTTCTATAAAATGAAGTTGTTCTCAGTCAATTTTTGCAATAATTGACCATTGGAGGATTCCAGCTCATATTATAACTTTTAGCAAAAAAAAAAGGTAGCCCTGATTATTTAGTTATTTGACTGTTCAAAGTGCAACTGTAATGAAAACAAGTGTTCTGCTATTTTAAAGGAATGGTTGTAGAGAAAGGGAGTGATCTCATTATCAATCCTGTTGTATGTAGCAGGTTGGAAAACTGGCCTTTTTTAGCTCATTCACAAGGCTTCATCTTCCCTTCTGAAACCATGAGTTTTTCCAGCAGATTTCTTTAGCTTTTGTGCCCTTGCCCAAGTAGATGTTTGTACAATGCTTTGTTTTTGCATACTGAAATCTTCAACCCAGAGATTTTAGTTTCCTAAGACATGTGTTTTCAGGAATACCTTTGTAATGCAGTTTAAAAAACCAGACAAACAAAACCCCCAAACGCTAACCTGAACACGTCCCATATAATGTCTTGGAGAAAATATTTTTACCACTCCTTAAACTTCTGTTTCTTTGTGTTATTTTCATATTATTATTTTTTTTACCCCATACTTCATGGTTTTCATTCATTGTATTATTATTGGACAACAATCAAATAAATGAGGCCTATCAGAGCACAAATGCTTGTGTAAATTAAAGGGAAGCAGTTAAAGAGTTTTTAGATAGTAATACTTTATTCAGATGTTAGCAAATTACTTGCACACATGTAGGCAGCAACAAGAACAGTACATGCTTTTGGTAATACGTGATCTGGGCAGCACAAAAAAGGAAGCTTGGAAAGTGTAGGTTTGTGTTTTTGGCAATACTTTGCTCCAGAAAGTGCTGCCAGAGCAAGAACAGTAGCGGACATTGTCTAAAGCATCTCTGACCATCCTCTGACCTTTCAGACCACCCTATCGATGGATGGTTGCCGGGACAGTTGTTTCAGGGAAAAAGTCTCTTCCTCCGCTGTTGCATTTTGGCTGCCTTGTCCTTAGTCAGAATGTGTTTCTTTTCAAGGTGTTAATCTATTTTCTTCTCCCACAAGTGTAATTTGTACTGTAGGCGCTCACTGAATTCCTATGTCCTTCAGGGCAAAACTTCCCCTTCAGATTCCAGTCTTAACTTTCATTTGGCTTACAAAAATAAGTCTGAATGTAGTTACC
>NW_009952694.1:1464524-1501958 GCF_000747805.2 Chaetura pelagica
TTTTTTTTTCATTTCCCAGTTTACAAAAGCAGGAAAGTGAGGAGGTCTAGGGAAGCTGAGCAGAGCACAGGACAGAAGTGCTAAGGAGAGCAAGACACCTTAAAAGCTGTTAAGAGCAGCTGCATTTTGATGTCTAGGAAGAAAACAGAAAAAGCTGTTGACTAAGGCCAAATACAGCCTGGAATTCCAGAAGTGACCTGCTGTAAAGCCACTCAGCAAGCTAGTGATCTCTGGGTGTTTAATACTGACATGCTCTGGGGCATATGGAGAGCAGCCAAGCAGTGGAATGGCTGTATGCTAAGAAAATAAGCAAGTTCTCATGTGTTCTTTGCTGTGTTTTGCATGTCACTGGAGTATAGTCACAGTGGTAAAGGATCTGGCTCTACAGCACTGCTGGAACTGTAGTTAGGTAACTGCTGGCACTGGCAGCAACTCATGATTTCTAGGAGTAAGGGTGTGAATTAGATGGTTAAAACAGTGCAGAGCTTTTTGGAACAGATCGTAAAATGCTTCATGTAATGCTAAAACCGGCTTTCGTTGGCCGATGCTCCAGACTCCCGGGGCCTTTGCCTTCATATCCTCATTTATTGTCACCATATGCCAACAATAGCTGATGAATGTTCCTGATTTTAGAAATGGTCTGAAAGATACTTCCTTCTTACAGAAGGCAGCAAAAAAGTGGTGGTTTTGTCAGATCTCTAACTTTCACAACTGCATGCATCTAAGCCCAGCCCATTGGTATTCTTCGTGACAGTTCAAAGCTCCAGCGCCTTCTCTTTAAATATGTAGTATCCAGAATATTTTTAAACCACTCTTTTTTCTTGTAATGAATGACGAGTAACTCGGAGACTTTTTTTTTTTTTTTTTTTGTTTTGTTTAATAGATAGAAGTAATGCAGACAAAAAGGAGATTTGGTTCACAGGTTCTCAGTAAGATATGCTTCTTATGTAGACACGTGTACGTTATAGTATACTGTAATTTTTCAGCTAAGATAAGAAGGTGTGCTTTGTCAGATGTAGTTTGTGTGGTGCTGCAGAAGACTAAGGATTTCATTCTGTCCTGTTTATATCCCAAGTGAATTAAACTTGTGAGAAAGAAGCGGGCACATAATAGGGCTCTCTTGGGAAGAGCTTGGCAGGAAGGTATAGTGGCCTTTGAAACTTCAGGAGATATTATTTGATTCCTTCAAAACTGCAATTGTGTAGTGGTTTAAAAAAAAAAAAAGTTATGTAATACAGTTTATGTGACATAAATAAGCTTGTTTGCTTTTAGCCTCTGAATAAATAACATATTCCCAGTCTTACATTTCCTGTAACAAAGTAAAATGTGAATATCAATATAAAGTCCCAAACATTTTGATTCCTTTATATTTTTTCATACCTTTCTTAATGCTTATTTGATGTTCAGGGACTAAGACCAAGTGGAATTGAACACCTACAGCTCTCACTTCTAGTGATGCTGTATACTGAAGATGAAGGGAATTGCAGGTGTTCTATATTTTCCAGAAATTATCCCACATGTCATTGCCTATCTGGAAGGACCTACTGTTCCAGCAATCTGAGACTGAAATATTTGTTGCTGGATGCACTTAAGGCTTTGAATATATGACAGTTTGTGCCTATTCCAGGTTATTTTTCCCCACAATGATGTGTTCATTTCTCTCATTTTTGAAGTTACTGGGACAGCTTAAAATTATTTATAAAAGAAGTTCTCATATTGGGATGTTCTGTAATTTCTTTCAAGGAACGATTGTTTGCTAGCCATCAGCTATGTCCTCTCTGTATCACCTGTTTTATCACCTGGCTTCTTTACTGCTCTTTTCCATGATTCTACATTTCTAAATGAAGAATTGGCATATTTTTCAGGGTGAGGAAGTGTTGCTGTTCATTGCACATCCATGCAAGGAATTAATTTTGCATTTGATTTTGATTCTTGGAAAATAATAATACCAACTGTCCTATTATTATAAATGTTATATTAATAACAAACAGCAGAGAGTTAAAAACATGCTGGTTAGTGTTCTCTGAACCTGAGTTGCATCTTAGATCTGGGTACTCCTTTCTCATTTTCCCACAACTATTTTCTGTTAGATTCAGTTTAGTCAGACATTCTTTTTAACTTTTTCAGCTTCAAGTGAAAAATCAACTACTTTTGTCATTTAAGAATTCTGGCCTTTCACTGGAACCTTTGCTCATAGATGGGTCCAAAGTGTATTTCTTTCAACCATGCAGTGTAAATGCAGAGCTACCAAGCATTAATATGAGAGCAGAAAGAGGGCGTGTTGGTTTTTTGGTTTGTAATTTAGGATATTTGTATTATCATTTAAAAAAAAAGAATTGCATGATCTTCAACATGTTGTTCAATGAGTTTTGACATTTGAACTGAACTTCAGTTTGAAAAGCATCACATAAGAAATTATGTGTAAATTATGTGGTAAGGAAAAGTAGGAAGTGGTACAAATGCTACGTTTCAAATTAATGTAAAGAAATTAATAATCATGAACAAATAAAAAATTTTCTGTGCAGATCAAGGACGGATACATCCCTGCATGATCATCACACATCAGCAGATATGGAATGCAGATTTTTTGCAGGCCATGCTAGTAATGGTGGGAGTGAGAGAGAAGACAGGACGATCCTCTTAGCTCTTCCAGGCAGCCCTTCTGTTGCTGGGGCTGGTGAAGCTACTTGTATCACTCTTTAAGCAAAATAAACTACCTCCAGAGCACTTAACGTCTAAAACTCTTTATAAACAATTAATGGATTTCCACCGTTCCCTTTTGAGAACTTAATTCTCAAAAATGTTTCTAAAAAGAGGTGAAAAGCCAGATAGAAGTACTCGCCTTAGCTTTGAATCAGACCCTGAATATTTTCCCATATCTGTGGTAATGCCCATATGAGCTTGTTGCATTTGATCTTCTTTACTCCAGTGCCTGTCAGAAACAGTTCACAGCAGTAAAAGGAGACCCACAGCTGTACAGCTGGTAGATGTCAGTAGCTTGAGCATCACGCTCCAGACAAAACAGACTCTTTTGCAAGTGTGTAGGTTTAAGGGGACAGTAGAATTATAGCTAATAGCCAAGTTTCAATGTATTTAGTTTTGTTATAATTGGAAAGTCATCAGTCAAGCTTGCCTCACAGGACCTTTCTCTTGTGTTTTATAACCTATTAGACCAGAATGTAAACCAACTTTGCTTGAGTTTTCACTGAGTATATTTAAATCTGTTGGAATTATCTGAAATTTTTATTTTTTTAAATTTCTGCTTATACCACATCGTTATAGAAAACAGAAAACCCTAGTCCATATGTAATATGGAACATTTCTGATAAATGTAGATTGGCAATACACAATATAGTCGCATACTACATTTTCTTGCTTGCCTTTTAAAAATCCCCTTAATTATTTACAACAAGATAAATCATTTAACATTTTAAATTTTAATTATCTGCAGAAATCAGCGCTTAGTATTCTATGCCAAACTTTAAAACTCTGCATAGATTCTGAATCTCCTCTAAATAGATTTCAATTAGTCTTCTTGCTCTTTTTTTTGCCAGGGAATAATTGAAAGTATAGAAGACCCATTTAAATCACCATCCCCTTTTCCAAAAAGGGGCAAGATTAATAATAATGATACTGAGAATGCCTTTAGACTCTTTAAGATATGTTTTAATAATTGTTAAGAATTTATTATGATGCATTAATTGTGTGCTCTGTAAGTTATTAAATAATAAGTTCAACATATTAATCTTTCATGTCATTGTTAATGGTATATTTAGGAAACATTAATTCAAATATTCCTTTAAAGATATTTCTAAAAGAAAGCAGTATGTATACTTAATCAGGATCCATATTCAATCTATGGGGAAATGAATGCAAACAAAGTTTTGATACAGCATATGCTGAACTTGAATTAAAAAGATTTTGGTTATGTAGAGTTCAAATTACCTTTGACATATTTTTGCAGGTTAGGTATAAATTCTCAACTAAACATAGAGCTCTTCTTTATCATAGAGCCTAACATCAGATTTTAATCATATTTTGTACCCACAGGGTTTTAGGTTTCCAACAGGCCACCTGTCTCAGACATTAAAAAATTCACAGGACAGATGGGAAGGTGAAAGTAGTTGTCCTTGGATAAAGAAATTCTTACACTGCAGGAACAGTCACAGTCAAGGCTGGCCAATATATCACACATACACCCCTTTCTTCTAGCACTGCTGTATCACGATTGCAAATTTCCCTTTAGTAGTATAAATACAGAATTCATCACTTATCCTTTTTCAATAGCACGATTTGCAAACCTGTCTCTTTTCCGTGTGATCTATGAAGCACTGAGGGGTAACATGACATGCACAGGACTTCAGCAAATACACTGTGTCTTGCACACGTAAGAGAGCTCCTAGAATTCCTGTTTTTTTTTTTGTTAAAGACATGAGCATATGACTATTCATTTGTGCAGACTTCTGGCACTGGTTTGATAGATGTGATGTATCTTAATATGACAAATGTACCAACTTAAAAAAAATTGCTATTGGAAAGAAGTGCTAAATGGTGATGCTTCCTCCTATGCATTGTCACTGTTTCTCACAGAGATAGTAGTTTTCGAACATGGCCAGTACGATGTTCTGGACCAACTCTCACTATTATATAGCAAACACTCAGCAATGTTTTGATGCAAGGTGCAAATTCTGACCTCAGGTATATTTATCCAGTCTTCGTTGAGCCAGGTATTTAAAAGCCAGCAAATCAGTTCTACTTTGGGCTCTTTTTACTGTTCCCTGACACTAAAGAATCACAGAATTACAGAATGTTAAGGATTGGAAGGGACCTCTGGAGATGGAGTCCCACCACCTTGCCAGAACAGGATTACATAGGGCAGGTCACACAGAAACATGTCCAGATGGGTCTGGAAGGTCTCCAGAGAAGGAGACTCTATGACCTCTCTGGGCAGCCTGTTCTAGTTCTCTGTCACCCTTACAGTAAAGAAGTTTTTCCTCATGTTGAGGTGGAATTTCCTGTGTGCCCCTGTTTCCCCTCGTCCTGTCACACCGAAAAGAGAAAATAAGTTAGTGTTGAAGGTAAAGAAGAAAAGTTAATAGCAGTCCATACTGTTCAGCAGCTGTTAAGAGTGAACAGATCAAATAAGAAGCATTAAGCCTGTGAGTTTTCACCTGACCTACATGACAGAGGGATGCTACCATGTGGTCTGGAGAAAGGTCTGTGCAAGTGCCCCCAAAGTGGTGTCCAGCATGTGGCACTGGGAAAACTGGGTTTCCCTACGTATTAGTTAATGTTTCTAGATACATATTTTAGAAGTCCAAGAGTACTCAAATGCAGGGGAAAAGAAGTAATCCCATAGCAGCTTTTGGAGGTTTCAATTTTGTACTGTAGATTGCTTTTTCAGGTATCTTTTGTTTTATACCAGCTACTAATTTAATAATTGAAATCAGTGGCAGTCCAGTGAAGTTCTCACTGACTGGAAAAGGAGAAACATAACCCCCATTTTTAGAAAAGGATAAGAAAAAAGTCCCAGGCAACTACGGCCCAGTCAATCTCACCTCTGTGCCTGGCAAGATCATAGAGCACCTCCTCCTGGAAACTGTGTTAAGGCACATGGAAAATAAGGAGGTGATCGGTGACAGCCAACATGACTTCACTAAGGGCAAATCACACCTGACAAATTTGATGGCCTTCTATGGCAGGGTTACAGTGTTGGTGGATAAGGGAACAGCTACTACCTGGACTTGTGAAAAGCACTTGACACTGTCCCACATAACAACCTTGTCTCTAAATTGGACAGATGTGGACATGACAGATGGACTACTGGGTGGATAAGGAATTGGGTAGGTGGTTACACTCAAAGACCTGCGTCCAATGGCTTGGTGTCAGATGGAGACTGGTGACAAGTGGTGATCCTCAGGCATTGGTATTGGGACTGATGCTGTTTACCATTTTGTAGGGTGACATGGACAGTGGAGTTGAGTGCACCCTCAGCAGGTTTGCTGATGACACCAAACTGTGTGGTGTGGTCGATACAGCTGAGGGATGGGATGCCATCCAGAGAGACCTGGACAAGCTCAGGAAGTGTGCCTATGTGAACCTCATGAGGTTCAACAAGGCCAAGTGCAAGGTCTTGGACCTGGGTTGGAGTAACCCCCAATATCAATACAGGCTGGATGATGAAGTGATTGAGAGCAGCCCTGAGGAGAAGGACCTAGGGCTACTGACAGATGAAAAGCTGGCCATGAGGCGGCAATGTGCACTCACAGCTCAGAAATCTAACTGTATCCTGGGCTGAGTCAAAAACAGTGTGGCCAGCTGCTCAAGGGAGGTAATTCTCCCCCACTCCTGAGACCCCACCTGGAGTTCTGTGTCCATTCTGGAGTCTTCATCGCAGGAGAGGCATGGACCTGTTAGAGCTAGTCCACAGGAGGGCCACAAAAATTATCAGAGAGCTGGAGCACTTCTCTTATGAATACAGGCTGAGAGAGTTGAGGTTGTTCAGCCTGGAGAAAAGAGGGCTCCAGGGAGACCTTATAGCGGCCTTCCAGTACATGAAGTGGTGCTTATGGATAGTGTGGGCTGTAAAGATTTGATCCCCAAGGTGGGGAGGAATTGGAACTTGCTATCTCTGTTTTTCAAGACTGTTCTAACCAAAAAGCTGCTGTGTGAATAGAAGCATGTCTTGTCTTCTAGCTTCTGATTTTAATAAAGTCATAACTATGGTGTTATTTTGTGTAAAACCTAGCTGCAGGGACATGATTTAAGCAGAATCTGAGGACACATCAGATCAGGGCATGTTGCTGGAGATAGGTGTCAGGTAGCTGCATAACGATCGTGCATTTACCTTGCTTGGATAAAAGTGAGGATATTTCAGGCATGAACAGAAGCAGGATTTTAGAAGCTTGGGAAGCCTGTGAGAACTAAACAGTCTCTGCTTAGAAGCTCTCAAGATTTACATGGAGCTGAAGGAATGCAGTTCTCATCCTAGATGCCTTTCAAATCTCCAGCTTTTTTTGTCTTGGTCCCGGGGCACATTTTTTCATCAATGCTTGCAAGGAGTTTTTACATGGAAATTCCTCTAGTTATTTTGTTTAAACAGATATATAGGTAGTTCTACCCATCCATCACAGTAACAATATTTCTTGGTCTAGATCCCCTTCATTGAACTATGGGTCCTCTTGTGTGCTGTGATCTCTAAGTGTATCTAAGAAATAGGATTGGAAGGGACTTGAGTTTGGCAAAAAAGAAACAAATAACAAAGGGTATGTACTTCTGAACACAGATGTTTGCTATCATGTGCTATCCTTCTTCCAAACGTAGCTTCCTCTTGAGATAATGGAGAATTCTTGTCTCCGTCTGATATCTCAGCCAAATTGCTCTCTTGGTTGGTACAAGACCAACGTATGAATGAACCCAACACAGGAAGGCAGCAAAGTGCTGGTCCTCTTAACAAATGTGAGTTTCCTTTATAGTTACTGGATATCAGTGTGCTTGTGGGGTATGCTGGATCACCAACATCTTCTGTGATCAGGGCTCACTGATAATTTTCTTTAGCTCTGAAATCTTAAACTCTATTTTGACAAATAATTTCGGTTCTATGGACTGTAATAAATTTGTTTGTACTTGTATTGTAGTGTATATTTGCAAAGAATGTAGTGGTTTATTTCTTTCTTTTTCTTCTTCTTTTCTCCCTCCTCTGCTTTGTCCTTAATAAATACGTTTGTTTAGAAATAAGGATGTGGAAAGACAAGCATGCCTAATATTGAAGGACAGTATGTTTGTGCCAAATACATTAGAGCAATTGTTCAAGAATAATTTATCTTACATGAAGATTACCCCTGTAAGGCTGCCAAGGTCACAGGGACTTCAGATTATCAGCTGCATAAATACTGCTTGTGTGTTTTAAAGGGGCAGCCTTAACATTTCATCATAGTTCTTTGAAACAATTATTTTTATTAATTTATGTATTTATTAAGTTTTGTATTTCCTTTTTAAACATTTTTTTTCTTTCCTTTTTTTTCTCATTGTCTTTTTGTTGTTCATACAGTTGTACTGGAATTACTTCTGGACTGCTTCTGTTCCACCCTCTAGAAGCAGCTCCCAAATGGAGGGTGCTGAGCCCAGAGGTGGAATGGAAATTAAACCCTTGGAACTGCCACTTTACAGTGTATAGGTGTACCACAAGATAGCTATCAAACAACCTTGTACAGAAAACAGGAGTTAGAGAGGATGTGAGCCTAATTCAGTGTTCCTTAAATAAGCCACTTTTATATGTTTAGAGGAAAGGAGCCATAAGTAAGCCTTAAGATTTAGGCATTTCAGAAACATGAGAAAAGTTTAAACCAGAAATATGAAAGGTTTTGACAACTTGTACCCTGTACCTCTTTTAGTGAAGGTAGCTTCCCTAAAGATAAAGGACAAGAACTTTATTTTCTGTAAATCTAGGAAACTCTTATTTGAATTACTAGAGCTCAGATGCTTTACATCTACTGAGAACTGGTCTATGAATGCTTTAAATATATTTCCACTTTCTTTTCAAGCTATTTCTTCTCCCTGGAATGTGTAATATCTGTTTTTTGTAACGAGCTTTGGATCTAGCAATAAAATTAAATGAATTTGTTTTGTTTTGGAAAACAAATCTGCTGTGGGCTGCATGTGACCCACTGGTCTCATCGGTGTATCTCACTAGTGTTAGACTGTTTGATCATATTAAAAGAGGCTTTGCAAGCTAATTTAACTATTTTACATTGGTACTTCTATGGATAATAAAGCTGTAGTTTTAGCAGGGATTTATGTGATTGTGAGCTGGGAGTGAGATGGCCTGCAGCATCATATTTAAGAGGGAGAATTTCTGCACAAGGCTGTCAGCTAGAATATTAGTCTGCAGCTGGAAGATGTTTTCGAAGCCTTTGTCAGCATTAAGGAAAAAAAATGTTGAATGTGAATCCCTATGTTATAACTACTTTGGGTAAATCCTGTGACAGTGTTATCAGTATAATCCCATCAGTGAAGAGTTTGCACGTAGTATTTGTGAATGAATTACTGAATTGATGACAATTTTCTGGAGGTTTGCTACCTGTGTGGTCAAAATCTTGGTGTATTCATTCTTTACAAAATTGAAATGGAAAATGAACATTTTATGAACTTCTGACATGGTTACACTCTTGTGTGGGCTGTTTGTATTATCTTGTACAGAGAAGTAGAGCTCTGTGTTCCTAACATCACCACCAAGAAGAACACAGACCTCTGAGATAGTTACTATTGACAAAGAAAGAGATTAGCCCTGTGACACCCATGTGAAATCATGAAAGCATCTCAGCTCATGAACAACTTGCACTTAAAAAAATCATGTAGAATTAGTTTGGTAAGAAAACCTCTGCACCATTCATTTATTATTTAATCTTATTTTACTTTGTACAGGCAATTTATCTGTGTGGCTTCACACAGCCAATTACTTCAAGGTGTTTAGTTCATTTATTATTTAAAGTTTAAATCTTGTACAGGTTGTCCATTGACGACCCTGTGAGGAGTCTATAGTAAATGCCTTTCATCGTTGCTGACTGACTCATGCACACAGACCAGCCTGCTGAGCTAAATAGACCAGGAGAAATGATAGATTTGTAAGATACTGAATTTTAATACGGAAGTTAGTACATACAGTTTAAGTCCAGTTTTAAGTTTTAAAAAGAAATGAAATTTTATATATTTTCATTAATTGTACTTGGTTATGCTAATTGACAACAGCACACAACTGATTTTGTACTTTAAAATGTATTTTAAAAGTAGTCACTTTTGGTTTGAATAAATAAAGTATTGCCATAGGACGGTTCTCCCCCTCCTTCCTCAAATCATTCCTCTTAGGATGGTTTGTTAGTGCAATGATACCAGCAAGGTGCTCTCTGAATGGCTTGGAAAGAGACTTGCTCAAGTAATGCACTGATTCCATCTGATGGATTTATGTGCCATTAACAGTGTCTGTCCCACACTGAATGTGCCAGGTATTTAACTGGGGACTGGTACTAATTTCAGAGCTAATACTAAGCTGTTCCACATCAATGCTTACAGCAGGTGGTTTGAATTGACAGTGTAAAGGCAGGGGAAAAAAAGTGAGAGAAAATTACCATTGTACTAGAGAATTTCTCTGATTGAATTGACTGATTATACTGTCAAAGAGCACTGGGAAGCTGGCAGTGCTTACGAGAAGGAAAGAAACAACAGGATTCTTTTAGAGAGAGGTCCTCTGACTTTGAGCAGTCAAATATTTCAAAACGATAATAAGATTTGATGTTAAAGGTTTTAATCTAGCACTTAAGAAGTCTGTGTGTTCTCTAATTTGTGACTTTCAAGCTAGTATCCTATGTAAACTGATCCTGCAGTCTTCTTACACTTTACTGTCCCCTTTCAATACTCATCAGCTGATTCAGCATGAATCAACATAGGTGATTCAACAGTGTAACCCACTTTCCCATACTACCTGTGGGTTTGAATTTAAAAAAACAAAATAAAAACTAAACAACAAAAAAACTCCAACCAAAACTCCAGCCCAACCTGCCACCTTCCAAAATGAACAGCACTGTTGTATTTGAAAATCAAGTTGTGTAATACACCTGGAGAGCATATAAAGGTGTACTCAGTGGTTTGTAGTATTGCAAAGTTACTAAATGCATAAATACTTTATTAAATTAATCTTCTTAAGTGCATTAATACCTAATTCCACTCACAATTGAATTATTCTTTGAACGGTAGATTTTAGTCAAACGAGACCAGACACAAATCAGAGAAACAGCCTGAATGGTGGGGGGGGGGTTTAGCAGTATAAATTAAATTGTTCAGTAATGTCCAATTATCCTGTTCATTTTAAGTTATTAACTATGCCTTCTGGTAGCACTGGGGTTTTTTTATTTAAGTTCAAGTCTGATGGGAGAAATTTTTTCTTGATTATGTAATCTCACTGATTTTACCTGGCAGAATTTTGGACTTATTATCTGCTCCACTAAGGAGCTGTGCACCTCTTTGGTGATAGCATCAGTGACCAGGAGAATTTTCTTTCTACATTGGCTAGAAAATTGTGTGATAACAAAACCAGCTTTAAAAAGGCCTCCAATCTGTCCTTGCATGGGTAGCATAGAATTTAATGAATGTAAATAAAGTAAATATTGCCAATTTTTTCTGACATTACAAAACAGAGATGACACAATAATTTTTCTTCTAGTTTGTCTAAAAAAGAAAGTTGGCTTATGGAGAGTAAGAACTAAATAGAAAAAAAAAGTTGACTTCCCTATCAGGTTATGGCTACATTATAGTTACTCCAAACGCCGTTGCAGACCAGCAGGAAAACTACATTCCATTGGATTTCTGTGGTGACTACAGAGAGTTTGTTCCATTGCTTCCAAAGCAACCAGTTGTAGCTTATAGTATTTGTAGGGCTAATACATGAAGCTATGCTTGCCTTTGAACTGTAGCACTGAAAGCAAGTGCTACATAAATACAACAGGCAGTATATTTTTATAATCTGCAGACTTTATCAGACCATTTATAGTTTGGCAAATGTAGCAGTAGAATCTGGAAAAAATACAGTATCTTTAAATTGTTTTCATACGTCAATCAAAGTGTACAATAATTTCTTCTCTTTTCATTTAAAAGAAACCAAATCCTCGCTTCTTTGGGCTTTTACTAGTTGTAAACATTGATATTACAAGGAAAAAATGTTTTAGTTAGACCAGATTTATCTAGGACATATGTTGGTTTTAACTTGATGTTTAAGCTCTTTACCAATTTAAGTGATAAATAAAATAGAAGAATGACTAGCTGTAGTGCTGGATTCATAAATTTCACTTCCCTTTGTGTATAGAATGAAAAGATATATCTTACTATTTTATAGCTGACAGCATGAATGGTGTAGATTGTCATATTTGTAATGTGAGAGGAAAAAAGTTAATACCATGTTGCATGTGAAACAAAAATAAAATAGCCAGTGCACTATATACAAGAAAAAGAGGTTAAACTGTATGCTATTCATTGCTTTGAACATATTGCTAGGTGGAGATTAAGGATCAATTCTTCTTTTACTGACTGTCAGTCTCCTTACCTAGGATTAATTTGTGGCATAACTAAAATTAAAGATCTCAGTAAGTTTTATTTGGCTGTCAATTTAATTTGATGCAAGCAGTTGAAATTTAAGTTCAGTTCTAAAAAAAGAATATCAGTATTGTATATTAAGCTTTGTTGAAAAATTTATTCATGACCTCATTCTTTTCCTGAAGAACTTTTTAGATGTCATTATGTATTTATCATGTGCATTTTTTTTCTGTTTTTTCTCTTCCTCTTTAAATTTGAACATAATTTCTGAATGCGTCATAGTTTCTTGTTCCAACTCACAAGTAGGAGCACTCCATGGCAGAGAAGGGTGGATGGCATGTATCCAGAAGCAGTAGAGCATTACATTGCTGCAGTGGAAAGGAAAAACTTTTCAGGCAAGAGAAAAATAGCTGGAAATAAATGGAAAATATTTAACTTGGTAATTTGCATGGTGCAAAGTAAGTGAAAAATAGAAAGTTGGAGGGATTTTCTCCATTTTTATGAAGACAGAAATGGAAACATGGCCCATGGACAATGCATCAGGCGTGTTGAAAACATTCTTTAAATCTGCCCCATCTCAAATTGTATTACAAATGTGTTTTTGCCAATTGTAAAATGATAAAGAGCTCTGCTGAATTTTTTGACCTGTCTCTAAAAATCAGTTGAAAACTATGCTCATAGCAAATTGGTAATGATGTACAGAACATATACAAATACATGTACTTTGGAAAGGCTGGAAACTTTGTTTTTCAGTATTTTGGGAGTTCTGTAGCCCTCTGGTGGAATGTAAGGAGAATCTACAAGTAAAATATTTGATGATCAGTTATTATTCAATCATGTTTTACCAGATAGCTGGGTAGTACATTCTTTCTCTAGTTGATTATACTGGAGTGGCGCAATCAGCCATAAAGCCTGAGTTTCCAAGCATTGCTTGAAAAGTTTATATTGTCTGTTAAAGTTTTGTATCTTGCAACAGTGGAGGACACAAGAGGTAAAATGTCTCAAATAACTTGACTGGTTGAGGAGAGACCGCTCCATGTAAAGGGTAACAAGAAGTTTCCGTGTTGTGACCAAAAATGTTCAGCCTTCCTGATCAGAGATGTTCAGTCTGTGTCCCTGAAAAGTTGGCTCTGTTAAGAACAAGTGTTGCATTTGATCAGGAATTGATAGTTAGTTCTGACCAAACATTTTTTGTTTGGTTTTTGTTTTTTTTCCTTGCTGAAGAAGAGAGTTAAATGCAAAGTGTTTTCCAGGGTGTTGCTCTAGTAAGAGGAGAGGAATAAATAGTGACGTGTTAGTAGCCTAGAGTCAAGGAGTCTTAAGAGAAAGCAGTAGCCAGTTACCTTGTAGCTGGTATAGCAGAGGTGAAGGAAGACGAGCACAGCAGCAGCAGGCTTTTTTGGGATAAAGGTAGGGGGACGGCAATAGCAAAGGTCCTGCAGGAAGTGGTAGGACATTAATAACTTACTTTTCAGGCGGTGTAGCCGCATTGAAATTGATTTTTACAGAAGACACTGGGGCATGACTCCTATTGATGTACCTGGAAGGAGTCATGTCAAAGTGAATAGAAAGGCAAAGTAAATAAAATCATGATAGGGAAGAATAAAAATTTGAAGGTTTAGGAGTGGGGAGATGTGCTGAATATCTGTGTGAAGATGAAAGGAAGACAAGCTAGTAAATTCCAGTGGGAAAGAAGCAAGTGGTTCCTCTGGGGCTTTCTAATTTGAAAAAAAGGGAAACGGGTACTTTTTGGGGAAGGGGAGTTCTGAAAGCAGGACTTGAAAACTATTTCTTACTGCATGGCCCAGCTCATAGAAGAAAAAAAGAACAACCAACCAAACAAACAAAAAAACACTACCAAAAAATAGCTGGCAAATCTGAAACTTCTAAGAACTGGCAGTAGGAATTGCTCACAGCATCTTAAATTCTATGGCATGGGAGTTGGCAGTGGCCAGAGGGGGGGAAAAAAAAAAAGGTAATTTTAAGTAGTCCAACCCTTCTCATTGTGGACCTGGCAAATTTTAGTAGTTTTAGTCCTTAGCTGAAAAAAAACATCATTATGGGTCTACACACATACAAGATATTCACTGTTGTTCCTGGTCTCTTAAATAAATTAGTTATCTTTGTTAGACAGTCAAAGCAAATTCTTTGTTGTGGCAGGAAGAGAGGCAAACTACTAACTTCCAACTGGAAAGATGGTACACCAGCTCAACAGGGTAGGATTTTCCATATTCTCCATTCTTCTACTACCAGGTCAGTTATTGCAAGTTTCATGTTCCTTGCAGAGTGTATCTACTCAAAAGAGTTTCAGAGTAGCAGAAAGATGTTGAAAGAGTTGTCATTATTTCTTGTGTGAATTTAGCTATGTGGCACAGCAATTCTGCATGACTGTTGTGGTTTAATAAGGCAGCTAAGCCCCAAGTGGCTGCTTGCTTACTACTCCCTGGTGGGATGAGGGGGAGAATCAGAAGAATTAAAAAGTTAGAAAACTTGTGGGTTGAGATAAAAAAGACAGTTTAATTAGGAAAGCAAAAGCTACACACACAAGCAAAGCAAAACACAGAATTCATTTGCTGTTTCCTATCAGCAGGCAGGTGTTCAGCCATCTCCAGGACAGCAGGGCTTCATCACGCTGAACAGTTACTTGGGAAGACAAACAGCCATCATGACAACCCCCCTTCCTGTTTTTTTCCCCAGTTTTATGTGCTGAGCATGATGTCATATGGTATAGAATATCCCTTTGGTCAGTTGGGGTCAGCTGTCCCAGCTGTGTCCATTCCCAACTTACTGTGCTCCCCCAGCCTGCTCAATGGTGGGGTGAGAAGCAGAAAAGGCCTTGACTCTGCATAAGCACTACTAAGCAATAGATAAAACATCTCTGATTAATCAACATTGTTTCCAGAACAAATCCAAAACATGGCCCCATAGGAGCTACTATGAAGAAAATTAACTCTCTCCCAGTCTAATTAAAATAAATTCATTAGAACTGAGAGGTCAATGAAGATGCAACTAAAATGCATAATTTCAATCTTAGCTTATCCTGGTATTGCCAGGTGGGAAGAACACTTCTAGGTTAATGCACTCTTGGAAATGTTGTGTTCTGGTATTTTCAGTCACATGCAAAATGTATACTCATTGAATTTTGAGGTCATACAGGTGTTGCTGAGGTGCCCTGTTGCATTTGATGTTTGCAATACATAAACCTGAGTCACTCAAAAGCAGAGCATTTTGTCTCTGCCCTCCCAGTTCATCAGCACTCCCCACTTCCCACAGGACATTCTTTTGGCTCTATTCATTTCTGTTCAAAACAAGTTCTAGGATCAGCCAGCAGAACTTTGTATCCTAAAACCATGAACATGTTTTTTTCTCTTTTGCAGAATTTCAAGGCTAAATCCTTTGCTAGCCTTTTCAGAAAGGAATTTAATTGCTCCCAAGCCAGCATGCTTTATGCCAGGTTTCAGCCTGTAACCACTTCTTACTGCCAAGTTCTGAACCCCTGAAAATAAGGGCTTTTAGAACTGCTGACACAACCGTAACTATAATAATGTGAATGACACCACCATAACACTAATGATAAATGGCATACATTTAAAAACATTTAAAATTATCATAGCCTTAAAGTCAAACACATCTGGGAAATATTAATGGTATATGAACTGCCCTGTGTGGATCTGAATTATGAACAGCACAAAGATGGAAAGAGATAAATTGCATAATAAATCACTTTACTTATTGTATTGTTTACTTTTAAAACCCCATATATACTTTCTGTTTATGCAGCATGTCAGCTGTTTGAAAAAAGATGAATAGTTCTAAATTCATATTTATTCCAAAGAATGAATATTTAGCACTCAATGGTGTCACACTGACTTCAGAGAAATAATTACAGTATATGGTTTTACCAACGATGATGCTCAGAGGCCATTGAGTTTGTATATATTTAGTATGGTTTTATCCTCTGATCAGTTTTTTCTTTTTCATTTCATGAATTCATAAAAGTCAGGTGTTTTTGAGCCCTCCTTTCTAATTTAGCAGAAATGCCATACACAGCATTGTCTCTGATGGTGCTAAATGGACAACTGAAGAAAATATTTTGTAGTGTTTCATCGTTTATTGTATAGCATCCTAATTCTAGAACTATTATACACATTTTGAATTTATTTTTTTTTTGAAATGTGCTTTGCCAACATGATTAAGCACAAGAGATTATGGGATCTTTCCCAATCTATCTTATCTATAAGAACAATGTAGCTTTGCAAATAAGTCAGATGTTTACTGGTTACTGAAATAATAATAATTGTTAATAATAATGAATTAGATGTCAACCTAAATCCTATCACAACAAAGTGACAAATATCTCTCCCATCCTGTTCATGCATGGATCAGGTTGTTGTCCACTGATTCTTATCCTTTTATTTTACCTTATTTTCCTTTCTCTCCTCTAGTCTCCTTACTGAAGAACACTGATGCTTTTTTGGCTTTTTTTTTTGGTCTCTTCAGTCTTTCCCTTTGATCATTGGCTCTGCATAGGCCTTTAGGAGGGTTCTCATCTCTTTGCTTCAAGAGTGGAGGAACCCAACACAGAAGCTTTCCTTAGGACAGATTTAAAGGTGACATGCAAACTGAAATCTCAAGCATCATTTTTGACAGCTAGTGCAGTTGCATACACGGAGGAGTAATCTGTAAAAGCAGTGAACATTGAGCCGCGGAACAGTATTTTAATATGTTCACAGTAGTTGCTTTTTCCTTCTTCAAAGCATGAATTTTACTTTTAGTATTTGCTTTTGATTTTGTCTACCTCTGATGTCATTTGACCTTTTGTCAACAGCCCAGGCACTTTTTGCACTTTGGCTTGTTCAAATGATTTGGTCAGAACTCATGCTTTTTCCTCTGGTCTTCCCTGTCCTATTTTTGTTTTCAGTTGGTTGGCAACATTTAGCTCTTCCTCTGCTGGCAACTTAGTTCTGAAAATTTTGTTCCCAGCATATCATTTATTAAATCTGTTATACAGAGAAGCTAGGCAGGCTTTTCCTCTTTGTTTTCTCCTGTATTTAGAAAATGTTTTTCTTCTTATGGATGATAATATTCTCTGCCACCATCTTTTATATAGTCTTAGAACAGTAACAAAATGATAGGAGATGTAAGAAGAATCAAAGATAATAAATATCATAAGACTAGGAGTTTAAAATGTACTGTTCTCAAATAGTTTTGTGGTTTTTTTTAACTACCTTTTTTCCTTTAGATGTACTTTTAAAAAAAAAGTCATAAAATACAGAGTGTGTTTTTCTCCTTCTCTGTATTTACTGTACTGTGAGTATAGGGAAAATATTTTCCTTTTGCAAAAGCATAATCAGGAGGTAATTTGCTTGTCAAATGAAACTTAACTGGAGGAAACTTCTGCTTCAGTACAGAAAAGACACAAAGGAAGGTTCCCATGGAAAACACAAACACAAAAACCCCACAGTTTCCAAATTACTGAAATAATGTTAAAACTCATAAGTCTTAGACTTTAATTTTATGTTCCTCTGAATACAAATAGTAATAATTGTTGCTTCTTTACAGTTTACACAACAAATTAAAGTGAGCATTCAGAGTCTTAGAAAAAGTAAAAATATTACTAAAAAAAATATGAAAGCTATTAATATTTAAAGGAGTTGGGTTTTTTTAATTATTAATTAGGTGTTAATATCTAAAGGCCAGGTTCTGTGAAATGCGATTTAGTATAAGTAACAAAATAGCCCTGTTTAATACCAAGTTATGATTTAAAAGAACCAAACATTTAATATGCAAGTTTTCAAATAAAGGTAGCAGAATAAGCAGTTATGAAAGAGGGAGTGTCTCCCAGGGTATTATTTATGAGAAAGGGGAGAGAAATGTTTAGTGTTGCGAACAGTAATATATAACCTGAATGTTATGTTAAATTTTGTCTCTTGAAACATTTGTGTTTTCTATTGATTTTACGTATATTGCTAATTGTTACTGCAATCGGTTTGAGAGATTGATTTGGAGATTTTTCATAGCATTCTAAATTCTAGAGTCTGTCTGCCATTTAAGAGATTTTTCACCTGGTAATTCTTCCTCAATCTCTGTCAAAAATCGTCACCAAAATAAGAGTTTGAGTTAAACATGTTCATACCTTGAATTTTGCTGGCTGCAACACTTACAGTTACTGAAACACTGAGCCGGTGCTACAGGTTCTCTATAATTTATTTTATATTCTATATAGATTATTATACACCACCGACACATTATGTTTTAAAAATGTACTGTTCCTGCACAGGCTACCAATAAGACTCTGGGTACATTTAGTAATTTAGAGATATATCAAAGCCAGAAAATCTTTGACATGATTCACAATATCCCTTAAGATGGTGTCTTCTATTTTACTAAATGGTTCACAGTATTTTTGTATAAAATGGAAGTTAATATGGGCTGTGGTCCAGAAAGGCACTTTAGACATGTACATAATGTTAAACATAAATAGTTTCATTGACCTCAGTGACACTGCTCATTAGCTTATAGTTATTTATATATTTATTTCTGTATTTAAACGTCCTGTGCAATCAAGCCCACAGGCAATGCATCCATTGAAGGGAGCCAGGATGGAGGGTAGAAACCTGCAAATTTAATTTCTTTTTTTGTTGCATCATGGCTGCTGCTTATAATCCAGTTTTATTTTTTGACATTTATTATGGTGAATGGAAAGGAACTACTGGTTGGTACTTACCAATGTGTTAGAAAGGACTGAATTCTGGTTTATATTTAAGAAACATGACTACAGAACTAATCTATACAATGTTATATAACCACAAGCTTTTACTTCTGGAACTCTTAAAATGTTCCAGGGGAACTTTGATTTTTAAGTAAACATAAAAGAAATGTTATGATTAGTTGTGTACTAAAATGTGCAGGGGCACAAACTGTAGCATTAAAAAGATTAGGCCATCAGTATTATTTTGAGCTGAGTTTGCAGAGATGCTGATGATTGTTTTCCAAAACTGTGGGTGTGTAGGTTTTGTGGGTTTGGGAAAGTGGCGGTGGAAAATGTATTTAATCTTATCCTCTGGCTGTGAGATTAATATTGAGAGATAAATCGGTTTAAAAGTTAGCGGTATGATGCCTGAATTCTGTGAAATCTGTAGTAAAAAGATTATCCTAAAAAGCTGTGTCTGTTTGTGGCACCTGTGCATGCGTGTTGTTTGCTTGGTGTTCTAGAAGATGTTCCCTAAACCCCATTGTGAACTTTCAAAGACTTCTGAAGAAAGTGGCTGTTGACTGTAGTCTTTGAATTATTGGCATATATCAGTCAAGCACTGATTGATATAAACACATTCTGACACCTAAAGATCCTATAACCCAAGCACTTTGGAGTGATAGAAATGGCTGTGGGCATGTGGTGTCACCATTCCAAGTTTTACTTTCTCCATTTGAGTTCCTATACTACAGTCATGTATACTGTGTTCATAGTCCTTTTTCCAACAACATGCAGCAAGCAGCATCCAAAAGGATCCTTACCCCACCTCTTCAAAACTAAATAATAGAGTGGGTTTTTTTCTTTCTAAATTAAAAGCAAAGAAATCTGTTACATGTTTGTATGCTGTGTATGTGTAGGAAAGTTTGCATAAGTGTGTGAGTGTGCGTGTGCAAGTACACAGGCACACACACTTGTCTTGCCAGAAGACTGTTGCCCAAAGAAAAATGTATTTCTTAGCCACACATTTGTCACAAGGCTACTTCTACTCTGCCATTACAGGTGTGACTGTAGCATACGCTGTCTGGCTTCAACCCAAAGCAGTCAAGCTGTAGCAACATGGATTTCAGGGCATGCTAAGTGCCCAAGTATGCAAATCGCCTGCTGGCTGCTTCTCTGCCGCACGCGCGATACGCAGAGTTGCCATCAGTCCATAGCCCAGCTCCCTTTGGTTTGCTTGCTCTCCCACACTGCCATCTCAGCTTGCTGTGGAGGCAAAGCCCTGGTGGGTTATTTGGATGGCAGTGTCTCATTATAATTTTCTGTAAATGTAAAAATTGTCTCTTTCACATGCTTTTCTGAAGGGAAGAAATCGTGTAAGACTGTTTTTGTGAACTCTCTTGCAGCTTCTGTGCAGCCCCTAATGTTGGGTAAGGCACAGGAGTCACGTGGATTAATTGCATGTGGGTCAAAGAACTGTATCCAAAGAGTCTACCTGTGCTCCTACTTCTGTCATTTCTGATGCCTGAAAAGCTGTTGCCTCCACATGTTCTACTTCAGATGCCAATGCATGCTCCAGGGAGAAGGACATAGTTTGCATCTATGCATATCAAGATGAGAATAATCAATCAGTTTTTCTCCCAACCAAATAAAAAATGTTTGGAAGATTGAAGTTGCAGTTCTTTTGCAGATGGATTTTTTTGTATTAACTATTTTCTGGAGCTCCTGCCTTAAAAAATAATAACAAACTATCAAAGGTGGAATAAAATGCTGTATTTTTCACAGTCCTGTGACAATGGAAATAGTATATGTATAATTTAATAACATTATGTTTTCTGTTTAGTTAAAAGCCATTTAACTGAAAATAGTTCCTAATCAAAGACCTGCCTTCACAGTAAAGGGGGAGAAAAACAACCCTGGTTGTGCTAAAAATGTGAATAGTAAAGAATCTGACAATGTAATTCTTCATAGCAATAGTGAATTGTAGTCTCTAGATCCAAATGTTTAAATTTCAGCAGTTCTCATGCAGATTAGGTAATTGTTTGCCTAACTGCCAGCTGTGAATTCAACTGCTGGTTAACTAGCCAAAAATGCGGATTTGCAGGTGAATAGAAAGACTTACACGTTTTACTAATGGTGGCAACTGAACCAAATTGAGATTTTAGCTTGCTGAATGTGCTCTTAAAAGTCACTGCTGCTAAGTATATTAGCACATTTTCTCCTACCTTTTCATATTTAATCAAGCAAGTTTCAAGTACATGCTTTGAAGATCTGTAGAAGTGCATGGTTCTTAAAACTGTTAAGACTCACTTTAAACCTTCCTTTTTTCAGATAATAAAAGTTTACTTATGCATAGCTTCTAACCTAAATTAGTGTTTGATATTGCTGTATCACCAGTGCTATGGATTTTGTGACATTTTACTAAATCATCCTTCTGTGTTTGAAGAAACAAGAAGTTATTTCTTTTTAATTAACAGCAACTGAGTGGTATCAGACGTTTGGCTGGACACACTTTAAGCAACCAAACATTTACTAGTGTGTCCCCTCCTTGGAGTAAGTGTATCTGCTAAAAGTATGTGGGGGAAATCACAGCCTTTGCTAATACCCCTATGGCAGCAAAACTGGAAAGTAAATGGGAGATTACCAGAATGAAGGTCTAATAGTTTATTCCATGTAGGGAACAAATGGAGTGCAATTATTTTTTATTTTGCCATTGTAGGTTGAGCTACAATTGCACAGGGTGGGGACAGGTGGGGAAAAGGACCCTGATGAAAATATATAAGTATTCTAACTCTTAAGGCATATCCATGCTTAAGTTCTTCTGTTAGGGTTTGGGGGTTGGTTTGTTTTTTGTGAAGCATTGATGTCTAAAAAGTCTATAAATGATGTCTATAATGTCTATAATGTAATTCAAAGAACATCTGAAAAATGATATCAAATGTTAGAATTCAGGTTGGATTGAGTATTGAAACTTTCATTTTTCTTTTAAGCCTATTATTTTTTCATTCAAGTAGTGAGAGATTGAGCTGAGAAAAAGAGTGCAATTTCTTTCGATTTTGTCTTACAGTCTCCAATCTTTCACATGTTTTGTAAGTCTTTTTTTGCCATTTTGCATTATCTTCAATTAAGTAACATTTCAGTACAATGTATTTTGAATATTCTGTATGTTCACAGTTTTTCAAGAAATAAGCTTATACATTGTGACACATAAATGCAGAGAAGACAGAAGAATGCAGCTGTTTATTACTAGCTGATGAAGAATTAAATAACTTTTTTGGACCATCTGCAAAGCTTACTCATATGGCCTCTGCTTTTTACTGTCACAGAATGTAGCTTTTGAATTTGTGGCGAATTGGAGCTCTGAAATTATCACTACTAATCACGTATTGTGAAAGAATGGAAAATACACTATTCACAGAATCACTAACTATTGCTTGATTTTATAGTTACTGTATTTGCTTTCTATGCCAGTGGCGTATTCTATCATGTCTTATCTCTTGCCTTATCTCTTCTTAAAGTGCTAGTAATGAGGGAAGGGCATGCTTGTAATCCAAAGTTAGGAGGTGAGAAGGATTAATCTAAATGGAGTAGAAAGGTTTTCAGCTCTCCCTTCACTATGAACTTAGAGCAGACAGCCCTTCACAGTGTAAGGGAAAGTCACACAAATCAGGACACCTTTGGAAGCAGTAGCATGGTGGAGCAGGGCTATATATCTGGCTTTTTGTGCTGAATGCTGCTGTTCTCTAGCTGAGAAACTAGTTTTAAGGACCCATGGTTGTATTTTACATCTGTGTGGGATAGCAGGAAAGGGGCAGAAGAATCTTTTTGATTATGTAGCAGCCCAGCTGCAAAGGTCAGTTCAGTATCAAGACTGTGGGAGAATCCGTTAGTCTGTGAAACACTTAGAAGGGATGCAAAGACATGGGGGAGATACCTCTATCGATGCTCCCCCACTCTGATGTTGTTTAGGAACTTGCTGAGGATGCATTTCATCCTGCCATCCAGATCATTAAAGAAGACATTAATTGATACTGGATCCAAGAGTCATTTCTGAAGGACACCAGTAGTAAATTAGTTGCCAGTTGGACTTTGTACCACTGATCACAGCCTTTTGAATCTGGTGGTTCACTCACCTCCTTGTGCATTTATACAGTCTATATCTCACCAGCTTGGCTAAAAGGACCTATTGGAAAACTATGTTGAGGATGGAGAACAAGAAGGCTTAGAGGGAACCTTATTGTCATGTTCCAGTACTTAAAGGGTGTCTACCAAGAAGATGGTGACTCCCTTTTTACAAGGAGTCACATGGAAAAGATGAGGGTAAATGGATGCAGGTTATTCCTGGGGAGATCCCAACTGAAGTTCAGAAGAAAACTTTTTACTACGAGAACAGTCAGACATTGGAATAATCTGCCCAGGGAAGTGGTAGATTATCCAACACTGGACACTTAAGACTTACCTTGACGAAGTGCTGGGCCATCTCATCTAAATCATGTTCCAACTTAGAAAGATTGGACCAGATGATGCTTGAGGTCACTTCCTACTTGTTATACTATGTTTGGAAAGGCAAGGCAGACAGTATCACTGCCCTCCCTGTATCCATCTTAAACAATCATCTCATAAAAGGCAGTTGAGTTGGTCAGGCATTACTTACCCTTGCTGACTCATGCTCTCTGTTCCCAGTCACCTCTAGTCTTCTATGTACTTGGAAGTGGCTTTGGGAAGAGTTTACTCCATAGTCATATGAATGAATACGAGTGCTGTGATTGTGAAGTTTCCTCCAATTCTATAAATCAAACTTCATCTAATTTTCTTGATCAAGTGGTCTGCAGCAGATGCCTACCATGACATCACCCATGCTTCATCCTCTGATCCATACCTGTAAGCTCTCGGCTGGCTTGGTTCCATTGTCTTCTTTTTTTGCTGCTTACATCTGAGCTTCCTTCGCGGCTGACCTTGAGTGTGGAGGGCTGGAGCACACCATCCTGCTCCAACTAGGCACCAATCAGATGTAGCAAAGGCATGGAGGGCAAAAAGGGGAGATGTGCCCTTGATGAGGGGGAGAGGTGTGTCTTTTCTGAGATCTCCCAGCTTACCTCCCCTACCAGCTGACCTTAATCTCCACCCTTTGCTACCAAATATTTATAAGCTCTTTCCATGAGATTGCTCTCCCTTTTTGCTGTCTGAAGGTCTTAAAGTCATAAAACCTGATGTCTCCCTTAATTATGTAAAGCCCAGGTGGGAACTTGAGAGCAGAAGAGTAGTTTTTTGTCTTCAAAACCACTCAATTGTATGTAACTGAAGCTTTATAGCAACCCAAAAGGAGGGAGCAGAGCCAAATCTGTGTATGTGATCAAGTGTGCGTAGCACTCTGCACAAAATGTAGATTCTGTCTTTCAATGCAGCATCTCTGGGAGCAGTACACTGCCCCATCCAGACTGATGGTTGCAGGTCACAGCAGAGCTCACAGAAGAGGGGGAGCTGAATGGAGAGGATGGGATCCATTCCACGGAGCTGAAATCCACCAAGAGAGCCAGTGCTCTTGGAATAGCACTCTGTAGCCTGACAATGAACGTTTATAATGAGGAACACATCTTGCACAGAACACATTTGTTTTAAGTGAAAAGGGAGTAAAAAGGAACCAAAAAGAGGATAGTGAAAAATATTTGTCCACTGAGCGAACTTGTGCTTCCTGAGTATTGGAGTACTTGGTGATCTGTAGAAAGGTATTCTACTATTAAGTGTGAGGGCTACTAAACATATAGAAGAGGTGCTTGCCAACAGCCTAATATGTGACTGTTAGTGGGAGGGGTTCTATGGATGTAGTTGGCCAAATTATAGAGGTGAATTACACCTTTCTTTCAAGCAGCAGATTTAAGACCTGTGGCTTTTTCTGCTTGAAACCTTCAATATCTGGGCTGGGGTGGTTAAAATAAGATCTTTAATTTGTCATATAATTCAAGAGACAAGATAAGTGACTTTCTAATTGCAGAAAAAGGTTAAGTAGAGAAGGGAAAGGGGTCCAGAACAATCTCTATAATTAGGACTTCCATTTGTATGTTTTCTTGCAAACTAAGCTTTTGAAATATTCTTGATTGTGGAGTTTCATGCTTTAAGAAAAAAAAAAAAATCTGTGTTTTTGGATATGATTCAGTCAGAGGTGTGCACATTTAGAAGAAATTGAGTATTGCAGGGAACCAGATGCTGTCCCCATGACAGTCCCCAGTTGGGTTTTTGGCATCTAATGGCTGTAGTCGCCTGGTATGAGCTAGAGCCAAAAGCCCCATGCTTGCCTTTGAAAGTGGGACAAAGTTTGCATGGGACAGTTGAGATTGAGCTTTCATCATTTGTGGTTAAATTGTACTTCAGTTGCATAGACATGGGTTCTAACATAACTGACAGAACGAAGCGTAACATGTTTGAACTTAGTGGAGTTACTAAATTGTGAAGAGGTGTAAGAGATCATAACTAGACCTTCGATTATAGGATAGTTAAATAGCACTGACTGTAAAATACTATGAACTATTAAAATGATCTTTTTTATATTCTAGCACAAAATGAAAAATGTACTTGAATACATGGATTAAAATAATGCTTTTATTAATTTAAGGCTCCAGAGTTCTCCCAGGAGGCCACAAAGTCACAAACTATAATAAAAAGCTGTCTTTGCTATCTGGACTCTGATGGCTTAAGGATATGTAAACAGTTCATAAGGACAGAGAGATCCCGGCTGCCTACAGATCTGAGCAGCCTCGTTTGAAAGTGTTATTTCAGTTAACATCTAGTTGTTTTTAGCCAGGGTTTGACATTAGTCAAACTTAAGTTTGATTCAAAGACTTTGCTGCATATTTTAAGAAAGAAAAGCAAAATATTAAAGTGAGAAAAATTATGCTAGGATGGTATGAAAAAAGCTTTCAGAACAACAAACTGTTTCTGAACCTGAAAAGTGGAAGTAATTAATAGGTGTTTTGCTATATTTGTTACAAACCACTATGAAGGGAAAGAACTGAGACTCTGAGGAACCTGGCATGGATCTGTTCTAAGATCTATTAAAATACAATTCAGGAAGTTGGCTAATGTTGTGTTTGCCATGGTTATCACTGGCACAGTGTGTATTATTTATTTCTGTCCACTACTGAATAGAGATATAGAAATATATGCTGTCAATTACATTGAAATCTATTTTCTTGTGTGATCCTGTGGTGTCAGTATATGGTTGGTTCCACCAGAGTCCAAAACAAACCACACTGCTGCCCCAGCATGGCCTTAGGTTACTGATGGAGCCAAGGGACAATTTAAAATACTGACTGGCTGTGTTTATTAATGTTAGCACTTTTCATACTTTTAAGTAAGCATTTCTAAAGGAATGGTAATTTTGGCCAGATTCCAAGTGGGCAGTTTCATTCTGGCAACCCTTACTGTTCTGACAGCTTCAGCTGAATACATAGTCTTGCTCCTATTGCTTTCTTTCTTTCATGAATATGTTAAGCTGGTAGTTCTTAGAGATGTGTTCTCACTTGTTCTGTGCTACCCGTACTTGTGTGGGCATTTATACATCTCTGTGGTAAACTGGATTAAGGTACCTGTAAACAAGCACAGTAAAAATCACTTAGTTTTTTTAACCTTACCTATTCCCAAGGCAGGCAATGGTGCAAGGTGGGAATACAGTACCGGTTTAATGTGTTTGTGTAGCTAGGATTTTGTTATTTATTCCGGTGCAAAGCTCCCAAATATAACATATTTTCAGTAGTGTATGAAATGATACCTATATTCACTGGTGTCCAGCTGTTCAAGTGAAAGGCTAAATGTATTTCAGAAAAGTCAAGGGGATTCAGTTTGTGCTTTGAACAGATTCCTACATCTGTTCCATTTGCTTTTCATAGTACTTTTTGCTTTTGTTTTTCTTCAGGAGAACAAAAAAAATATTAAAAAAAAAAATAAAATACATATATCTCTTCACTTCCACCCCCGAGTGTTGAATGGAGAATTCACTAGTTAATAAAGTAGAGCTAGCTTCTACACCTCATCCCTAATGCATGTGTATGTGTGTGCTCTGGAGTCTGAGACTGATGGGAACTCACAATGCACCAGCAATTCCCACTTGTCCTATGGTGATGTGGGTACTGGGACTTAACCCCTCATTCGTCTTTCAGTCTCCAACAGCAGAGATGAAGTGCCCTTCTTTTGTTGTTATGGGTTTTTTTTAAACCCTCCCTCCCCCCTTTTCATTCCTTCTTTTATTCGGCTGTTTACTCCATGCTGGGGGAAGAATACCATCCTTGAGGAAATGCTCCTGAAGATGTGGTCAGCTTAGATTTCCTCAAAGTTACTGAGAGGCAAATGGAGCAGCAACTGTTTTCTGTGTCATTATATGGTATGAGATGCTGGGATATATGGCCAGTTAGAAAGCTGATAAGTAGTCATAGCAAAGAAAGGAAAGCAGCTTTTTGGAACATTCCCAGCTCATACGAACATTGCTCCAGCAGCTGCAGTGAAAGCAGTGGGAGGCAGCATCCCATAGCAAAGAGGCTGATTCAAGTACTTATGTTTTAAAAGTATGTGGTGCAGGGACTACGTTTTTAATTCAACATCAAGTACACACTTTATAGAGAAGTTTTCAGAACTGCAGTTTAGGTACACTAGAGCTCAGTGTCACCTTATCCACAGGCAGACATACCTGCATGGGCCTGATCATAAATTCTCATTATTTTCAAGAGATCCCTGTGTAATCTAATGGAAATCAGTGGATTACTTTTATGAATAAACTTTGCAGGTTTGGGTTCTGTGAAGATTTGAAAACATGTTACATAAGCTAAATCTAAGAACAGTTTTCCTAGCAGGCTACTGTTTTGAGTCTGTGGGTAAAGTTAGTGTTTTACTTTTCATTATACTAGAAATTAGGAAGTCAGATCACTGACAGTCAGCCTCTGATATCAGCATTATTTGTATAATTTAAATATATAAGCATACTCAGTATGCCCAAAAAGCTTCTGCCAAAATATGTAATGCAGATTATATCATCTTTTCAAAAGGATGAAAGAGTACTAGTGGCTCATGTTTTATACTCAGAAGCTGATATTAACTGCTCAAACAAGAACCACGTTCCAATATTACAAGACAGAGTGCAGATCCAAGGGCAAAATTTGGCTCTGAAGAACTGAATAGAAATTATTCTTAGAAAGGCTTCAATTATCTCCACAGTAAAACTACTAGAATCCTCATTTTCGTCACTAGAGACACTTGATGAGAGTAGCAGATGGCCACACAAAGCATCCATGCTATTTTATTTGAGATTTTAATGTAAACTGAACTCATAAAATATTTTAAATAAGACTTTTTAAATTGGCACCAGAATTCTTAGTTTTTGAAGGCTGTAGATCTAAGCAGATCCTCAAGTAACATGAAAATCAAGCTTCAACTGTGTTTTAACTTGTTCTTTTGTTGTCATACAGTCATTACTTTTTACTGTCCAAATTCCTTCCTAATGTTTATTCTTCTTACATATCAGGTTAATACCTTATTTTGTACTGGCCAGTAATAGAAGACTCTAGAGCTGTTTAGTGTTTCTGGCATTTCAGTTGAAAACTACTTGGTAGAAAGAGTTTCTTCTAGTCGGATGGAAATTTAGAATGGGCTTTGGTCGGTTTGTGGCTGTCACTTTTCAGGGAAGCTGGAGGCAATTATGAAACTCCTGTTCTTGTTTCTCTACAGGAGACAGTCACAAACTGGGAAATTGTTATACATGGGTGTAATCTTCAGTAGCCCCTGCCACATGTTATATAAGCACAGTAGTTAGGATCCCATTTTGTCATGTCACTAGTACCTGTCAGTGGGCTAGCAGCGTGGAAATTAGTATTTGCTCCTTATTAAAGCTATAGTAAACCCTGTTGCTTACTGAAGTACCCAAGTGACTGGAAGGTTTTAAGTAAGCATCACACAGATACATCGACTCCTTCTGCATTACGGGCAACACTTCAGCTGCTTTTTCTCCCTTGCTCTTAAGAACATGATTTTTCTCATTGTGTGTTTTTGAAGCAGACATTCCTAAGAGTACTAATAGTATCTGTATAAACTGAAATCACAGCAACTGCTGTAGTCACTAGTCGTGTCTTAATTATAAAGACTAACTCTGTGTTTGTCTTCATCCCTAAGCAGAGATTAAAAGATATAGGATGTAGACTATACCCAGTATACGATGGAGTTTAGAAAGAGCAAGCCTGAAAACCTTGGTGTAAAAAGAGTAGCAAATAGGCAAATTCTCTGAGTAAAAACAAAGTGTGTCATAAAGGTTAATTCAACATAAGCTTATTAAAGTTAAATGTAATGTGTTTTATCTTTCTAGGGTTTTGTTCTCCATTCACTTTTTCCAGACATTTCATCACATTGTTGAGATGAGCACATATCCCAATCAAGAAGTGATAGGATTATTAGTACATGATTCCCACTTGACAGCAAAAGGTTGGAGATTTAATTTGTTCAGCTGCTGTGAGCCTGCTGAAACAACTGTGTACTAAAAGAAGGATTCCACTTTTTTTTTTTTCTCATTTTGATTTTCAAATATTTACTCTTATGAAATCACTTAACACTACGGGTCCATGTTTTCTTTTGAAATCAATGGAGTTTGGCAGGCACATCTGGTGACAGAATTAGATTCTGAGATTCTGCCTTTTTTTTTTTGCTTTTGCTTTTTTTTTTTTTCCTCTCTCTTAATTCTTCAGTGGCAGGAGTTGCCAGTATTAGCATTTAAGAGAAACAAAAGCCCTGTCTTACTTGAATTCAAAATGTATGGTATTGACGTAGATGATTTTTCATACTGCTATATTGCAGTTGCTTACCTATCTTTTTTTTTTTTTTTTTTTTAGTAATAACAAAAACATTAACTGATGCCAGAGTACATATTTATATTGGGGATCAGTCTGCAAATTCATTCTTTTCCAAAGAGGCAGAAAGATCGTGTAAAACTGGTGACCACATGTTGACAGGCTGCATGATTTAACAAAACCAGAGGCAATCATTTCAAAGAAAAATGTTTTATTTTCTGCCAGCAGAGTATAATGGAAAGAAATTGGCTGGTATTATTTTTAAAAATTGCTCAAATCACTGTAGTTAGTATAAAATTGTCTCTGGATCTATTTCCTGTAAGTTAACCAGACATATGATTGTATCCTTTCTATTTTGAATACGGAAGCTCACATTTAATCTGTCTTGTGTAGAGCCCGTCAGGTATAATAGCTCTTTGTGATGGTTCCTTCTTTTCCTCTTTCTTTTCTGTAGCTAAACCCCCATGCACAAACGTAATACAATTGCTGGTTTTAAGCATCACTCAATAGCTATTACAAGCAGTCTAGCAGTCATTGCACCTATTTCTCCTTCCAATGAGTTTGTACATCTATCAAGAGGTAAGTTCCAAGATTAACATGCAGTGTTTACAGGTGTATATTGGTTTTCTTTCCTCTTGACTCCAAAGTATTTGTGGTTTACTTGACTGAGCTTATCCCAGAAGTGATAAGTTATAAACAGAGCAAGGTGGCATTTTCAAACACAGCTTCCAGGGCATCTTTTCACTAGGAGCAGGATTATGCCAGTACTGTGTAGTTTTGCAAATCCTACTTTAAATGTTCTATATATTTTTAACATCTATGTGAATAACAGCTTTTGGAGATTGTCACGAGCTGATCCTGTCCGTGACGCCAATTAATGTCACGATCCGGTATTCGGATATGTGGCAATTTTTTATAAAGGTGATCCCAAATGGTGAAATTAAGACACAAACAAGGTCAGATGTCATGCACACAAGAAACTTTTATTGCAGTAACACAACAAAAGTCCCTAGAGTGGATAGGACAGGGAGGAAAACAGAGGCAGAAAAGAGAGGAGAAAGCAGAGAGATAGAGGACAGCAAGCGAGCGCAAAGTTACCACCTACGGTCCAGCGATGTCATCAGTGGAGAGGTGGTTCCTATTGGGGAAGTGCTTCAAGTGCACCCATAGAATCCCAGATTTTTATACAGTTGCCCACTGCACCCCCACTTTTTCCCTGAATAAGGGAGAAAATCCTTCAATCTTCTCCGTGATAGCAGGGGCAGGTATGATGCCAGGGGCTATGTAGTCTTTGTTTGGCTAATTGATGAGATCAGCCATTACAAAAGAGGAGGTTGAGTCAACTGACACCACAGGATTTGTTTGTTGCAGTGGAGTTTTGGTCCTAGGAAGTGGCTTGAGACCGGCACTCCTTCTCTTGTCCTGCTAAGTCGGTGGTTTCCATATCAAGGCCGGGTTATCACTGGATATTCTGCTCCCAGTGCCAGCTGTAGAACTCCTTTGTCTCCAGTTTCAGCATATCCCACACTAAACTCCCCAGTTCTCAGGTACTCCTTGCAGGAGGGGAAGCAAAATGGTTGGGTGGGTTGCTGAGACATCCCTTTAGTTCATCAGCAGATGTTATTTAATCCACAAGACAGACAACAGATATCCTGAGTGCCAAAGTCCATCACTTACCTCTTGGATTGTTTGAGACAAGCACTATACATTCTGAATGCCACAGAGATTATCTCAAGAATTCAGTATTAAAACCATGGCCGTAGGAATATTTTATGACAGACGCTCACTTAGTATCTGTGTCTGAGTATACTAAGATTCAGGACCTTGGCAGTTACTTAGGATGGAGAGCATGATTGCCACTACCAAAGTTTTTAAGGTCTGGGCGTACTGTCTTGCTAAGTCTCTGTTCCTGGGTTGTACCATTTTAACCCAATTCTGTCATTTTACACCAATAAATTTTGAAGTGGTGTAAAAAAACCTCTTGCCTGGGTGTCTTCAGAGCAGGTGATTACTTGACCCCTCAGAAATAAAATGAAGAAATGATATCAGAGAGTCAGTCCAGATTAGACTGAGGTAATCCTACATGCCTGGGAGAAAATATGTTGTGTTTCTGGAATGAACAAGTTCATTTTTCTCTCTTATTTTGCGCGCTCTATAGCCTATGGAACTTAGCAGATCTGCTTCGATTTCTAGAACTTAAATACCAACACTAGCCAGGAATAATACACAGGGAAAAACACTTAGTTGGTGCTGTAGTTCAGAGTTATATCTCACTGCCTCTTTCTCCTGCATGGAAAGACTTAGGTTTTCTTAAGAGTAGCGGAGCACCGTTGCCCAGTATGATGCTGTTTCAGTTACAAGGTAAAATAATATTTGATTATTTCAATCAAATATTGAACACAGAAAGTGAAATCACTCTATGATCGCTACTCGGACAAGTGTTGAAATTTTTTAGTTGTGTTGTTTTTTTTTTTATGTTGAAATAAAGCGACTGCTAAAATGAAAACTAGAAAATGGTATGATGGCTGGCTTTGTTTAGTTAGTCGAGTATCTTGTCAAAGAAAAGGTTAGAAGGGTGACTTGCTCATGGCCTGTAATTACCCAGACAGGAAGAAGATAGCAGATATTTGGAGTTTCCTTTGTTTAGTGGACAAAGGAATTGCAAGATTCAGTGACTGAAATCTGAATTCAGCAAAGCTGAAACTGGAAATAAAGCACAAAATGTTAATGCTGAGGCTAATTTAAACATTGCAGCTGCTTAGCAATAGAAATGTTTTACTTCTTGGAGTTTCCAGATTAGGATTGATACTTTTGCAAAAGAAACCAGCATCACTGAGTAGAGTTATATGGCCTGCCTCATGATGAAGATAGTTCCTAGACAGTCATAATATTCCTCACTGGTCTAGTCTTGGGAGATTTTGCGGGGAGGTGCTTTACCAACCGAGTAATTAAGAGGCCATTTGAGGCGAGGAGCTTTTAAGGAGGGAAACTGGCCTCTGGATGTTGCTTTTTTTAATGGTTTTCTCTTGGTGGCTGGTTGGCCCTTTCTGAGGAAGTGTTTTTGTGAGGAGCTTTACTCCTTGGTTGAGGTGTAGCCTGGACAGCCGTTGCACAGTATTTCAGAGTGCTGATAATTTTAATGCCTTTGATGCATCCAGTTTCATGGATTTAGATTACTGCTACTCTTAGGTGTAGTTGAATATTACTGAAGAAGGTGACATGAGATTTATGTCTCAACTGTTAAAACTTGGAGGCTTTTGGTTAAGTGCTGCTTTTTAGTTTTAGGGTTGTTATTAATGATGTGTGTGTTTTAGGGAAGAGTTTTGGCATATCAGTACTTTGGTCATAAAATGCTTGTAGCATCAGGTCTACTCTGACTAATTAAACTGGTTTCTGAGGGGAACTGATTTGGGCTATACTGTCTCTGAAAACCTTATCTAGAAATTATATCTTGGGTCTGCTACAAGTGCCTGAAAACTAAAATTCCTCTGAACATACCTCCAGCATGGCAATTACCACTGTATGAGGTAGTTCATGATCTGGGCTGAACATGTAACTTCTGACAGTAGACTCCTCTTGGCATTTCAGGAAACACATGTACCTGGTTATGTGTGCAGCCAGTACTGCTATCTGTAAGTGGAACAAGGGGGAAGGTCTTCCTTCTGCAATTGATGAGGATTTAATTTTTATCCCACTGTAGCAAAGCTGCAGAAAATATAACAATATCATGTCTTTGTGGTATGACCCATAAGTCTTCTGTTATGCAGCTAAAATCCACACAGTCATATAACTAAAAAATAGTTCTATAAATTTTTATCTATCTGCATATAAAATTTCATTTTGGGGACCAGCTGAGAACCAGCATGAAAAATTTCAAGTGAAAGGTTATTTCTTAAAGAAGGTTGAAGCAGACTGAAAGTGGAAAGAATTTCCATCACCTGTTACACTTAAGCAATGCTACTATAATGTACTGAAACATGCTGATACAGGCAATGTTTTTAATAAAATGTTAAATGTAGAATTGATTCCTTTGGAGAGTAAGCACTGCAACCTTTTTGTAGGTTCTCTTCTGCTAATTATTTTTTTTTTCAAATGTAGTGGAAGAAAGAGGACAGTATGAGTTTTTGTTTCTTTGCTTTCTAGGGCTAGTTAACGTATTTCATACCATCTGAAGAGGTTATTTTAAGGGCATGAATATCATTTAGTTTGAATCTGTGAGAGGCACTTAAAAAAACCCAAACACAAGGGAAGTTAGTGGCGAAGGTAGCCTGTCCTGGAATATGCAAGCAGTAGTAAAACTTACTTCAGTGGCGCTATGTTAGCAAGAGATGTGCTTGTGAAAACTTTGCTGTTATGTGCTCTACTGAAATAAATTTACACCAAACTACTCAGGGTTCAAGCCAGGGTCCTAGAATTGAAAGGCCTTGCAGCTCGGTAGAACTCTACTGAGGCAGTGTTTATACTGCTCATGCTGAACCTTCGAGAGTGGAGCTTGTGCTTTCGGAAAAATAGGTTTCCTTCGGACTTGCCTAGGCAACAGAGTCTTACTAAGACAGATGTGGAGAACGGCCTGTCTTCTCCCCCCACATAAGACTAAATGGCCTCTATGATGCCATCGATTCGCGACAACAGAAAAAAAATAATCTGTGTTCACTTCTTGTTTTGTGTATTCAACAGATGTATGTGCCACAGCCCAGACTGGTTGTTGCTTTTTTTCTCAAAATGAGCTGGAGGTATTTTTAGACTAAGTAGCTTGAGTATCAGTGGCCAAGTGACCTCTCTAAGTACAGGTTTTATCACAGGCAGCAAAAAATATGTGGGACTCAGGACTAATATTGGTTGTGTAGCTCATTGTCTGTCCTGTTGAAGCTGTACTGCTGACAGTGTTAAGATGGGTCAGTTGTGTCTCTAAACTGCAGTAGCTCCTCCTTTGGATTGCAGTGCCAGTGTGTCGTATAACCCTCCAACGCTTCTTCACGAAAGGTCTTGTCAAAATTGCCATTAGTAGGGTTTGAAACTACAGTTTGTATATGGTCAGCATAGACCCATCAGTTTAAGCATAACTTTTAGATGGGAAGGAGAAATTTATGAGATGATGAGGATGATAATTTTAAGAGTAAGTAGGGAGAAAAAGCATGTTTTTTTCTTGAGAAAGAGTCTTGGTATTGTAGTAATTGAGAACATGCCACCAAGAAATTATTTATGTGTCAGCAGTGAAAGAGAGAAGTTGGAATTCTTTCCTTTTTTTTTTTTTTTCCTGGCTCTGGGAACTAAATTGGAGCAGATAGTTACAGAGAGCACAGCCAACTCTAACAAAATCCCTATTTAGGTCATCTGTAAAGAGAAAACATGGGATGTCTGAATGCAACATTGTGCTCTTAGGCCTTTGAGCTGTAGTAAAACTTCATGATATAGAACAGCTACCTTGCACAAATACAGCTTTTATTAAAGAAATACAGTTTTGTGGGTTTTTTTGTTGTTTTTTTTTCTTTTTTACCTGTGCAGGTGTTTATGCCAGAGCTATCACTGGTAAAATAATTGTAGAAAATAATGGCCGTAGTTCATACGAATAATCCAGCAAAAATTTCTGCTATAGCTCTGACATAAGTGAGGAAAATACCAGACATTTACTCATTCTTTAAAATATTAATTCAGAGGTAGATGAAAAACTCCTAGTCTGAAGTGTTCCTTCATAAAGGAAGTACTCATGAAATGAGTATAATCAGAAGTTTGGATTCAGTTTGTTTGTTTTAGAGTGATTTATTGATGTAGTAACTGCTACTTAGCCCCAAGTGTAAAGCTCTTATTTAAACTATGATATGCTTATATAGCATATTTAATATAGCATATGAGATCACATATTTGGCATACCTGGACTAAAGCTATCTTGCTTTGCAATTTAAACTACTACGTTTACTTGAAGCAAGTAGATGTGACATGCAGTGACTTTTTGTCCCTCTTGTCCTCTTGTTTTCTCCACATCCCATAATGGGTGCAGTTTTTCATATATTTGTGAGTCTGCCAACATTCAGGGCTATAGTCACAGTCTGGCAACAGTGTGCCTGTGCTTTGGTTACCCATAGAAATACTATAGTAAAATTGCACTTTTCATCTTAATGCTGAATAAATTACTTCTTTACATATTTGGTAATATATTCTCCTGTCACATAACTTTTGTTATTGTTAATTGGAATTGCTTATGCTCATTGAAGGAGGAATACTTTTCATCCTGTTTTGAATGAAAATCTGTAATCTTGAATTTGTTTCTAAACTTCAGTCATGAGGAGAGCTGTGCAGGAAATTGCTACTGTTCCACCAAATTAGCTTCTCAGATATCCTTTTAATTGGAGACCATAACTCAGATTCTTAGTATTTTAGGAAGCTGAACGATACAAATTGAAATACAGATACTTCCAGTAAGGGCTCAGTTCAAAGGCAGCTTTTATACACAGATGAGTCTGCTAACAAATAGCATGTCATATGATAATGAGACCATGTTTTCTTCCACCGTTTCACATTTCCTAACTGCACTGCTGTGAAATAAGTGGTGTGTTTATCTACTCTCCCTTAAACTGACAAATCTCTGCTAGGGACGAGTGTGCCCACTATAGACAGAACATAGGTATACAAAAAAAAAAAAAGGAAAAAAAAAAGAAAAAGAAAAAAAAAAGAAAAAAAAGTCTAAACTCTTAATCAGAAACACACCACTTCCAAATGCAATATATTACACTTGTTCAGAACATTCATTTCCAACAAAGTATTCTGTTTTTAATGTAAAGACTTCAATTTATGTTTAAGAACAAACAAACTATAGTATTTTGACAGCCGTTCACACTTAATTTCTTTGCATTAAACCAACAGCATTCTTTTCCACAAACATCCATTGTTAGGACAATGCTCTCAGACAGAATTTATGAGAAATGGAATTATGTTACCAAGGAGATAGCATTTACTATAATGAAGAGTAGATCCTAGAAAATGGCCCCTTTTACAGCAGCTCAGAACAGAGCCACAAAAGCAATTGATTGGTCTTGGCATTTAGTCTTATATCAGCTGTGTCATCCATAGCTTCAGGAGTGAGAACACTAATCTGAAGTGACATTTCTGTTCTGGCGGGCTTTTCTGCCCTGATGAAAGCAATTACTTCATTCCTAAATGATAATTTGCAGGAGTTTCAACCACTTTAATTGATAATTTTTTGTTCTGAGAAGTTCAATTGTGAAGTGATTAGCTGATTTGGTAAATAGAAATTTAAGGTGTGAAATGTACAAGTTGCTCCAAGGTAAAGTGTTGTTTATTGGGTGCTACAAAATTGCTTGATAAAAGTGCAGTTTCTCCATTATGATGAGGCTGGCAATTGCTTAGTTCAACATAGGAAGAAAAAAAGATCAAAACACTAGTATTCTGGTTCTAGGGTTTGGGTTTGAACTGGTGTATCACAGTTCCCTTAAATATTACTCTTGCAAAGTGTACATTAGTTTTAAAAGATTGTGTAGGATGGCAAGTTTGTAAACCTTAAAACCCTGCCTATTCCTATTATCTTCCAATGACTCACTTTGGAAGTAAGTCCTGTTACTTAAACATTGCAACAAAGGTACTTATTGGTGATAAAATATTTCATTTAATTATTAGTTCAAGCGTACACAAGCCTTTTCCTTGAATCATGTTTACATATTGAAAACAAATTAAAAGGACCCATTTCTATCAAACAACAACCCCTAAAAAACAACCTCTCACTAATATAATAAAAAGCTTGAGTTAATACAGGTATTATTTTTTCATAAATTGCACATTATTTTTACAATAATCGTTAAAGCACATTTGGCAAAATGTATTTTTGCT